>NC_140170.1:127192461-127407461 GCF_963971535.1 Notolepis coatsorum | reverse complement strand
CTGAGTTTGTTATTTGAACCGAAGAGAATGGACTCTGTTTTGCCCATGTGTAATGATAGTTTGTTGTCGGCGAGCCATATGCAGATTTTGCCTAGTTCCGAGCTGAGGGTTTTTTCAACCTGTAACTTGTTCTTGTCAGAGACCAGCAGGGCTGAGTCGTCCGCAAACAGGAACAAGTTGCAGTCACAAGCTGACGACATGTCATTTGCATAAATTAGGAACAGTAGTGGTCCTAGTATGCTTCCTTGTGGAACACCACAGTTCACTGTGAGGGGGGGGGGATAGGGTACCGTTTACATCGGGGGGAAAGCTCCGCCAGAGATATCCGGAACGATAGATACCCGATGTTGAATGGGCCATAGTAATGTCGATATAGCTATAATATTTAAAAAGTTATAGCCCTGCAAAGAAAGTGAGCCACTCCACAGGCTTACAGCACTGGCAGAGAGTGGTAAAGATGGGCATACTGCATGGCACCCAATGTGTTAACCTTCCCGAAATGTATCTTATAACCTGAAATACTACTAAATATGTTAATTGCCTTAATAGGTTCTGGCAGAGAAGTACTTGGGTTTGTTAAAAACAGCAAAACATCATCAGAAAACTAGACAATGCTGTCCATACTTCTTTTTGTATGTATATTGATTTTTTTTTCATTATCCGATAGCCTCGGCCAGGGGCTCCATAGCTGTTTGTGTGACCTTTGATCACAAAATCTCTCTCTCTCTCTCTCTCTCTCTCTCTCTCTCTCTCTCTCTCTCTCTCTCTCTCTCTCTCTCTCTCTCTCTCTCCTCTCTCTCTCTCTCTCTCCCCCCTTTCCTCCTACCCCCAGATCTCTCTATGTCAGGTCTGGGAACAATAGCTCTCCTTCTCCCTTTCTCTCCCTATCTCCCCTCTATGATAGCAGGAACCTGATCTGAAGGCCATACATTCCCGCTGACAAAAGGGAGAGAGGGAGAGAGGGAATGAGGGAGAGAGGGAAGGTTGGCAGGGAGTGAGGGTAGAGTGTGAGGATGTTTCAAGTTTCTTTATTAGGAGAGGAGAGGGATGATAAGATGGTGGTTGTTGTAGAATTTGCGCATGCACTGTCCACATAAGACAATGCTCCATGACAAATAAATCAAGTCCTATAACAGCCATCTGAGGTGTAAGCAAAGGAAATGACCATGATACACTACGAAAGGCCCTTTCTCCTAAGATTCAAATATACATATATTTGAAATTAATTTGAAGGATATATCAATATATATATATATAGATGAGAGATAGTGGGAAAGAGAGGGGGATGGATGGAGAGAGAGAGGGCGAGGGGGGGGGCATATGACAGAGGTCATGAGCCTGATTGGAACCCATGATGTCGTATGGTGTGACATATGCCTTAGTCTACCAAGCTATTGGGATGCCATGGAAAGACCCCTTTCTATGCATTCAAGTTGGGAGAGTCGCCAGGGGCATTCTGGATGAGATTTACATCTTTAGTTGAGGCTATAGTGGAACATGAGGTCTTCAGTAAGGTTAAGGTTAGGGTTAAGTTAAGAGTTAGGTTTATATACAAATATAAGCCCTAAGGTATTTTCGGGGGAGGGGTTCAAGGTTCAAGGGTTAAGGTCAAAGTCAGCAGTATGTGTCACATACAAGTGCTGAATACATACTGAGATGGATGTTTTTGAGATGGAATCATTTGAGATTAGGGATGCTCGATATTGGCTTTTTTACCGATACCGATATTCCGATATTGTCCAACTCCAATTTCCGATACCGATACCGATACCGATATCAACCGATACCGATATATGCAGGGTTTCCCCCCCAAAAAACGGAATAATTTCAGGTAACTAATAATTTCACTGGATGCATTCAAAAGGCTTTCTAAATGTAAGCATTATCTGTGCAAAATATGATCATTAAAAAAGTAAAAATGAACATTTTAAACCAACATGCATACTTTTGACAATAAATAAAATAAGAATTGGTTCTTACTTGCTTGCCTGGGTAAATAAAGGTTAAATAAATGTTAAAAAAAAAAAAAAAAAAAAATTGTTATTGTTTTTTTTTTTTTTTTACCGATACCGATATTTTCCGATATCACATTTTACTGCCGATATCGGCCGATAATATCGGTCGGCCGATAATATCGGACATCCCTATTTGAGATGTATGTTTTAAATCTCGCACAGATTTAAAACAATTACCATTGTTTTACCGGGAAGATCAGTTGAAGTCAGACATAATTTATTGAAATCTCTCCGGTCATAAATCTCTGGTAAGAATAAAGAAAAAGTGGGCCAAACTGGCCAAGGTAGCCTGCTTGATCCTTGTTCATAAAAGTCAGTCAAAGCTTGCCAAAAGCTCAAACAGTGATCTCCAAGCCCATGTGGTTGAACTCAAACAACAAAGAACCAGACTAAGAAACCATGTAAACACCATGATCAAATCTGCAAAGAAAAATGTCATCAATGCCAAAACTGAGGAAAACAAAAACAAACCCTGTGAACCTTGGAAATCAATCATCAATCAATCAATCAAATGTATTTGTATAGCACGTTTAAACATGACGCTTGTCAACCAAAGTGCTTCACATAGCTAAGCTAAGTACAAAGAAAAGTATAAAATAAACAGAAAATTTTAATAAAATCAACGGATAGACAAAGGAAAAACAGAACAACACGTCAACAAGTATGGCAAGAGTCAAAGTGAGTCAGGGAAGGCCAGGCGATATAGGTGGGTTTTGAGTTTTGATTTAAAAGACTCGATGGAGGGGGCAGATTTAATGGACATGGGGATGCTGTTCCAGAGGTCAGGGGCTGCGACCGCAAAAGCACGTCCCCCCCTAGACTTGAAGTTAGACCTACGGGTGGTTAGGAGACCCTTATCAGCCGATCTGAGGGCCCTGGCGTTGGTATAGGGGGTGAGGAGGTCTGCTAGGTAAGCAGGGAAATGACTCAACAACCAACTAGGCTGCAGTAAAAAACTAAAAACCAGATTTACAAACATAAACATAAAGACAGAAAACATCACAGACAAGCTGGATGTGGCCAATTACTTAAACATTTTCTTTACAAACATAGCCACAACACTGGTTAATAAACTACCCCCACTCAGGGCCTTTTGGGGTAGAACACACCATAGCCTTCTACAAAAACCTATTGATTGATTGATTGAAAAGTTTATTAACAGATTGCAGAATGGGTACAGTACAGTACAGCTCAATACATACAATTGTTAAGAGGATGCAGACCTGAGAAAGACTTTCGTCTTGTTTCCATCAGGGTCCCCCATTTTCAATGCATCATATGACACACACGACATACAGATAGACAGTACTGCTACATCTATACATTTATGACATACCAGATTTTCAAATACAGTACTGTTTGTGATACTAAAAAAATCCAGAAAAAGAGTGTATATACATTTGACATAGAAACTGTGCATTGGAGGAGGTTGGGTAGGTGGGGTGGGGCTGTACATTGGAGGTGGGGGGGGGGGGGGGGGGGGTTGGGTAGGGGGGGGACACACTGTACATTGGAATACTGACATACATTTGACATAGAAACTGTACATTGGAGGAGGTTGAGTAGGTGGGGTGGGGTTGGGTGGGGCTGTACATTGGAGGTGGGGGGGGGTTGGGTACATTGGAATAATGACAAAGCCATGCTTGATCTTTATTGTACAACTGGGTTAGGACATTTGTAGGGGCCAGTTTTGAATTGCAGTCTCCCGTAGGTGTTCTTTGAGAGGGTTTTTGAAGGTGGGTAGTGATTCACATTCCTTTACAGCTTTGGGTAGGGCGTTCCACATTGTTGTGGCATAATTGCGAAACGTGTTTAGTCCCTTGTTTGAGCCGAATCTGGGTTTTACATGATTTGTGGAGCTCCCTCTGGTGTTGCGATCGTGGTATTCACTGACCTTTGGGAAGTATTTTGACATGCACATGGGTACCTTGGTCGTGTAGTGTATCTTGTAGACCAGGCCCATTGCAAGTTGCTGTACTCTGTCGTCTACTCTAAGCCATCCTAGGTTGGCAAAGTGTGCAGGGGTGAGGTGGGTTCTAGGAGACAGGTCAAGCAGTAGTCTGACTAGTTTGTTTTGAGATGTTTGTAATTTGGTTTTTAGTGCCTTTGAGGTGCTTTGGTACCATGAGGTGCAAGCATAGTCGTAGTACCCTTGAATGAGTGCTCCTGCCAGAGTCTTCAGGGTATTCTTGTTTACCAGAGAGGAGATCCGGTACAAGAATCGAGTTCGTTGATTGACTTTTTTTATTACATTGGATGCCATTTTGTCACAGGAAAGATTAGCCTCTAGGATGGAACCCATGTAGGTAATTTCATCTTTCCTTGTGACAATATTGTCACCCACTGTAACTGAGAAGTCGTCGGTCTTGCTGAGTTTGTTATTTGAACCGAAGAGAATGGACTCTGTTTTGCCCATGTGTAATGATAGTTTGTTGTCGGCGAGCCATATGCAGATTTTGCCTAGTTCCGAGCTGAGGGTTTTTTCAACCTATAACTTGTTCTTGTCAGAGACCAGCAGGGCTGAGTCGTCCGCAAACAGGAACAAGTTGCAGTCACAAGCTGACGACATGTCATTTGCATAAATTAGGAACAGTAGTGGTCCTAGTATGCTTCCTTGTGGAACACCACAGTTCACTGTGAGGGGGGGGGGATAGGGTACCGTTTACCTCCACCATCTGTTCTCTCCCCTCCAGGTAGGATTGTATCCAGCTCACTGATAAACTATCAAAACCAATTGCTTTTAGCTTGTCAATCAGAATGGTGTGATTGACAGTGTCGAAGGCCTTTTGTAGGTCTAGCATGACCATGCCGCAGTATTTCCCCGCGTCCACCTCTTGCTTGATGTGGTCGTTCAAATAGAGAAGGCATGTGTCAGTGGAGTGGGATGTTCTGAAGCCAGATTGGAATTCGTAGATTAGATTTTTATCCGCAAGGTACTTTTCGACCTGTTCGTATACTATTTTTTTCATGACTTTCGAGATGGATGTAAGGATAGAAACAGGGCGGTAGTTGCCTGGGTCTAATTTGCTGCCCTTTTTGTGCAGGGGTGTTACTCTCGCTATTTTGAAGTCCTTGGGGACGTGTCCCTGTTTTATGGAGAGGTTTATTATGTGTGTGATGACTGGGGTGATGGCGGCTGCTGAGTCTCTGAGGAATTTGGAGGGGATGTTGTCAGTTTATTGAGTACCTCATCTGTAGTTACCATTTCCAGTTTGAAATCGTCTTTGTGGACACCTAGGTTCTTGTAGTATGCTACTATGTGTTCTACCCCATACTGCCCTGAGTGGGAGGGTAGTCAGTGAATACCACGACCACAACACCAGAGGGGGGTCCACAAAGACGACTTCAAACTTGAAATGGTAACAACAGATGAGGTACTCAAAAAACTGAGCGCCCTCCAACCTAACAAGGCCACTGGCCATGACAATATCCCCTCCAAATTCCTCAGACTCAGCAGCCACCATCACCAGAGTCATCACCCAACATATATTATAAATCTACATTCATATAGACATATAGACTGTATTTCTATACAGTAGCACTTTTATCCAAAGCACTTTACAACTTATGCCTCACATTCTCCAATTCACACACCAATGGCGGCGGCAACCATACAAGGTGCCAACCTGCTCATCTGGAGCACCTAGGGGTTAAGTGTTGCTCAAGGACCACTCTACCTCCTGAGCCAGTCGCCCTGTAACACATGTCTCGATTATGTCGTTATTTATATAATCTATCAATTGTTTTTAAGCTCAATAAACACTGTTTATGTCCGGGACATTGAAGTTTTCTAGGACACATGGACTGGCACCAATTATTTTCGAACAGAAACTCTGATCTCGATATTAGGGGCATTATATCTATGCCTAATGATAGCCATTCCCATGCTCAATTAGGTCTAATCTTCTTGGGTTGATACCATTCGTTTTAGATACCATACAGATTTGGTACCATTTTTGACCACTCAAGTATTGTAAAACATGGTCAACGATCTCTCCAAAGTACGACATTAAGAACATTGATTTGGTATCGAAACCCTTTGACATAATGCCTATGTCTGCAATAATCTTTTATAAAATGGTTCGGAAAACCCCACTTATTGTCATTGTACCTATAGGCAAGCCATACACCATCCAAATACTACAGCTCTAGTTCCTTGTTGTGAAGCTTCATGAAGCTTTGATTATCCAAGAGGTTACAATATGTTATTTTATACAGTGAGGTCAAGTTTAAAAGAAAATGTTCTCTTAAAATGGCTACTACTATACATCATCACACATGAATAATACAGTTGTTGTTATGGTTTGTAACCGACCCCAATCGCACAACACAAGACAGGTATGAGAGTAAGCCAAAACAGGGCATTTATTTCTTAAATAACAAAAAGCGGCACAGTCCCTTTAAGGGAGAACACAAAAAACACAAGGGTCAAAGAATATGGAAAATGTGGCACTGTGCCTTTAAGAGGCGAACAGGCTAAGGGACTAAGGCTAAGGGACAGGGCCAGGGCTGAATGTCAAGGACCAGGACCAGGGGCACTGGAGAGGGGGACAGGGACAGAGGCCCGGGGAGGCGGGCTGGAGACAGGGACAGAGAACAGGGTTAAGGCCTTGGACAGGGCGAGGGCCAGAGCTGCTTACAGGGATGGCAGGATTCCGACGGCGGAGGCCTGGCACGGGAACAGGGGCCCGACGGCGGAGGCCTGGCACGGGGCCAGGGGCCCGACGGCGGAGGCCTGGCACGGAGATCCTCCTCGGAAGCTGCAGACGGGCAGCGCAGAACACCGGGGTCCCAGGGGACCGGGGCGAAGAGACGCAGCCTCCCGTGGAACTAGGAAGCGATGCGCGCCGGCTTGACGTCTGGAGTGGGAGCGCGCCGGCTTGACGTCTGGAGTGGGAACACCACTCCAGGCCTGGCACGGAGATCCCCCTCGGATGCTGCAGACGGGCAGCGCAGAACACCGGGGTCCCAGGGGACCGGGGCGAAGAGACGCATCCTCCCGTGGAATTAGGAAGCGATGCGCGCCGGCATGACGTCTGGAGTGGGAACACTGGAAAACCTCCCGTAGAGCATTAGAGAGCGTAGACGGCGTCCCACTCCAGGCAAACGGCAACAGGTGGTGATGTACAGGGGTGGCACGACGTCTCACGCCGGAGACGCGGCAGTAGATTGTAGTAACAAGAACGACCCGACCAGGACTGGAGGGGAGGTCCAGGTATTTAAAGCCCTCTGGGGCGCTAATCATAATCTATGACAGCTGCGAAAGGTAGTCCAAGGGTGGGGGCTGGTGAAGAGTAGAGGAGAGTAAATCATTGCAAGGGTGGGGGCTGGTGAAGGAGAGTAGACAGGGAAAGTCCAAAGGTGGGGGCTGGTGAGGTGAGGAGACAGGGAATAAAGGTCCAGGGAACAGGCGAATCCTCACAGTTGTATTTTCATCTTCACACTCCTATCCAATTTATTCAATTCCACAGTATGCTGAAATAGGCAAATATAGGCTAACATTTTCTTAACTAGGCGAAAATAACATATTTGTACCGTATGCAAAGAAAAGGCATGGTCTTGGCCCACAACTGCATGGGGTTAGCATAAACTGGGCATGTCTGTAAAGGGGAGGCTCTTGGGTATCCATTGAGCCTTTTTTCATTCAGATATCTTGAGGCAAGAGGTCACTACCTTTCTACCTGTGATTGATTATGGTGATGTGTTATATATGAATGGCAATGCCCCTGCTCACTGTCTCCACATGCTGGATAGTGTGTATCACGGGGATCTGAAATGTATTACACACTGTGGATCTCTTACTCAACATTGTGTGTTATGTTCAAAAGGGAACTGGCCTTCCTTATGTGCACGTGGGCTCAGTCATTGGTATGTTCTGATTTACAGGGCCATTCTTGGTATGGTTCCGATTTCCTTAGCGTCTCTTTTCAATTTGAATGATGTAAATTAAATTACAATCTCCATTCAAGGGACTTTCTGCACTTTGTTGTTCCCAAAGTGTGAAAAGAAATGGTAAAGAAAGCTTTTAGGTTTTCCGCACCTACAGCTTGGAACAATCTTCAGTCTGATTTAAAAATCCAAAGCTTGATATCCCTGAACGTATTTAAGGCTATGGTGAAGCCTATTGTAACCAGGTTATCTGTGTGCAAATGTTTCATCTGGTCATTTTGTAACCTTTATCTGTAATGTCTATGTGTTTATTCTGAAACTCTCTGATTCTGCTATTCTTGACCAGGTATCCCTTGTAAAAGATATCTTGGATCTCTTTGGGAAAAACCTGGTTAAATAAATTCAAAAATAAAAATAATAATAATTGTTTAAAAAAAAGAGACCGCTTTGAAATGGCCATGCACCCCCCCCCCCCCCCCCTTCCGACAAGCTAGTAATGTTGTCTAGTTTCATATGATGACTCTATATGATAGCATGTACAATAATGCTGTATTTACCGTATATATATATATATATATATATATATATATATATATATATATATATTTATTTATTTTGACCATATATAAATATATCTATCCACATGTGTGTACATACCTGCACATAATCATTTTACATAACTGTAGATACTATGTCTATATCTGTACATATCCCTTACCTACTCTAGTAGTTGCGCTGCTGGCCAGTATGAGTCTACGACCATACTGTCTTTATACCTGTATCACTGTACATATTGGTATTAGAACTATGTACATACATCTGATTAGCACTACACCCAGTAGTAGGCCTACTCATTTATATATTTTATACCCAGGTTAATCACCTGTACATTGTAAATTACTATTGCACTTTACTGTTACATTTGCACTCTGGTTGGATGCCAAACTTCTTTTCGTTGTACTGTACTTGTGCAGTACCAATCTAATCTAATGATACCACTATCCTTAGAGCCTGTGAAAGTCAGCTGATCAACTGGACCCTGTAACGTTTGGGGTTTTGCTCTCCTCAGGGAGCAAAGCCCTAGCGTTACCTGAGGGTATTAACACATTAACACCGTTGTGAGTAAGTCTTGTCGCTCCTTGCCATAGGAGGATAAGTACGCTCGCTACTGTTCCTTATTATCATGTCACTTTGATTGCTGTTTGCATTCACTGTTGGAAGTTTAGATTATATTATTGTGTTTGTATACTTCTTCGTCGTTTGACGTATATGCCAAATAACGTGTTTTGGAGACAGTGTTCTTTCCACTTTGCTTTCCCTGTTTTGTTATTCTGAGATGCAGATTCATCTCTCTTTTTGTTTACACGTCGTCGTTCGCGTGTACTGTTTGTTACAACATTAAAGTAACAGTTCCTTGTTTGAAAATCAACACCTGTCCTTCGTCATATCTGTTCTGTACTGCACCTGGGTCCAACCCACCTTCCAACTCGTAACCGGACCCGTCCGTGGGTCAATCTGGCTTAAGGGGACACACAACCACTCCGGGGAGAAACAACGTGAAAGTATGAAAGTAGGGGTTCCGGTGTTCCTACTTACATCCAGATTCCAGAATGTCCCTGGAAACTCTCCCGTTCAAAGTGTGTGGAGAAAATTAGCAGGAGGATGATGAGAGGAGGTAAGCAGACTGGAACAGGGGTAGGGAGGGAGAGAAAGAAAGAAAGAGGGGTGGAGGTCAAGGAGATGAAGGTGTGGGGAAGGGAAGGGGGGAGGAGAGAGAGGTGGAGAAGCCATAAGAGGAAGGGAGAGAGAGAGAGGAACAAGGCGGGGGAGGGAGGCTAGAGTGGAATGACAACAGCACTACTTGTGACAGCACACTGGTCTCCAAATGGTGAAGGAGAAGCCATTTTACAACGTTTTCTATGACAATACTGAGTTTACTGACTCATACTGGTCATATTCTTCTAGGAGGGAAGAGGGGGAGGAGGAGAGAGAAGGGGGAGGGAGGGAAGGGATGACATGACAAGAGGGGGAGAGGAAAGAGGGAGAGGGAAAGGAAGACGGAGAGATAGAGGGAGAGGAAGGGGGAAGTGGTAGGGAGATAATCTATACAAGGGGAAGGAGTGAGGTGTTGAGAGGAGAGAGAGAAGGTGGGAGAGAGAATAGGAAGACCAGAGGGAAACGTGAGGGAGATCAGAGGGATGGAGGGAATGAAGAGGAGGAATGGAAGGAGACAGAGAAGGGGGAGGGTGGAGGTGGTGCAGGTGGAGACTGCAAGTCTCAACATGACCTGGGGGATCATATTACCATACAGGAACCAGTTAAGGAGAGACGGAGAGAGAGAGAGAGAGGGGGGGGGGGAGAGAGCGAGAGAGAGCGAGAGAGAGAGAGAGAGAGAGAGAGAGAGAGAGAGAGAGAGAGAGAGAGAGAGAGAGAGAGAGCTGTTTTGACACACAGTAAGTTTATGTTGAGCGCATGGGGACATTTAGATACAACAGATTAACGTGCTGTTTCAAACAAGAAACTTCATAATGAAAAACAAAACTGTAAACATATTTTTTGTACATGATTAATGTGTGCCAACCAACTTAGGTCTTTCAGGGCCATCAAAAAGCACTGAGCTGTTTGAGCTGAGCTGTTAAAATATTTATAAATGTAACCTTATTTTCTATTTCCTCTCTTTGATATGAAAGCTTACATTGTCCTGTTTATGTATGGAGTACTCTCTCTCTCTCTCTCTCTCTCTCTCCTCTCTATCTATCCATATCCATCTATCTCTCTCTCTCCCTCAGGTTGTATTTTCTTAGTTCCAGAAAACCATTTGATGTTTATTGCCATACACATCTCATGGACATAATGTACAGTACTTGTACACACAGGTCTGCACACACACAAACACAGACACAGACACACACACAGACACACAGACACACAGACACACACACACACACAGTCACACACACACACAAATAGTACAACACTGTCATATTTACACAGGAGAATAACAGATTTGTGTCAACACTGGACAACTTGCCATGAACAGAAAAAAAGAGAGACATAAAAGAGACATCATTCAAAACCTGCCAAACATATTTGCACAATCAATTTCATTCCTCCTTTGATCCATTTTCACCAACACTGTGAAAGGCTTTCTGGTAAATGTTCTGTACATTTTGTACAACGTGTCAAATTACCAGCAATTCAAATGAAGCTAACAACAATGTTAGGCCAGTAAGCCTCCAGTTCTGAGAGCATACAACACAAACATGCACATGAATTTGAATACACAAGAAGGAAGTCTTAGCCTTTATTTTACACAGTGAAGTGACAAGAAGGACCTTGTACATTTGTGTTCAGCTGAGTCTTAATATGCAAGTAAAGTGTTTGGCTCTACAAAGGAAGCATGGAAGGGCATGGAATTGATTTCTAACTCTGCCCAATGATTAGAGGATCAAGAAAAGAGGGTGGCCGGTGGGGTTTGAGATTGAGGTAAATTACCAGCACCCATATCCACCTTGCAGGCAACAAGAATATTTGACAATTTTGTCTTTCAACTTGAAAAATAGTGTGACAAATTAGCATGACCATGACTGTACAGAATTAAACATATAATACTCAAGGTAAGTATATATTTGTCTTGTCCTGATCCTACGACCCCATTGTATTGAAGTATACAAGCACTTTTAATCATGTGAGGACCCAAAAGCAATAGACACACAAGAAGTGTCATGCATACTGGTCTGGACTCTACATGTAGGCTCCGCTGGGTAGACTGGTATCCTCAGTGACGTGTGGGAGAGTGATTTAGGAGAGGAATAGAACGGGTAATGACTTTCCAATAACGTAAAACTGTGTGTGTGTGTGTGTGTGTGTGTGTGTGTGTGTGTGTGTGTGTGTGTGTGTGTGTGTGTGTGTGCGTGCGTGCGTGCGTGCGTGCGTGCGTGCGAGAGAGAGAGAGAGAGAGAGAGAGAGAGAGAGAGAGAGAGAGAGAGAGAGAGAGAGAGAGAGAGAGAGGGAGAGAGAGAGAGAGAGAGAGAGAGAGAGAGAGAGATACAGCAGTCAGCTGATGACGGGGAGAGGGAGGTGAATGAATGAATGAATGAAAACTTTATTTAACAGATTGCAGAATGGGTACAATACAGTACGGCTCAATACATACAATTGTTAAGGGGATGCAGACCTGAGAAAGACGTTTGTCTTGTTTCCATCAGGGTCCCCCATTTTCAATTCATATAGACATTTATGACATACACAACATACATGACATTTATGGCATAGGGACATATAGGTATTTAGTACTGATACATTTGTGACATAGGCGGTATTCAAATATACAGTACTGTTACCCCTAGATCCTGACAGAGTATATACATATGATGGGGAGGGGACTGTACATTAGGAGGGGGTGGGTGGATGGGAGGGAAATATACATACGGCGGGGAGGGAATATATACATGCGGTGGGGAGGAGACTGTCTATTAGGAGGTGGTGGGGGTTTTGGGCATTTACGGTGGCCAGTTTCGAATTGCAGCCTCCCGTAGGTGCTCTTTAAGGGCGGTTTTGAATGTGGGCAGGGATTCACATTCCTTTACAGCTTTGGGTAGGGCGTTCCACATTGTTGTGGCATAATTGCGAAACGTGTTTAGTCCCTTGTTTGAGCCGAATCTGGGTTTAACATGATTTGTTGAGCTTCCTCTGGTGTAGTGGTTGTGGTATTCACTGACCTTTGGGAAGTATTTTGACATGTACATGGGCACCCCGGTCGTATAGTGTATCTTGTAGACCAGGCCCATTGCAAGTTGCTGTACTCTGTCGTCTACTCTAAGCCATCCTAGGTTGGCAAAGTGGGCAGGGGTGAGGTGGGTTCTGGGGTTCAGGTCAAGTAGTAGTCTGACCAGTTTGTTTTGTGATGTTTGTAATTTTGTTTTAAGCGCCTTTGAGGTGCTTTGGTACCATGAGGTGCACGCATAGTCATAGTAGGTGTGTCAAGGCTTTACGGTACGAACACACTGACACTGACAGTATGTATATTGTTGTGTTTCATGGTTGCCGTTATGTACCTTGATGATGATTATGATGATTATGATGATTATGATGACAATAATGACTGATGATGATGATAATTGATGAGAGAGAGAGAGAGAGAGAGAGAGAGAGAGAGAGGGGCACAGATTGAGAAATCATGCTAAATAAACATGCTTTCATAAGAGTGAGGCGAGCAGTGCTTTTTTTGTATTCCATGTTTGCCTAATGCAGCTCCAATAGCCTAGAAGAGGTTTGATTGCTCATGTTGCCTTTTCACTATATGTGCTGTTGGTAGGCTAAATAATAGACAAACCTCTTTCTCCCCAAGCTTCAAGAGAAAGAGACACACCCTATTGAATCATTCTAGGTCACGCTTTTGTCAACTTTCGAACCCTTTCTCAACTGTGAAGCACTTTAGGTGTTCAGTGTATCAGTGCAAGACAGTAACGGGCAATGCTGCCCTCTGGTGGCCACTTTCCGCTATTGCCCTTTGTAACTGAGGCAACAATAAACCACTCTACTCAACCAGGCAGGCCTAGAACAGAGTAGAAAGGTACTGAAATATTTCTTCACAAATCATAATACTTTATAGAAATGTCGTTGCTAGTAGAAAACTCTAGGTCAGTTATTTCATACAGCCTAATGTAGACTACCAGTGTTTCAAGTAATTAATCCTATAGATTGAGGTTTTCCTGGTCTGTAAAAAGGTACCTTGAAGTTCATACTGGGTTTAACACCTACTTCTGAAGGTCCAGGTATAAACCAAAGAGCTCATGTTTGTTCGTCAGTTAATGTAGAGTATGCTTTATTGAAAGCAAGTCCTCCCAGAATGACCACAGCCCTACGGCATCACAAATATATGCAGCCCTGTGAACTTGTGTCTACAATGCATCAACATTTATAAAAATTTAAATAAATACTTGGGAATAAATAATAAAGTATTATTATATGCCCTGCAATGATTACCTTCAATTAGCTTACATTAGGTATTCATATTTAAGTCGCGGACGACTCAGCCCTGCTGGTCTCTGACAAGAACAAGTTACAGGTTGAAAAAACCCTCAGCTCAGAACTCGGCATAATCTGCACCTGGCTCGATGATAACAAACTATCATTACACCTGGGTAAAACAGAGTCCATTCTCTTCAGATCAAATAACAAACTCAGCAAGACCGACGGCTTCTCTGTTACAGTGGGTGACAATATTGTCACAAGGAGAGATGAAATTACATACCTGGGTTCCATCCTAGAGGCAACTCTTTCCTGTGACAAAATGGCAACCAATGTAATCAAAAAAGTCAACCAAAGGGGAGCTCCAGTAGCTCACCGCGTACCTCGAACGCTATTTCGGCGTCGGGGACAACCGTGCGCGTCACGGATCTGGGGTAGCGAGTTCGACTCCCGGACAAGCCGTACTTTCTCAGAGTGTCTTTCCCCCCATCTATACCCCCATTCAACCTGTTTCTGTCGGTCATACTTGACCAGAAAAAGCGATAAACGCGAAAAGAACCAGCTGACTGGTCAAAGTAAAAAAAAAAAAAAAAAGAAAAGTCAACCAACGAACTATATTCTTGTACCGGATCTCCTCTCTGGTAAACAAGAATACCCTGAAGACTCTAACAGGAGCACTCATTCAAGGGTACTACGACTATGCTTGCACGTCATGGTGCCACAGCACCTCAAAGGCACTAAAAACAAGATTACAAACATCACAAAAAAAACTGGTCAGACTACTGCTTGACCTTACTCCTAAAACCCACCTCACCCCTGCCCATTTTGACAACCTAAAATGGCTTAGAGTAGACGGCAGAGTACAGCAACTTGCAATGGGCCTGGTCTACAAGATACACTACACCACTAAGGTACCCATGTACATGTCGAAATACTTCCCAAAGGTCAGTGAATACCACAACCACAACACAAGAGGGAGTTCCACAAATCATGTTCAACCCAGATTCGGCTCAAATAAGGGAATAAACACATTACGCAATTATGCCACAGTAAAGTGGAACGCCCTACCCACAGCCGTAAAAAATTTGAATCCCTACCCACCTTCAAAACTGCTCTCAATTCAAAATAAAAAACAGTACTGTATATTTGCATACCTTGTATGTCAAAAATTTAACAGTAGTACTGTATCTGTATGTCATAAATGTCATGATGAATTATGAAATAAGGTGGCTGGGTGGCGCAGCGGACATTGCGCTTGTCACCAACGCAAGAGACACCGGGTTCGAATCCGGCTGTCGGTGTTGCCTCTGGCTTGGGCCGGCCGTCATACTAACTCAATTGGCAGAGTTAGCGGGTGGGAAGTCGAAGGGTGGTAGTCTGGTCGTTGTGAACAGCGACTCCTACAGGTCAGTTGGGGCGCCTGCACAGCAAAGTCAGGAAAAATGGCGGGGGCAGTGTGAGCCTCCTACACGTTACTCCTCGCCAAAATGAGAGTCCACGCTGGCAGGTGAAAAGATGTGACAGGCCGCCTCCTCGTGTATCGGAGGGGACATGTGATGCAAGGCTTCTATCCTCCCTACAACCGGCCAGTGGGGGGCATATGCGAGCAACGATCAGGACAGGGGAGGGAGAATTGGCATGAGAGGTAAATTGGGATGGGGAGAAAAATCACAGAAAAAAGGAGGAGAAAAAAAGTAGATAAGAAAAGAAAATGGGGGACCCTGATGTGATTGATTGATTGAAAACTTTATTAACAGATTGCAGAATGGGTACAATACAGTACAGCTCAATACACACAATTGTTAAGGGAATGCAGACCAGAGAAAGACTTTCGTCTTGTTTACATCAGGGTCCCCCATTTTCAATTCATCAGGACATATATGACATACATGACATAGATACAGTACTGCTACATCTATACATTTATGACATACCAGATTTGCAAATACAGTACTGTTTGTGATACAAAAAGAGTCCAGAAAAGAGAGTATATACATTTGACGTAAAAACTGTACATTGGCGGAGGTTGGGTAGGTGGGGTGGGGTTGGGTGGGTGGGGGGGCTGTACATTGGAGGTGGTTGGGTGAGGTGGGGGTTGGGTAGGAGGGGTGGGTGGGGAACACTGTACACCTGTACAAGCAAAACTGTACATTGGAATATTGACAAAACCGTACTTGGTCATTTACTGTACATTGGAGGGGGTTGGGTTAGGACATTTACAGGGGCCAGTTTCGAATTGCAGTCTCCCGTAGGTGTTCTTTGAGAGTGGTTTTGAAAGTGGGTATAGTGATTCACATTCCTTTACAGCTTTGGGTAGGGCGTTCCACATTGATGTCGCATAATAATGTAAACAAGACGAAAGTATTTCTCTGGTCTGCATCCCCTTAACAATTGTGTGTATTGAGCCGTACTGTATTGTACCCATTCTGCAATCTGTTAATAAAGTTTTCAATCAATCAATCAATCAATCAATCAATCAAACTGACCTGTAAAAGTATACATTTCAATTATGTTTCCCTTGACGCAGGGTGCGATGTATGGAGTATCAGACTCAGTCTCCCCTTGATTCACTCTTAGACCCCCTGAAAGCCTCAACAAGTTAAAATGCAAAATGCATTCACAAAACATGAAAAAAGAAAAAGATTGTTGCCATGCTGACTGTTTCCTCTCATCTTTTGTGCAGTGGCTTCTGTCGCAGTGCATAGTCATTGGGTCTCATTCCCGAAAATTTTTCAAAGATATATTCTGGAAGACTTATCTTGGAACCACTGAGACATAATCTATGACAAGTACACTCTGAGTCCTGAACGTGCTGGTAATATGTGGCTGAAAAGGTCGCACAAATTATATTATCTGATATCTGCTTGGAGAATGGCATTCTGTCTTAAACTCTAAAGCGCGTTCCCGTTCAGCTCATTTGCATACAAAGCAACGCCTCCATAGCTCCTTATAAGGCAACTGGTGACGCAGCTGTGTGAAATGGAATGGCGGAAGTGCTTTGCGAGTCTTGCAAGCCGCGTGCAGGCATGCGTTGTTCATGGGACGGGGTAGCACGGTGTGCAAGCTCACTGAGTATTAAAGATTTGAGCAGAAGCGCGTGCACGCACATGCATGGTTGTGCGCGCATGCGCGTGCACTCAAGAACGCGCTGCGCTCGACTCGGCTCGTCTGTTTACCTGCCTCCCGGCGCTACCTCGCATTATCATAACAATAGCCGCTAGGCCGGTCTCTTCAACCACGTCTGGACTCTTTGTGATGTAAATATGGAATGTCCCAAGTTGCTGCTGTTTACAGAGTGTATTGTTGTCCAAAGGTGAATGATGTATGAGGAATCGGATACATTTTCCTACGTGTCTCACCGTTTGGAATTGACAACTGTTTTGATTTAACCCTTCATTCACCATCATTCACCTTTAGACAACAATACACTCTGTAAACAGCAGCAACTTGGGACATTCCATATTTACATCACAAACTTTGGGACTGAGTAGATAATTAATTAATCTTCTCTTTATTTTTATTATTTATATTAAAACTGAATCAAACCATAAACAAGGTTGCCTGTTGGGATGTTAGATCCTAATGTGAAAAACTGATTTTATATGTCTGCACTTTATGTGCTCATTTTATGCCTGTCTTTCTTCTGTTGTGAAGCACTTTGAGCTGCAGTTTCAGTATGAAAGGCTATACAAACAAAGTGTATTATTATACATGTGCGCGAGGGAACATATGCGCGTGCGCGCGCGTGCGCACGGCGGCATCCTGCGTGCCGGCTCAGTCCATATTAACAACGCACCACTGGCCGCGTGATTACGAAACCTAGCGTCAGTCAGTGCCAATCAGAGAGCGTCTCCGAGAAATGCGGCTAGGTTTCGTAATCACGCTTGCGCCCATCAAAACTAGATTCGATTAATGTATTGGCATCTGATCATATACAGCTTGCGGTACACACCTGCCGCAGCGCGCGTGCACACACAGACACACACACGCGCGCGCGCAGTACTGTATATGAATGAATGAATGACATATAATATATATAGCCTACGGCGGGCGTAATGAATGAACGCAGTATGGCTTATTATTCCATAATTAAGCCTATAGGCTACTGTTCATTCGTAGGCGCACACAAGACTTGTTATGGAATATTAATGCAGTCTATTTCCACCGATTAGCTTTAGTTCTTATTTATTTATCCACTGTCATTTCAGTGTTGGTGTATAGGCTATATAGTGTATTTCAATATAAGTTTAATTGATTAATGATATATTCGAAGGAATGCAGGTTTATAGCTATATCAACCCCCTCCAATGTACAGTAAATGACCAAGTATGGTTTTGTCAATATTCCAATGTACAGTTTTGCTTGTACAGTGTAAGTCTATCCCCCACCCACCCCTCCTATACCCAACCTCCTCCAACAGTTTCTACGTCAAATGTACTCTCTTTTCTGGACTCTTTTTGTATCACAAACAGTACTGTATTTGCAAATCTGGTATGTCATAAATGTATAGATGTAGCAGTACTGTCTATCTGTGTCATGTGTTTCATATATGTTATGATGAATTGAAAATGGGGGACCCTGATGTAAACAAGACGAAATTCTTTCTCTGGTCTGCATCCCCTTATGTAATTGAGCTGTACTGTACCCATTCTGCAATCTGTTAATACAGTTTTCAATCAATCAATCAATCAATCAAACAAAGGTCTGTCCCATTGTATACCAATCAATGGGATACATTGCATGTTGACCTGCATTCTTTCAAATGTATATAATTAATCATTAAAACAGATGTGTAACAAATAAGAAATACAAATTCCACAGAAGGTATTAAATTATTATTATTTTCAATCATTTCACAATAATTGCATAATTGTGTTTGAATATCTGAGTAATTATTTGTCCAAAATAGCTGGTTCAGATATGGTTAATCCAGCTGCCCTGTGATCAGATGAATCCATATTATTTATTTTTCCGACATCAAATGCGTAATTTCTTATCGTACAAATATTGTCATATTTATTTTAATTATGATTAAGTAATTAATTCCAAGGAGGCCTGTAGCGTTGACGTGAAGGAATCACTATGAGAACAGTCTGTCAAGTTAATAACATTTTCAATTAGTCAGTCAATCATAAGTGTGCTCCTCAGCACTCTTAAATCTGCTCTCAGCCACGATCAAATAAGATCTCAGGAAAGTTTGGAGACTCCCACTCCCAGCCCTAATATGTCTTAAATGGGCCGAAATCTGGCTAAGACGAAATATTTTGTCGTAACTTCGTTCGGGAATGAGACCCATTGTGTTGTTGTAGCTTGAGATACTTTATTGTGTACAATATTATTAGCCTTATTTATGCAAAGTGTGTATAGTGTAGTCCATTGCCTTGCACTCGTGGAATCTCTATTGCATATTGAATCTGTGGAAGAATGCAGACTAACGCTAAAGTACTATGTGTAGCCAGGTAGGGGACTTGCTGATTGCCGCTGGGTATTTTGCACACTGCCTTCATGGATATCATATCTCTTTCTGTAAAACTGACAGAGCGAAGTCAAGTATGGGCTGTGAGGAAACTGAAGGCTGGAATGTCCCCCATCCATCCAACAGACCTACACCACACAGAGTGAACGGAACCGGCAGCTCTTTTGTCACAAGCAGTACAATTAGCACCTTCACCACATCTAGATGTCTCCACCTCGCTCAGTCATTCTGACAAGACTGACAATGTACTAAAACTAAGAGAACACCTGCAGGCGAGGGGAAGCCCTAAACGCAGACCACGGCCACCACAATGCTAGTTCTATCTGACTGTATCCTTACTGATAAGAAACACTCAGGACTTACTGAGCTGTGGCATTACTGTGTAACAAGCATGTCTAGTCTCTGTGGGGATTTTCCCCGAACACATTGTGAGGTGTGCCCAGCCTTCCTGGAACTCGGCTCATCATTCGACTATATCATGTAACAATGTGCCATGTGTAAACCTTGTAACTTCACATTTAAATTATTTTGTACATACTTTATTTATATTTCAATGGTCCTGTCTTCTGGGTAGGGTTAATTACCTTATATATAATCTAAGAATGCCAGAAACTAAAATGTTGCAGCAAAAGTGACTTTAGGTCATTGTAACTGAGGGGTACAATTCCCTGACTGTATTACTAGATATGATACTTACTACCACTACCTTTGTACTTAATATTCGGCCACCCAGTACACGGCATAAATATATTATCATAAACACTCTCACGTAGATGAAACGGATCCAACACAAATGTACGAAGTCGAAGTATGCGTTTATTACTACACAGCAATGGTGTGTAGAGCAAGCACTTAATCACTTAATTACATTTATGAATTGAAATAGTATGCACTTTTATGGCAAAGAGTATTCGTCGGTATATCAATAGATAATGTCCAATCTCTGATGGCGCAGGTGGTAAATATACGACCTGGAATAGTTAAGGAATAACAGCAATGATACTTTAATGATTATATACTAGATACACTAAGGGGGGGTTAATCCGGTCGCTTGTAAGCCGACAGGAGTAGGAGGGGGGTAGAATCCGGCTGCCTCGTCCGGCCAAGGGTATCCCAGGTGAACCCACTGTAGTGCCGTTCAATGCGCCGGCGATCCTTGGACCACAGATGAAAGCAGGTGGACTCTTTGTGGGCCGGCTCTCTCCGGTCCACGGGGGAGAGACGTGAAGCGACCTCGTCTTGCAGAGCGTCTCCTCACCTTGCGTCCTCTCCAGGGGGGGGGGTTCCAACACACGGCAGTGTCGGGGGTCTTTATCCATGGAATAATCAAAGTATACAAAGCATAATCCGTGCCTGGGAAGGCGGGCTGTCGTCGGTAGAATAATCCGGTATACAGGTCCACTCGCTCGTCGGCTCTGGGGCTCCTCGGGTGCAGCTTCACATGGGGTCAACCACCCTGGGTAAGCAGCCAGTTCTCTGCCCGAAACGATGGGGTACTGACTACGGTAGTATTCTCACCGCACGAAGCACTATATATTAACAGACTATTATTAGCTTAATAGACTATGTCCAACTCGACGATATAGTGCCAAATATGACTATTCGAATATTAATATACACGATGTCTCAATACCGATGGTAGGCGAACTTGGCCTTACTCCCACACGTGGCGTCGCGGGGAGGCTTTACGTCTGTGACTCTATTGGAGGGTAAGAAACTGGACTGAAAAGGAAGTCCTACTTTAGTAGCGCAGTATATATACGCACTATGAACAAATAGTCCCATTAGTGGTGCGGTAGCCAGATTCCTACGCGGAACTAGGACTTGTTCGTACATGTGGAGCGGTACGTTTGAACTGGGTCTGAGGGGTATGGCAGCCTGGCACCAAGGTCTCGACCAATAGTAGAATGGAGACTATTATGGGATGTTCAGTAGGCTAGAATGGATATTCAATGCATATTGTACAAGGAATATACAAGGGATATCAGGGAATATTAGAGAATATACAAATACAATTAAATATATATATATAAATAAATATATATATTCGGTTTAATCTGGCCCTTCACAACAGCCACCCCCTGATTGGTCCCAGACCTAATCAGTTAAACAGAGACAGATTAATCGCGTTGTCTATTTTCACATAAGGGGTTGCTGTAGGGGTCAGTCAACTTCACAAAGTCATAGGGTTGTAGGGTCATGGTCATCATCGATTGTGTCTGGGAGTCGAGGCAGTTCTATGAGCCTCGCCACGGGACGGGTGTAAGTGCGACCCTGGACGAGCACTTCAGCTGCTCGGACCTTGCCGTCGGCACCGGTGATCACTTTGCTTACGCGGCCGGCCGGCCACATAGCTCTGGGCAGTGATTGATCAATAATCATGACGACTGTTCCTTCTGTCAAATTGTCTCTCTCCTTTACCCACTTCTGGCGGGTTGGTCGAGACGGTAGGTAGTGCAGTAGGAAACTGTTCCAAAACTTGTCGGCTAATACTTGGCTGTACCTCCACATTCGTCGGCCGTTCGCTTCTTCAGGCCGGTACATTGTCTGGGGTAATGCAGGATCTAGCCGCCCCATCAGGAGTGTGTTGGGGGTAACTGGGTCGATATCCGCCACATCACTGGAGACATATCCGAGGGGCTTCGAGTTAAGTACTCCCTCAATCTCCGTGAGGACTGTCATTAGGACTTCTTCCGCCACAGTCTGGGCCCCAAGTACTGCGTACAGGGCTGTCTTTATGGAGCGCACTTCTCGTTCCCAAGTGCCACCGAAGTGGGGTGCGTTTGGGGGGTTGAATTGGAAATCAACCTGTGCTGGAGCGAGGTGGGTCTTAAGTTCTGGGCCCATAGCTTGGAAGCTCTCTCTCAGCTCGCTTTCGCCGCCTTTGAAGTTTGTCCCATGATCGGACAATAGGGTAGACGGTCTTCCTTTCCGTGATGTGAATCTTCGGAAGGCCATAAGGAATGAGTCTGTGCTCATGGTCGGGAGAAGCTCGATGTGTATCGCTCTGGTGGTCATGCATTTGAATACAATACCCCACCGCTTCTCGGTTCCTCTTCCTTTCTTTATGTGCAGCGGGCCAAAGCAGTCCATACCCGTTGAGTGGAATGGCTTGTCACCGATTCGGAGGCGACATGGAGGAAGGTCAGCCATCCTTGGTATGCTGGGCTGCGCGCGCCACTTGCGGCAGTCTAGACATGTTCGCTGGAAGCGTCGTACCGCCTCTCTTCCTTGTAGGATCCAGTAACGACGTCTGATTTCCGCGAAGACTCTTTCTGCTCCTGCGTGATGTACATCCTCATCGTATTTCTTTATAATCAGCTCTGTGACCTTGTGTCGGCTGTTCAATACGATCGGGTATTTAATGTCATCCGGTAGATTGGGGGCTCTGCGTAGGCGGCCACCCACTCTGATGAGGGTATGAGCGTCGCTCTCGGGGGCCAGATGAATTAATCTGCTGTCGAATGGGACGGGCTTTCCTCCCTGTAGACAGGCCAATTCATCGGGGAACGAGTCTCTCTGGGCTCGCTGCAGTAGAAGCAATTCTGCTTCCTCGTAGTTAGCTGCTGACATATCAGCGGGGGACTTGCACTTCGGGTGGTACCGCAGGAATGTTCTTTGTTGTGCACTCTCTATGGACGTGCAATCGTCTATGTTAGGGTCGGTGGAGGCTACGGTGCTCAATCCACAGAACACAGACTTCTTATTTTCCACCTCCTCTGGACTTGCTTCCCTCGGGATAGGCATGGGCCACTGTCCTTCCGGGAGTCTTAGGAATGCGGGGCCGTCACTGTAGACATTGCGACGGGTGAGGTCATCCAGGGGCATCCCCCGGGTGATGACGTCAGCTGGGTTCTGTTTTGTATCAACGTAGCGCCACTCTGTTTCTCCGGTTAACTCTTCGGTTAAGTCTTGAATCTCGGTGACTCTGACTCCCACGAAGACTTTGTACTTGCATGAGTCCGATTTGATCCAGGCGAGTACCGTCGTGGAATCTGACCACAGGATTGTTCTAGACACCGGTATGGTGAGCTCACGTTGGATGAGCGTGGCTAGGTGCGCTCCGGCTAGGGCTGCGCAGAGCTCTAGACGTGGGATAGATTGTTGCTTGCGTGGGGCTATTCTCGAGCGGGCGAGGACAAATGCTGTGTAGATCTCTCCCCCCTGGTCTTGGGCCCGCAAGTAGGCTACTGATCCGTATGCGACCTCTGAGGCGTCACTGAAGACGTGTAAGTCCATTTTACATGTCTCTGGCCTCACCGTGGGTGGGAAGTAGCTTCGGCGCATATTAACGCCTGGGAGTGAGTGGAGCTCCATCTCCCACTCTCTCCAGGTGGATGCAGGGTGTGCGGGAATGGGGTCGTCCCAGCCCTGGTCCTTGTCCCACAATGCTCGTACAATCATTTTTGCCCTGGTGGTGTACGGTAGAATACATCCTAGCGGGTCATATTGTCGGGCGAGTGTTGTGTACACACTCCGTCTGGTGGTCGGCGCCGCCGCCGGCCTTCCCTGCTCCGTAGTCAGGGGCTTGTGTCTGTAGTGAAGCGAATCTGTTTTGAATCGCCACACCAATCCCAGGGTCATCTCCTGGGCTTCTCCCGGGATTGTAGCCATCCAGGTCTCGCTGCTGGCTGCCTTGTCCTCGGAGGAGAGGCTGCGCAGTACCTGTGGATCGCTGCTGGCCCACTGCCTGAGATCAAAGCCGCCTTTGATCAATGAGGCGCGGAGTTTAATCAGGAGAGCCTCAGCTTCTTCTTGGGTTGAAAGGCTTTGTAGACAGTTGTCTACGTAGAAGCTGTTCTTTACGCTGTGTCGGACCTCTTCGTCCGCTGCTGGGTCCTCTGCTACATGTTTCTGTAGTGCAAATGTAGCACAGCAGGGGCTGCACGTCGTTCCGAAGGGGAGGACTTCCCATTGGTAGATGGCTGGGTGCTCATCTCCTGGCTTCTCTCTCCATAGGAACCGTAACAGGGGCTTGTCCGCCTCTACTAATCTCACCTGCAGGAACATTCCTTTAATGTCCCCGCTGATGGCCACCTTTTCCTGGCGGAAGCGGAGTAGAACGCCGAGTAGGGAGGGGCCGAGTGTGGGACCGGGCAGTAACTCTTTATTTAGATTTTGGGATCCGATCTGGTAGCTGCAGTTAAATACTATGCGGTCTTTACCGTTGTGATGGACCTTGTGGTGAGGCACGTACCACGATTCAGTGGTCTGGTCAGCCTCTTTAATGTCCATCTTTGTGACGTGTCCCGCTGTGATGAGCTTCTCAATCTCAGCGCGGTATACACTCTCTTGGGCGGGGTTCTTGGCTAAGCGCCGCTCCGTGTTCAGCAGGTACCGTTCTGTGGCGTCTGTCTTGGCGTGGAAAGTAGGCATTCCTTCTCGCCGCAGGAGTGGCGTGGCGTATCTCAACACGCCGTTGACCGGGACTCTCTTGGTCCCTGTCTCGAGGAGGTGAATGGCGTAAATGTCATCTTTAGAGCGAATGTCTTTCTTTCCGTTCTTAAAGGGCATTTGTTCCAAGGTCCATAGCCGCTCTACGTGTTGCAGGAGTGCGGTTTCTCCCTCTGTGACTCGGGAGTGGAGACATCTAGTGGCTGTACTTCGGTTGAGAGATTTGGCGAGCG
The DNA here is from genome assembly GCF_963971535.1 of Notolepis coatsorum. Classification (NCBI taxonomy): domain Eukaryota; kingdom Metazoa; phylum Chordata; class Actinopteri; order Aulopiformes; family Paralepididae; genus Notolepis; species Notolepis coatsorum. The sequence continues at coordinate 127,382,481 of NC_140170.1, read as the reverse complement.
GGCCTTGGAGAGTCCATCCCAAACGGGTCTCGACTGCTGCAGGACAGCCTCGGGGTCCGGTATGAACCCGGTCTATCGGGACAATGAGGTCTGCATGGTCGGAGCCTATCAACAGGGTCGGCATAGCATTGTCTATGAGCGGGATCGGTAACTTGCGCAGATGTACATATTTCTCCATCAGCTTGGTGAAAGCGTCTGTAATCTGGTACCGTCGCTCAGGCTGGCCGCTTGCTGCGATAGAGAATGAGACATTCTCGCCCTTTATCTTCTTCAAATCTCGTCTTATTGTCCGAATTGTCATTTGGGTTTCGCTTCCCCGCAGCCCTAGCTGGGCCGCAGCGGAGGCGAGCAGCAGGGTCTTCTCTGACCCGTCATCGAGGACGGCTTAAGTGTCCAGGACTTTATTCTGGTAGCTTAGTGTCACACGCACTACTTTTAGGAGTACTCGGGCTCCACTGCTGCTGGCGGGATCGATGTACATGACGCTCGCTTTGCGGCTGGATGGTGCGGGTGAAGGGCGCCGTCTGTTACTGTCGTGAAGTATGTCCAGATGGGCTCCATCGCACTTGGTGCACCTTTTCTTTAAGCGGCATTCGGCTGCCATGTGTGAGCGCGCACAGCGAAAGCAGCGCTTGTTGGACTTTATCCATTGACTGGCTTCCTCCGCGTTCAGCTTGGGGAAGGAGTCACATTGCGCTAGCCAGTGTTCTTTCTCACAGTAGGGGCACACTATCTTCCACTTCTCCGTTCTGGAGGGGGTACTGTGGCTCCTGCTGCTCGGTACTGACTCCGATTGGTGCATCACAGTCACCGATCTTCTTCCATCATTTAGTCGTCTGGTTCCTTCTCTGGAGCCAGGGGTGCTCCGTCCGAATGTATCTAGCCGTAGGCTGCTGACTTCTCTCGCCAGGAAGTCTGCTAGATCGAGGAGGTTCGGTTCGGGGCCATTCGGGTCTCTGTGGTCCCTCTGCCGCCTAAAGCGCTCCTGATGAGCGGGCGGCAGCTTCTCCAGAATCCTTTCCACATTTGAGTTGGCGTAAAGTTCATGCCTCCCCTTCTCTCTTTGCGCTCAAAACATCCCTACCAGGGACTGCACTCTGATGGACAGGTCGTCCAGTGCTCGATTGTCTATTGCTGGGGGTAAGCGGTCGATGTGTCGGATCTCCTGGATCACGTAATCCCATATGCGCCCATACCTCTGGTCCAATGCTACCAGCGCTGCTGTGTATGGGGTGGTGGAAGTCGCGTAGGCGAGCGCTATATTATGTGCGCGGGGAACCTTTAAGTGCTTCAGTAGGATGGCGTATTTGTGGCGTTCATCCAATACATCCACCAACATGGTCTCCAGACACATGCGGAGTTCTGTATACTGGGCCCGGTTCTCTTGGGTGAAGTCGGGTACCATAGGCGTGCCAATGTATGACGCTGACTGTGGATACATCGGCGAGCGTTGGGGGAGCGGCCTCCTAGGCGAGTCTCCTCCCGCTCCTTGGTATGGGCTGGTACCGGCAGTGTACCATGGCCCGCTTGTCCAGGTGCTGTTCCTCGGTGCGGGTCGTGCGTCGTGCTCACCCGTGTATAGAGTCGGGGGTCTGTAGCGCAGCTCCGCGGGAGTATAGCCTGGGCTGTACCGGACCTCCTGGTCCGGTAGAGTACTGTGCTGTCTTCGGGCGTGGTTCTCCTCCTCTTCCTCTTCGTCTTCAGTTAGGTCATCCAGTGCTTGTAGTCTCTGGTTTAGCCTCTCCACAGGATATGCTGCTCCTTCCCGGTTGCTAGGTCTCGCTTGGACCGGTGGGGGGAGGTGGTCTGTGGGGGGTATAGACCTCGTCTGTTGGTCAAGTTCAGGGTTGTTTACTCGGCTAGGGGATGCCGCCCTGGAGGTGTGTCTAGACGAGTTCCTGGAGCCTCTGGCGGAGGGAGAGGGTGTTGTCCGTCTGATCAGCTGTTCTATTAGTTGCGACTGCTGTCTGTCGCGCGCTGCGTCCCGTTGAGCACCGGCTCGTTCTCGGGCCACATTCTCTTCCATCTGAATGCGTCTTATTTCTAGACGTATCTGCTCGTGTTCGCTTCGCTGCTGGATCTGCAGTCGGTCGCGTTCAGCAGCGGCGTTCAGGCTGATGAGGAAGGCCTGCTGTAGGGTCCTCTCTGCCTCGCTGGGAGAAGGCGGTTGTATAGGGGAGCCTTCCCTCGGGGTACTCCTTGCGGAGCCTTGGAGCTCTATCTCCACGGTGCTCTCCCCGTCTTCTTCCGTGCCGAGTTCTCTCTCGGTAGCGTTGTATTCCTCCCGGGACTCATCTGGGACTACTTCTTCAGTACTGGCGGGGTGTGAAGTCATGTCTGGTTCCCACTGGTCCCCACCGTGAACTTGGTCAGTTACATTAGAGCCCGTAGGGGCCTCTATGGTCGGCGTAGTCTGGGCGTTGGGGTTAGACATACTTTTACTTTCTAGTTTTACAGCGTTTACTGTTAGTAGAAGACTAGGTTGTTGACTGACAGCGTAAGCCTCTAAGTACTGAGGGAGCCGTCGTTCGCGCTGCGGGCGTTGGTTAGGAGGATCGTTTCGTGGAGTGTTCATCATAGGCCATTTCAATATTAATAACACTATATTAATATTACACTGATTACCCTCCGGCTCGAAGGACCAATTGTAACTGAGGGGTACAATTCCCTGACTGTATTACTAGATATGATACTTACTACCACTACCTTTGTACTTAATATTCGGCCACCCAGTACACGGCATAAATATATTATCATAAACACTCTCACGTAGATGAAACGGATCCAACACAAATGTACGAAGTCGAAGTATGCGTTTATTACTACACAGCAATGGTGTGTAGAGCAAGCACTTAATCACTTAATTACATTTATGAATTGAAATAGTATGCACTTTTATGGCAAAGAGTATTCGTCGGTATATCAATAGATAATGTCCAATCTCTGATGGCGCAGGTGGTAAATATACGACCTGGAATAGTTAAGGAATAACAGCAATGATACTTTAATGATTATATACTAGATACACTAAGGGGGGGTTAATCCGGTCGCTTGTAAGCCGACAGGAGTAGGAGGGGGGGGGGGGGGTAGAATCCGGCTGCCTCGTCCGGCCAAGGGTATCCCAGGTGAACCCACTGTAGTGCCGTTCAATGCGCCGGCGATCCTTGGACCACAGATGAAAGCAGGTGGACTCTTTGTGGGCCGGCTCTCTCCGGTCCACGGGGGAGAGACGTGAAGCGACCTCGTCTTGCAGAGCGTCTCCTCACCTTGCGTCCTCTCCAGGGGGGGGGGTTCCAACACACGGCAGTGTCGGGGGTCTTTATCCATGGAATAATCAAAGTATACAAAGCATAATCCGTGCCTGGGAAGGCGGGCTGTCGTCGGTAGAATAATCCGGTATACAGGTCCACTCGCTCGTCGGCTCTGGGGCTCCTCGGGTGCAGCTTCACATGGGGTCAACCACCCTGGGTAAGCAGCCAGTTCTCTGCCCGAAACGATGGGGTACTGACTACGGTAGTATTCTCACCGCACGAAGCACTATATATTAACAGACTATTATTAGCTTAATAGACTACGTCCAACTCGACGATATAGTGCCAAATATGACTATTCGAATATTAATATACACGATGTCTCAATACCGATGGTAGGCGAACTTGGCCTTACTCCCACACGTGGCGTCGCGGGGAGGCTTTACGTCTGTGACTCTATTGGAGGGTAAGAAACTGGACTGAAAAGGAAGTCCTACTTTAGTAGCGCAGTATATATACGCACTATGAACAAATAGTCCCATTAGTGGTGCGGTAGCCAGATTCCTACGCGGAACTAGGACTTGTTCGTACATGTGGAGCGGTACGTTTGAACTGGGTCTGAGGGGTATGGCAGCCTGGCACCAAGGTCTCGACCAATAGTAGAATGGAGACTATTATGGGATGTTCAGTAGGCTAGAATGGATATTCAATGCATATTGTACAAGGAATATACAAGGGATATCAGGGAATATTAGAGAATATACAAATACAATTAAATATATATATATAAATAAATATATATATTCGGTTTAATCTGGCCCTTCACAACAGTCATATTTTATAAGTTATAATCAGAAACAAACCGTAAGTAGGTTTATGTTGACATTGTCATCACATTTTTGATAGCTTTTTCTGAAGACTTGACACTCAAAATACCTGCAGATATAAATGTTACAACCAGTCTGTTTAAACTGAACAATTATTGTAATGAAGGGTCGTGCCAAGAATGCAGCTTTGCAATACATGTAATGTATTTTCTTTTGTATAAAAGACAAACATTTATAATCTTCACTTCATAAGTTATTTATTAACCATGGCAAATATATTCTTGAGAAGTTTGAACTGTAGATGGAACACTTTCATCCAATATTAAATTGAATTGAATACCTTTTTGTCAATGTTGACAAACATCACACAAAAAACGATTGAAACCTCAAAATGCAGTGAAAGGGTTTATTGGCACTTGTATCTATTATTTTAAGAAATCATTCATTAATTTTGAGAATGTAAAAATCTCTCTCCAATCCCTGTTCATTTTAAATCAGTGTGATGCTGCCAGGATGCACATAAACTATATGAGGGGCCTTTCAAGAAGCATTAGACATCAATTCAGTTCACAACGTATTCAATACATCAATAATTACAGGGAATTGTTTTTCAGTTTTCTGGCAAACGGAGTAACCCTGCTTCTTCAAACACCCTTCTGAAACTATAAACTACATTACCCATTGACCGTATTCATTCACAGTGGCCATTTTGCTCTTACGTCCTGCTCAGGATGGGATTTCTTCCAAGGTGGGACCAGGGTGGAAAGGAATCCCAACCCGAGCATGACATAAGAAAATGGCCACCGTGTGAATATGGTGAATACAGGTGGCTGTCTATAGGTAAATTACATCATTCAAACAGAAACAAGAAAAATGGACAACTGGTTTTAAACAAACAAAAAAAGGTTGCTTCTTTTATTGACTGAAATGAAACCTCGGGACAGAAGACCTTTGATTCATGAAACCACAAATATCATCATCACACATGGCATGATTTTTTTTATTATTATCTTTTCCCCCCTCCTTTTTTCCGATTTTTCTCCCATCCCACCGTTAGTCGGCATGCCAATTCCCAACCCCCCCCCCCCCCCCCCTACTGTTGGTCCGGGAGGCCGGAGACTGTCACATGTTTTCCTCCGACACATGTGCAGCCAGCCGGCAGCCAGCGCAGATTCTCACCGGGAGAGTGTAACATGTGGAAGGTCACGCTACCTTTCTCCAGATCCTACCCTCGCTGTGCAGGCGCCCCGACCGAACTGTGGGGGTCGCTGTCCACAACGCCCAGGACCACCCACGGCTTCCCTCCCCCTAACTCAGCCAAACGAGTTAGTATAGCAATCAGCCCAAGCCAAGGCAATGCTGACTCTCCGGGAGTCGAGACCGCAGCCTCTTGCATTGGTGACGAGCACAATCTCCGCTACGCCACCTGACCACCCCACACATGGCATGATGACAAGTATCTATAGACTATATATTACCAACACAGCCAGTTACTGTAACAAGAGCTTTGGCAACTTTGTTTGGAAATCAGGAATTAAACAAACAAAAACAAAAAATAATCCAATGATAGAAAGATGTGAAAGCAACAGAAATATAACAAATACAAGTCAAAACTAAATGAGAATTAGTAGTAGTGGTTCATTCAATGCATATCTTTCAGCTCGAGAAATATTTGGGAGGGAGGACTGAACAGAAGAAAAATAAAATGAACAGACATTTCAGCCTGGGTTAGAAATGGTTAAATCTGCATTTTTTTTTCCTGGACCATTTTCCTTCTTTTTCACATACATATTCCTTCACTCCACTTGCAAAGCAAAAAGAAAATCGTCTTTACTTAATCTCGTTAATTTCTTGAATTATTATTACTATAATATTCTTAATTATCTTTAAGTATACATCATCTCTGCCATGTGCGACATCTTCTTGGGGATGTAGAGGTAATACTCCATGTAGCCAGAAAGGTCCTCTATTGAGATGTCATCAACGTAGGCCCGTGCTTGCTCCGAGCAGGAGCGAAGGGAGCCAGATGTCGATGAAGACAATGATGTTGAAGGTGACATAGCTGTGGTGGTGGTGTTATTGTTGGTGCTATTCAGAGTTCTGGGACCAGGCAGAGAAAGGCCCGGGTGACCGGTGACCTTGTTGCCCGGTAGGTTCCTCTCACACTCCGAGATGACGTTGCGAAGCCCTGTGAAAGAGTACACTTCCGGGAGGCCGGCCTGGCATCTGGACCGGCACTGACACGGAGAGCCAGCATCCTGCACCTGACCCTCTCCTTCCCCAGGCTCTGGGCTCTCTCTCTGGCTACAAGAGCAGGGACAGGGGCCTCCTCCTCCGGAACTGCTGCTGTGGAGCTTGGACAAGGCCTGGAAGTCAGAGGCACCACCAGCAACTCTAGATATCCCAGGCACTGCTGCTCTACACTCTGCCCCATCACAGGCAACTTTCTCTGGGCTGGTACCTTCGTCTGACTGGGCCTGGCCAGGGGCCCCAACCTGCCTGGATGTAGCTGTGGTAGTAGTGGCGATAGCAGGGATTTCTTGGCATGAAGACGAAGAGGCAACAACAGAAATGCCTCTGGCTCCAGCTCTGATACTTGGCTCGTACTCAGCGGAAGCCCCAAACACAGGAGGGGACATGTGGCCCAAGACAGCAGAGGATAGAAGCTCTTTCTGGGCTGGGACGGCCAAGGTGGAGGGAGCTCTTCCTCCACCACCACCAGAGCCAGTCTCCTCAACCTCAGGCACAGCCAGGCGTTGATGCTTCAAGTGGCCACTGGGGGGTGACAAAGTGGAGGCTGTAGTGCCATTGCTACTGCTGCTGCAGTAGGTAAACTTGGGAGGGTGCAGGATAGGAGACTTGGACCGCCGACGTCTCTGAGTCCTGGAAGCCCCTCTGGAGGCCTTCCTCATACAGCTGGGAGGGAGAGAGAGGAGAGAGAGGGGGGAGAGGGGCCAGAAAGAGAGAGGGGGGGAAGAGGGGCCAGAGAGTTAGAGGCCAAGGGGTCAGAAAGCAAGAGAGAATGAGGGGAGGTGTGAGAGGAGAGTGAAGGCAGAAAGGTAGAGAAGGATGTAGGAGAGAGGGGGTGAAGGTAGAAAGGTAGGGAAGGAGGTAGGAGAGAGGGAGCAGGCGAGTGCGGCGAAGTGGTGAAAGAGACAACAAAAAGAAGGGGAAGGATATAGAAACATTTTAATGTTGTACATTTTATCACATCCTGAATTTCCCCAAGGGGATCAATATAGGAATATCTTATTTTAGGGATGCCCCGATTGATCGGCCAGCGATCGGTATCGGCCGATATTCAGTACAAATATGAGATCAGTGAATTCCGATGCTTTATTTTCGCCGATCGTGAAAACCGATCGAAAAACATGATCCAATTCTTAGCGGAGTTCTCACTCGCTGACTTCTCTCTCAAGCACACAGAGCTGCAGCTCACAGCCCCTCCCCCTCCTCCCAGACCCATGTCAACAGGCTCCAATTGCCTCCGGCAACAGTCTGCTCTAGTCTAGTGCATGGGAGCTCTGTGAGCTAACGTTAGCTACCTAGCTATCGTTACTGTTTAAACAAAATGACACAGTGAGTCAACTAGGGCTGTCTTAAATGCTTCGAAGCTTCGAACGTTCGATTCGATGGCACAAGCTTCGAACAGTAAAAAAAAATCGAAGTTTAAAAAAAAAATCAAAAAAAAAATTCAAAAAAAAAATTTTAATTTTTTTTTTACTTCGATTTGTGTGTGTGTGTGTGTGTGTGTGTGTGTGTGTGTGTGTGTGTGTGTGTGTGTGTGTGTGTGTGTGTGTGAACTACCCATCCCAGTTAGGACAGCCGAATCCCGTCCAATCTTTCGCTGTCGACTAAAGACTCACTTCTTCAACCATTATCTGAAATGATAAAAAAAAAAAAAAAAAAATCTAACTGTGACTAACCTTACTGTCATGCACTTGTCCTAATAAACTAACCTACACTGTAACATGCAACACTTTGATGAACATTGTTACTCAGCTGATAAGAGTTGTACCCTTCTTGCTGTCTTGTCGTACAGAACTTGTAAGTCGCTTTGGATAAAAGCGTCAGCTAAATGACTAAATGTAAGTGTGTGTGTGTGTGTGTGTGTGTGTGTGTGTGTGTAGGTGTGTGTGTAGGTGTGTGTGTGCGCGCACCTTGTAGAATTCCACACATAAGAAAGAAAGATACTGGGATGAATAAACAAAATAGGAAATAAAATGTAGAAATGCATGCAATACATAAATAAATATGAATCTCCATATATGAAATATAACATTTAGATAAGGTGCTACTGAGATGTTTTGGTGAGTTCTTTGTTTTTTTGTGAAAGTTGCCCTTCTTAAAAATGCATGAACATTCACTGATAATTGGTCTGTAGTGGAGTCTACAAGGTCCACCGTACACCACTGCCCAGTATATTGCTAGCCAATGTACAATCAATAGACAATAAACTGGATGACATCCGAGCAAGGATTCAATATCAAAGAGACGTTAGGGACTGCAATGTCCTTTGCTTCACCGAAACATGGCTCACACCGGAGGTTCCAGATCACGCAATTCAACGAGCGGATCACTTCTTTATCCATCGCAAGGATCGGTCATCAGAGTCCGGTAAACAACGTGGAGGAGGTATTGCCTTCATGTTTAACAAAAATTGGAGTGATCCAACGAACGTGAAGGAATTATCCAACCACTGCTCCCCAGAACTGGAATATATAACCATCAAGTGTCGTCCTTTCTTCCTCCCGAGGGAGTTAACGGCGATCGTCCTGATCGGAGTGTATATTCCACCGCAAGCCAGCAACAAGGTTGCGCTCTCCAGACTACACGACGAGGTAAATAGAATACAAGTGGCTAACGTTAACGCCGCCATTTTAGTACTGGGAGATTTCAATAGCGCCAATCTGAGAAAGGTATTGCCTGACTTCTATCAGCATGTGACTTGCAACACCAGAGGCGGTAACATCCTAGATCACTGTTACACGCAATTTAAAGGTGGCTACAAGGCTCATTCTGATAGTGGCTTTGGTAAATCAGATCACACGTCAATTTTTCTTTCACCAAAGTACAAACAGAGAATTAAAAGTACTCCCGTAGTCTCGCGAGAGGTGCAGAAATGGGATCCGACGTCAGAAGAGACGATCCGGTCAGTGTTTCACCACACAGACTGGATTGTGTTCCGCGACACAGATAACATTAATGCCTACACGGAGACAGTGCTGGACTATGTTTGTACTAGGGTGAAAGAAACAATCCCCACTACCAAAATGAAAGTTTACCCAAATCAAAAACCCTGGGTAGACAAATCCGTCCGTGAAGCTCTGAGAGAGCGCACCAAAGCATACAATGACGGCCTAGTGGCAGGCAACATGAATGACCACAAGGTGGCGCGACACAACGTAAGGAGGACAGTGTCAGAGGCCAAACGGCGCTACAGGGATAAAATTGAACTCCAGTTTGAACAAGCTGACTCTAGAGCTATGTGGCAGGGGCTCAAAACGATGACAGACTACAAAGGCGCCTCCCTCAAACTGAACAGTGACATCTCCTTAGCAAACGACCTCAATACCTTCTATGCGAGGTTTGATGCTGGTAATAACAACACCAGCTCACAAGCCTCGGCAATGGGGGGGGGGGGGGTCGGCTGCTGATGGAGGCGCAGTGTTCAGGGTAACAGAGCATGAGGTGAGGCGGACCTTTAAAAAAGTGAATATCAGGAAGGCAGCAGGTCCGGACGGCATCCCCGGCCGCGTCCTAAAATTCTGTGCCGACCAACTGGCCCCAGTATTCACTGACATATTTAACCTGTCCTTAGAACAGGCTGTCATCCCCACCTGCCTGAAGAAGTCCACTATTATCCCTGTACCCAAAAAATCCAAGCCTGCTTGCCTCAACGACTACCGCCCTGTAGCTCTCACCTCCATAGCCATGAAGTGCTTTGAGAAGCTAGTAAAGGGCTACATCTGCTCCTCCCTCCCCATCAACATGGACCCCCTGCAATTTGCATACCGCCCCAACAGGTCCACGGAGGACGCCATATCCCATGTGCTGCACACAGCAGCATCACACCTGGACAAGAGGCAGGGGAACTATGTGAGAATGCTATTCATCGACTACAGCTCGGCATTCAATACCATAGTCCCCTCCATACAGCACTTTGAGCTACATGACATGTATGAAAGGTGCTTTATAAATACTTACTTACTTACTTACTTACTTACTCATAGCCAAGCTCAGGGACCTGGGCTTGGGCTATGACCTCTGCCAGTGGGTCTTGGACTTCCTGACTGGCAGACCCCAGGTGGTGAGAGCAGGCAACTGCACCTCCTCATCCATCACCCTCAACATAGGGGCCCCCCAGGGCTGTGTTCTGAGTCCCCTCCTCTACTCCCTGTACACACACGACTGTGTGGCTCAGCGGAGTAGCAATACAATCGTCAAATTTGCTGACGACACAGTGGTGGTGGGCCTGATCTCTGCCAACGACGAGAGGGCCTACCTGGAAGAGGTCAAGGTCCTGGCGGGATGGTGCCAGGAAAACAGCCTCTCCCTGAACGTCAGCAAAACAAAGGAGATGATTGTGGACTTCAGGAGGTCGGGGGTCAAGGACTACAGCCCCCTCAGCATCGACGGGGCACCGGTTGAGAGAGTCAACAGCTTCAAGTACCTCGGAGCCTACATATCCGAGGACTTGACATGGACCACACACATTAACAGTGTGGTGAAGAAGGCACGACAACGCCTCTACTTCCTCAGGCGCCTAAGGAAGTTCCAAGTCAGCCAGAAGATCCTTAAGAACTTCTACTCATGTACAATAGAGAGCATCTTGACCGGCAACATCACCTCCTGGTTTGGGAATAGCACTGCAAAAGACCGAAGCAGACTACAAAGAGTGACACGTTCAGCCGAACGCACAATTGGAGGGGGGCTCCCCACCCTCCAGAACATTTACTACAAGCGTTGCAAGGGCAAGGCTAAGAGAATCATTAAAGACTCCAGTCACCCGAACAACTGCCTCTTTGAACTGCTGCGGTCAGGCAAGCGATACCGGAGTCTCAAGGCGAGCACAGAAAGACTCAGAAGTAGCTTCTATCCCCAGGCCATCAGGCTGCTAAACGAACAATGAATGAACACTACACAACAACAACCACCAAACGCACATAGCACACACATCCACACGCACACACTCACTTTAAACAAACACACTGTAGCACCCACTCCCCACACTTTATATTTATGGATGAAGGATTGCACTACAACTCGTACACCTTACTGTAAATTGTACCTAAAATTGTACCTCATCCCATTTCTGCTTTGCACTAGATAGTACTGTACATTAGTACACTGCATAGTATTGTGTATTGTATATTATATGGTAACTCAGAACATTGTACATATGTCTATACCGAACACTGTGACCTCATTTTCTTCTTCTAAATTCATGCTATATTATGTTATTATGTTATTTGATACTATCTTGTCTAGCACAGTCTCTGGAGCGTAACAGTAAGAAGCATTTTGTATGAAAGTATTCTGTACTTCTGTATGACAACTATTAAAGAACTTGAACTTGATATCAACAAATGCTCCAGCAATAGTCTAGTAGTGCATGATACCTCCGTTAGCTAGGTAGCTCACGTTAGCTCACATTAGCTCACTGTTTAAATATGAAATGTCCCAGTAAACTAAATAGTTCACTGAGGCGTTGTCTTAAAGTTATCTAGCCGGCTACCTACTGATAGCTCCTGATATCAACAAATGCTCCAGCAATAGTCTAGTAGTGCATGATACCTCCGTTAGCTAGGTAGCTCACGTTAGCTCACGTTAGCTCACTGTTTAAATATGAAATGTCCCAGTAAACTAAATAGTTCACTGAGGCGTTGTCTTAACGTTATCTAGCCGGCTAGCAGTAGCTACAGATAGCTCCTAACATTGATTCGATGCGTATTCGAGCCCCTGGCTTGCATCGCAGTCACGAAAGGGGCTAGCTGAGGTCATGCTGAATGTGATTTGACCAAAGCAGAGTATACACACAGACAGTGGAGCTGTTTGCAGATAGCGAGCATTTTGACTTGTTGCGTGGCGATGTCTCGCAGATAATACAACTACAAGTATAATTATATAATATATTGTGGTGGACACTAGATGGAGGTGTCTCACTTCAGAATGGACACTGATTGAGTGACAGGAGGGAGTTGACTTAAGGGTGTGGCTGTACCTTGGTTCTGTTGGATTTGTTTGGAAGTAAAGTTCAGAGACTCGGTACTCCGTCTGCTCGTCGCATTGATTCACTTCCACAGTGGTGACCCTAAACGTGTGAAATATGAGCAATAACGAGAATCCACCTGTTGTGGTTCCCGCAGTGTATGCCGCTACAGTCAAGTTGCCAGAGTTTTGGCAGCATGACACGGCCCCGTGGTTTCAGCACATCGAGGCACAATTTCACCTCCGTGGAATAACGTCGGATGAGACGAAATATTATCATGTTGTCGCGGCATTGGATTCCTCCACTACACGCCGGGTGATGGGATTCCTGAGAGAGCCACCAGCAGCCGGCAAATACAACGCGCTCAGAGAACAGCTGTTGCGGCTTTTCCAGCTGTCAGATGCAGAGTGTGCGGAGCGCCTATTGTCCCTCAACGGATTGGGGGACAGTAAACCAACAGAACTGATGGAGAACATGCTAGCACTGCTCGGTTCAGGTGACGCTACATTTCTTTTTGTGCAGCTGTTCCTGCGTCAACTCCCGACTCCGGTGCGCACAGCTCTGGCCAGCTCGCCTCTCGTGCGCACCAAGGATTACCGGGGATTGGCAGAGGAGGCGGACAGAATTCTACTGGCCTCCCGTCAGTACTGTGTGGCTGCTGTGTCTGATCGGGTGGCTGATCGCAGGGATCAGACACGGAGGGATGATAGAGGGCTTTGTTACTATCATCGCCGTTTTGGCAACAAAGCGAAGAGCTGTGTTCCACCATGCACCTTTGGTAACCAGGGAAACGCGAGAGCCGGCGCTTGTTAGCGGCTATGAGCGCTGGCGTAAATATCAACGAGCTGTTGTTTATCGAGGACACGTTGTCTGGAAGGCGTCTGTTGGTGGATTCGGGCGCCCAGAGGAGCATCCTGCCTGCGTCGGCCAGGGACGCCTTGGGAAACGGACATGGACCACCCCTGGACGCGGCTAATGGGACTTCCATCCGTACGTTTGGTACCAGGTACGTGACAATGTGTTTACATGGACAGCAGTTTAGCTGGGATTTTATTATTGCTTCAGTGTCGGTGCCTATACTGGGCGCAGATTTTTTGTGTGCTCACAGACTGTTAGTGGACGTTGCGAACCGTAGGCTGATTGGCTCTGTGTTGACACATACCCCTGCACACTGGGGGGGCCGGGGCCGCCTGCCCTGGCCAATATGCTCGCCACAGGCGATATGTACCAGCGCCTCCTCGCCGAGTTTCCTGCTCTGACTGTCCCCACTTTCTCTGCCTCTGTCGCCAAACATGGGGTGGAACATTACATCCCAACGGTGGGCCCGCCAGTTTATGCACGGGCACGCCGCCTGGATGCTGCTAAACTGGCAATAGCCAGGGAGGAGTTTGCCACAATGGAACGGCTCGGCATTGTGCGCCGGTCCAACAGTCCTTGGGCCTCCCCACTACACATGATCCCCAAGGCGAATGGGAAGTGGCGTCCGTGTGGTGATTTCCGTCGCCTAAATAACATCACCACTCATGACCGGTACCCAGTGCCACATATCCAGGATTTCTCTGCCCACCTGGCGGGCGCCACCATTTTTTTATAAAATAGATTTGGTGCGTGGCTACCACCAGGTGCCGGTCCATCCGCTCGACGTGCCCAAGACTGCCATTATCACCCCGTTTGGACTGTTTGAATTCCTGCGCATGCCATTCGGCCTTAAAGGGGCAGCGCAAACATTCCAGCGGCTGATGGACTCTGTGCTGCGAGGCCTGTCATTTTTGTTTATTTATCTGGATGACATCCTGGTAGCCAGTTCATCGGTGGAGGAGCATCGGGGACATCTCCGTCAACTGTTCGAGCGGCTCAACGAGCATGGGCTGATCGTGAACCCGGCCAAATGTCAGTTTGGCCTGCCGGCCATGGATTTCCTGGGCCACCATGTCTCTTCCCAGGGGGCTGTTCCTCTACCCGCCAAGGTGGAGGCAATTGCTGCTTTCCCCCGCCCCCTCACCATCAAACCTCTCCAGGAGTTCCTGGGGATGGTTAATTTTTACAATAGGTTTATAGCCCATGCGGCTCACCTGATGAGACCTCTGTACGAGGCGCTGACGGGGAAGAGAGCAAACGATGACGTGGGCTGGTCCCCGGAGCGGGTCCAGGCATTCGAGGGCTCTAAGGCTGCCCTTGCCAACACCGCCATGCTGGCACACCCATCTCCTGCTGCTCCTATAGCCCTCACCACCGATGCCTCCGATTATGCAGTAGGTGCGGTGTGCGAGCAGTGGGTGGCTGGCGCCTGGCCTTCTTCAGTAGGAAGCTGCGCGACAACGAGAGGAAGTATAGTACATTCGACAGGGAGCTCCTGGCCCTCTTCCTCGCCATACGTCACTTCAGGTTCTTGCTGGAGAGCCGAGAGTTCACAGTTTTTGTCGACCACAAGCCCCTAACGTTTGCCATGGCCAAGACCACAGAGCCATGGTCGGGGCGGCAGAAGCGCCAACTTTCCGCCATATCAGAGTTCACTACCGACATCCAGCATGTAGCCGGTAAAGACAACCAGGTGGCAGACTGCCTCTCCCGGGCGCGCGTCAGCCCTGTGCACCTGGGCATCGACTATGCTGCCATGGCTGCTGACCAGCTCACCGACTCAGACCCTCAGGACGGCTGTGACAGGACTTCGACTTGAGGATTTGGTGTTTCACGACAGCGGCGCCACGCTCCTCTGTGACGTCTCCACTGGCCAGCCCCGCCCCATGGTTCCAACTGACTGGCGCCACCGGGTATTTGACACCATTCATGCCCTTTCACACCCTGGGGTAAAGGCGTCGGTCAAGTTGGTAGGGGCCAAGTTCGTCTGGCCGGGCCTTAGGAAGGACGTCAAAGTATGGGCGGCCTCCTGTGTGGCGTGCCAAGGTACATCGTCACACTAAGGCCCCCCTGGAGCCGTTTCTCATTCCAGAGAGGCGGTTTGACCATGTCCACGTGGACCTGGTGGGCCCACTTCCCCCGTCTCAGGGTTTCACACACCTCCTCACTATGGTGGACAGGACCACCAGGTGGCCGGAGGTTGTTCCCCTGTCATCAACATCGGCTGCGGAGGTGGCTCGGGCGTTTATTTTCGGCTGGGTCACTCGGTTTGGCACGCCATTGGACCTGACTTCGGACAGGGGATCCCAGTTCACTTCTGAGCTGTGGAGCACCGTGGCTGAGAGACTTGGGGTGAAACTCCATCGTACCACAGCATACAACCCAAAGGCCAACGGCATGTGTGAGCGTTTTCACAGATCCATGAAGGCCGCTCTCCGGGCCACGCTCACAGACGGCAACTGGGTCGACCGTCTTCCGTGGGTCATGTTGGGCCTGCGTACTGTACTGCCCCTAAGGAAGACCTGCAGGCCTCTTCAACCGAATTGGTTTTTAGTCAACCGCTGAGGGTCCCAGGGGAGTTCCTTCCTGGTTCCTCTGCCCCTTGGTCCACTGCAGCTCACCGATCTGCCTTCCAGGACGCAGCGAGGGTGTTTGCCCCAGTTCCCACACATCACTGCCTTCCCCAGTCCTACATTCCTAAGGACCTGATGACTGCAAGGTATGTGTTCATCCGTCATGGTGCCCACCGTTCTCCGCTGCAGGCTCCCTATGACGGGCCCTTCCGCGTCCTCGAGTCGGGCCCCAAGTACTTTGTGGTGGACATGGGGGGGGGAATAAGGAGCAGATCTCAGTCGATCGTCTTAAGCCTGCTCATGTGGTCCCAAACGGGCCAGTGGAGCTGGCTCAGCCCCGGCGCCGGCCACCCAAGTCTTCCCCTGTCCCATGCCCTCCGGCCGTTGTTATCCCTACCTTTCCACCGACGAAGCCTCTGCGGCGGCGGGGACGGCCCCCTGCCCCTACCCTTACCCTTTCCACGTTCCCTGTGACTGTTAAATACAGTCGTTATGGCCGTGTGGTCAGACCTCCTAAAAGAGACTGAAGACACTGGGTGCACTGTTTTTGGGGGTTTATTGTGTTCAGTTCCGTTTATTTGGTGTTGCACTGAATGTCAAGTCTGAATGTTCGGGGGGGGGGGGGGCTGTGTGGTGGACACTAGATGGAGGTGTCTCACTTCAGAATGGACACTGATTGAGTGACAGGAGGGAGTTGACTTAAGGGCGTGTGGCTGTGGCTTGGTTCTGTTGGATTTGTTTGGAAGTAAAGTTCAGAGACTCGATACTCCGTCTGCTCGTCTCATTGATTCACTTCCACAATATATATTTTATTAAAAAAATAAACGATATATATTTTTTTATAAAACCAAAGACGATCGGTGATCGGTGGCAAAAAAACGTGATCGGGGCATCCCTATCTTATTATGTAAATCCTCCTTTCTTAAAAAGGTACACATGAATATTATGGGAAATGTGTTTACCGCTTCTCCAGGGTCAGACAAGATAGATACCAATGTCCTCTCTGTGTGTTCAGTAGAACGCTATCTGGCTGCAAGCTAGTCTAGCTTAGCACAAATTAATGGAAGCTAGCCTAGCTGTTGACCAAAAATACCTCTCTTGAGTTTTAAGCTAGGCTAGTGGTCCGTATCCACTTCCATGCATTTGTGCTATGCTAGGCTATGTTGCAGCCGGATAGCTTTCCACTAAACACACAGAGGGGAAATTGGTATCTAGCTTCTTGTCCGACTCTGGAGAATACGGTAAGCGCATTTCCCATAATGTTGGCATGTTCCTTTAAAGTAACACTCCACCAAAATAAAAGGAAAGTGATGCATCATAATCTTAACACATATCCCACAACTATCCACCTCTGGTGGGTCCCCATCATGAGAGGTGTAGCAATGTTTTTAATCAGCTTAAACACCACTGTGAATGGGGACAGCTGTCTTATCAATTGAAGTTGAGATATTCTCTACTAAAGGTGGGTATGATATCTATGTCTACTGTTTAAACAATAATATAAATAGTCCTAGAATCTCTTTATTGCCAAGTACACATATATATATAACAGGAACGCAAAAAAACTATTCACGAGCAGTCGGCAGCCATAGTCCAGCACCCGGGAACCAACTCCAGTTGTAATGCCAGCTCCTTGGTCAAGGGCAATGGCAGGAGTGTGTACCTACCTACCTAGCATGTGTAAATGTAACTAAATTAAAAATGTATGACTAGGTGGCTAGGGGACAGCAGGTTAATGTGTGATGTGTTCAGGTATACTGTCAGTCGTGAAACGAAAACATGAGGACCATACATACTATGTATCGGGAATGTTGAGAAAATCCTCAATGAGTTTACATATCTTGGAGACACGCACCATCGTGCATTTCAGAGCTACAAGCAGCACTACAGATGTTCCAAAGGCTCATAATGGCAGTACATTCCCTTCTTTCAAGGCCGGTCATAAAAGAGTAAACAGTTGCATGTGTTTATCAAATGAAACAGATGAGTTGTAAAAAGGCCGGTTAGCAAAACAGACGCCTCTCACCGTTCAAGCAACTCACCCACACCAACAGAAAACAAAGCAATGATCCCACCCAAACCAGAATCTGCTGAATTCAATACCATGTGGCAACTCCTGTTATCATGGTCAACCATGGTCTGAGGATGACCCATACATCTCTGGAGTTTCTCCTCTGGTTGTATTATGTTGTGTTCTTTTATGGACATATCGAGTTTATAAGTCTCTCACGTATTAATTTGTGTCACTATTTCCACCAGAACATGCCAATTCATCCAACAGACAGAAGGGCTTCTGAGTTCTCAGTTGGGTGCTCAGCCCAAAACGATACAGGACAGTCCTGAGAAGAAAATAGAAAAGGTGGCAGTCCAACAATAATAACGTTCCTCATGGAGAGGAGGTTGTACTGACGTTATGTTGGCCGTCATCTCAAGCCGATTGTAAGTGAACATGTAAACTCTGTTAAAGTCTGCCTGATATCAAGACACGAGATCTGGAAACGTGTGATTAGGTGGATTATATGGTTGGAATTAGAGATGTTCCGATACCATTTTTTCCTTCCCGATCCGATTCCGATACCTAAGCTTTGGGTATCGGCCGATACCGATACGGATCCGATACTAGGGGTGGGACGATACATCGATCCAGATCGATACATCGATGTAATTATCAACGATCGAATCGGATCGATGCAATGTAATAAGATCGATTCATATCGATACTCTTATTTTGAAAATCCTGTGGCGAGTCTCATATCCGCCCAAGAACAACAGCAGTAGCTCCGTGTGTGTAGACGTTACAGCATAGCATTCTCCCTTTCTGTGTGTGTGCGTGCGTCTTTGGAAAGACCAGATGAGGTCAGAGGAGTTTGATGTTTAAATGTTATTTAAACATAAACAATATAATACATAATAAATGTAGGCCTATACATGATCATGCAACATCAACAAATTGTTGTAGGAACGGTTTGGGAGAGGAAGGTAGGGAGGGGTTTTAGGTTGAGTTTTGAGTTCCAAAAAATGGAGCTTAAAGTTTAAAGCTCAATATATCAAAACGTGGCACTTTACAGTGAACAGGAGGTCTATTTGTATTAAAAACAATAGATTGATTTTCCTTTAAATGTCTGGAAGAGCTCAAAAATACAAATGTCAAATGATATTTTTGTTACCTTTTTTTAGTTGATCTAAATGTTACCGATTGTGTTAAATGGGCATATGATATCATCTCATATCGATTGCAGGCACCTGAATCTAATCTAATCGTATTGTATCGTGAGAGACTTTGTGATATCGGCAAATATCGTATCGTTGTCCAAAGAATCGATATCGTATCGTATCATGATGAAACTGGTGATTCCCACCCCTATCCGATACCAGTGCATACATTTAAAAAGAAATAAAACATGTCATTAATTGTGTACGCGCGGTGGTCGATCAGTGATGACGTTAACGTGAGCTAACGTTAGGTTAGCTAGCATGAGCTACCGGTAGATGGAAAGACTAACGTTACTGGTGAAAATGTGATTTAACTTGGAATACTCCTTTGCCAACTTGCTGTACTTTGCTTGCAGGTCTGCAGCCATTATTGCTGGATTATGAATAGCCCCAACTTTAGCCAAGGTAACGTTAAAGCTAAAACTTTAACATTAGTTAACGCTAGCTTTCGGTTAGCTGTTCAATGCTAATAACACCACCAAGCGAACCCATCAGAGCTCCCCGTCAACAGCGCTCTGTCGGGACGATGGCAAAGTATCTGGAAAGTATCTGCTGTTAAAATGACATTGACACTTTAATTCACGGTCGGTTAAAAACACGTTTGTTTTATAATGCTCACTCAGCAGACCGCAGTGTTGTTGATAAATTACGTCATATGGTATCGGAGCGCAGAATTAGAGGGTACTCGCCGATACCAGCATTTTAGGCAGTATCGGCGGCATTTTCGATACTGGTATCGGAACAACTCTAGTTGGAATATGTTCTAAATGGACAATGCACTGTTCTGTGGCATATGACTGGCCAGGATTACTTTTGTTGCACAGTCCTGCGTTAACGTTAAATGCCACTCTTACAAAACATTAATGTTTGTGATGGATATTCCCGGGGTAGGGAGGATTTCACGAGTGCACAATTTCATTTCATGAATGGATAGTTATGTGGCTTGATTATTTGGAAGAGTGAACACCAAATTTGATTATCAAGCTTGGTTGTAAGCTAGTGCACCTCTGCTCATTAATTTGTTTTACAAACACAGACTGTGAAATACACAAAGGTATGCATGTTAACTAGGGATGGGAATTTGAAGGCATATCAATATTCGATTTGTGCCTTATGGAGTTGATTGTGCCTATGGTTTAGCATAGTTTACGTTGTGTAGTTTACAGAGCTAGAAGGATACCACAGGAGAGTGTGGAAGTGAAACTAAAAGAGACAAGTAAACACAGCTCTAGCCCATTTAGATCTAAAACACCTGCCAATAATGCATTATATAGCCTGTATACACACAAATGTGTTTCCCGGTTTCAGTGGGTTAAAAGGTAACATTGATTTCCTCGCTCTTGAACATACAGTAACACAATGTATTGACCATTTCCCTAAAACTATCTTTTTCAACTGTATGGATAGAAACAATTTATTTCCCAATGTATCCAACGCTAGTATCTGCCCTTGTACCGTGTCGCCACCGTCAACTGTCATGTTAGGTGCATTTGCATTCTTTTGCTAACATCTTTCCAAAGTTTTCTCCACTAAGTTAGGTTACATGCGGTAACGCTATATACAGGGTCAGAACATGGGCTCACATAATGTTACGTTTTTTTTGATAGGGTAGAACAATGCGGTTGAAGCATGAGACAAAGGGAAAGAGAGACTGACTATAGCACAAGATTCACAACAGGTGTTGCATAATTGAATATCGTTCTGTTATCATGTCCACAACACGTAAGCAATATCGTCCTATCGTCGCCCAAGCCTACTACATACAGCATGTAAAATCACATGTTTGTCAACACATGGTACTGAGACGTGTGATGGCAAACTGAAACTGTCATTTTCATTCGCATTCAATGTATACTATAGAATATTTCAAATATCATGTTGTGAGGAAATCTGACTTAATATTTTCTGTCAATCACACTGAGATGATACACATCGACACATTGCCCTAGCCAGGTCTATATAATGATACTCCTGTGGGAGGAACAGGTAACCTACCCATGCCAGTTGTCTTTAGGGCAGCTGAGTTTAGGCTTGGCTCCGCTGGCTTCAGCACATGCCCTGGGGACTGCCCTGTGGCCTAGGGCCTCTGATACAACAGCAGGCAGGCTGGAGGAAAAGGAAAAAAAAAAAAAAAAAACAGTAATGTACAGATACATTAATAAAACAAGGCCTTATGTGCCACTAGGCACGAAGTGGATAGGTAACAGGTAACATTAATAAAACACACATACATCAACAAGCAGAGAAAGACCGACAGACACAAAGAGCAAGAGAATAAAACAGGGGGGGGGGGGGGATATATATACATGCGCAAAGTATCTTTACACCGCCACCCTATCTGTGCATACGTTATGGGTATCTGCTTAAAAAAATAAAAGCTAAACAACAGGATTATAAAATCCGTTATTTATAACTATATATATATAAAATAAAAGTGTCATATCACAGTGTTTACATTTCTTCCTTTTTTCTAAACAGAGCACTCAGGCTCCTTCCATCACAAACACATGCAGCCTAAATTGGCATTTTTGTTGTCAACCAGTTACAGTCAGAGACATAATGTACTATCATTACCCACCTCTCAGCATCTACCCTCAGCTTCTTGAAGGCCGTCTGCAGTGTCTCCTCCTCGCAGTCCTTTCCCCCAGCCTCCATAGTGGAAGGAGGCTGTTCAGACCAGCCACCCAGCTGAAACACACATGTTATATCTCGTTGACTAACATCAAAGAATGAAGTCTTAGCACTGTGGTCCGGCTTTGGGCTTGAAGGATTTAGTCTCATTTAGCAGTAACCCCCAAGCATAAAAGCCGACTGACACGGTTTGATTACATTTACAATATAAAAAGACACTAGAATTGTCTGTATTCGTCCTATGTTTTCCCCGACGGTGCAACTTGCTGTATAAAAGCAACAATACACTGCGGGCGCATCACAGCCGTGGCAATATTCCTGATATTGCACTGGTTGTCGTGTATTATTGCTTAAATATATTATAGCGTTATGTCGCTATAAATACAAACGATAACATTATTCAAAAAGAAAAAACCCTGAAGCAGCAACAACAACAAAACCCCACTCGTAAACACGGGCTGCCATGATCACTCCCACCCTGCTAGCAGCTCGTCGGTCTAATGCTACTACCGTTAGCTAACGTTACAGAGACACACAGACATCCAGCCTCGTATAATAAAATACAACAGTGCTGTGTTAACGTTACATAACACTACATATGTGACGATACTTACGGCTCAAGAGATCCTGGTCGCAGTCTAGGGTGAAACTCCCAGGACATGCAGGTGTTCAGCCTCTACGGGCCCTCGGGTGTTAGCTCGCCAGCTAGGCAGCTAGCGACAGAACAAGCTAGCAGCAGTTAGTAGCTCTGTGTTCTCATCGGTTGCCTCCGCGAAAACACGACCAGTAATCCTATTGTGTGGCGCATATGTGGCCACATTCGATCCCCTACACTACACCAACCACACATTGATTTAAATTCAACACTACGATCGCGGAAAACAGGGGTGTTTACGATCTATTTCCAGACGTTTCTCTCTCTCAGCTCTTGTTTACACACGAACCCGTCGCAGTGACTCTGCAACAACGCGCTCTGGTGCTGACGTAGTACGCACACAAAACATGCGCCCTTTCCTTCTGACGTCAACCTGTGTGACCGCAGCCACACGATGGAAGTCATGAGATGTAAATGTTCTGCAATTATTATACACAAAGCACTGGAGTATTTTCCTTAAATTGGTGTACACGAAGTTTACTCCACACGCATGTGTGCTATTTAGCCTACATACAGAGAACCAATTATATGAGAGTAGTGGGGTGTAGTATGTCAGGATTATGTAACAGAAATTGAATTGTGTAACATCCATTCCACACAGCAGAGGACAAAGCTTTGCAGTGGGCCAACGGGCACGTTGAACAGCCTACATCTGAGACACTTTTATGCTCTTGCAATATTCTACAGTCTACACAATAGGCTAATGCACTAAAATCACAACATTATAGGCGACATTATGCCACAATATTTGGAACACCCTGTAGCCTACCCACAGTCGTAAAATAATGTGAATCCCTACCCTCCTTCAAAACCGCTCTCAAAGAGCACCTACAGGAAACAGGCCCCAGTAAATGTCCAAATCTTACACAGTATATTTGTATGTCTTTTATGTCATAAATGTCTTGATTAATTGAAAATGGAGGACCCTGATGTAAACAAGACAAAAGTATTTTTCTCGTCTGCATCCTCTTAGCAGTTGTTTGTATTGAGCCGTACTGTATTTTACCCATTCTGCAATATGTTAATAAAGTTTTCAATCAATCAATCAATACATGTATAAAAACGAATAGGCTACAGTAGTATTAGCCTATTTTAATATATTCATATAATTTACCACAAGCTGTGGCTTCAAACATTGTTTATAAACCAGTTTTTTTTATTTATTTTTAAACAGTTAAACAGGTTTTTTTATAAACTAGTTTTTCCACATTTTTAAAAGGAACCTAGTAAAAATAGCCTTCCAACCTGCATCACACCTTGCACTGTGCGTGCGCGCACACACACACACACACACACACACACACACACACACACACACACACGCACACACACACACACAAGGGACTAAACACAAGGGACTAAACACGTTTCGCAATTATGCCACATCAATGTGGAACGCCCTACCCAAAGCTGTAAAGGAATGTGAATCACTACCCACTTTCAAAACCACTCTCAAAGAACACCTACGGGAGACTGCAATTCGAAACTGGCCCCTGTAAATGTCCTAACCCAACCCCCTCCAATGTACAGTAAATGACCAAGTATGGTTTTGTCAATATTCCAATGTACAGTTTTGCTTAGTTGTACAGTGTTCCCCACCCACCCCTACACACACAAGTAGGCTGACAAATACACAGTAACACATGCAAACACACTCAAACAACACCCAGACTCACACACATGCTACACATACACACCTGGAAACATACACACAAGCAGTGCATTAATCAGAATCCTCCGTGAGATAAAGACTGGTAAAGCACTACGGCCGAAAGTGTGAATCGGGTAGAATTTCCCCTGGAAGCTGCCTCCGAACGGACCAAACTTTTCCCGAATCCTGTCAGCAAACAAGCTAGAACGTCCTGGTCTGCCTCAGGGCAGCTCTGGCTGCAATTGTAGCTTACCACCACCGGTATGACTGTGTATGAACGAATAATGGACTCTGTGAAGCGCTCTGGGTGTCATGAAGAGCGCTATATAAATCCAAGTCATTATTATTATTATTTAAACAAGGAAATATTGTGCACTTCACACGTTTCTATAATTGTTTTGTCGAAACCGGAAAGCCAGTAGCCAGTACTTCCTGTACTTCCGTTTTCACACTTCAGGAGGCATAGCTTTACCAGCCTAAGAGGAGACTGTCTATTAGGAGGGGGTGGGGGGGTTTGGACATTTACGGTGGCCAGTTTCGAATTGCAGCCTCCCGTAGGTACTCTTTCAGAGCAGTTTTGAATGTGGGTAGGGCATTCCACATTGTTGTGGCATAATTGCGAAAACGTGTTTTGTCCCTTGTTTGTGCCGAATCTGGGTTGCACATGATTTGTGGAACTCCCTCTGGTGTTGTGGGCGTGGTATTCACTGACCTTTGGGAAGTATTTCGACATGTACATGGGTACCTGAGTGGTGTAGTGTATCTTGTAGACCAGGCCCATTGCAAGTTGCTGTACTCTGTCGTCTACTCTAAGCCATCCTAGGTGGTCAAAGTGGGCAGGGGTGAGGTGGGTTTTAGGAGTAAGGTCAAGCAGTAGTCTGACCAGTTTGTTTTGTGATGTTTGTAATCTTGTTTTTAGCGCCTTTGAGGTGCTTTGGTACCATGAGGTGCAAGCATAGTCGTAGTACCCTTGAATGAGTGCTCCTGCCAGAGTCTTCAGGGTATTCTTGTTTACCAGAGAGGAGATCCGGTACAAGAATCTAGTTTGTTGGTTGACTTTTTTGATTACATTGGATGCCATTTTGTCACAGGAAAGATTTGCCTCTAGGATGGAACCCAGGTATGTAATTTCATCTTTCCTTGTGACAATATTGTCACCGTAACTGAGAAGCCGTCGGTCTTGCTGAGTTTGTTATTTGATCAGAAGAAAATGGATTCTGTTTTACCCAGGTGTAATGATAGTTATATTATCATACTGGCAATCGCGTCTCGCTCTGCCTACTGAGATATATCATTATCTCCAGCACCTAGTGTGCTCTGGGAAACAAAACAAATGCACCCACTTGCACGTGACCAGGCCACTCCCATGCCCGTGCCTCTATATTACGCCGGAAGTGGTCACGCCTCACTCTTCCTCATTTCGTTTCCAACGCGGAAGCTGCTCAGATGCACTTCTTGAACTGGAAATTGTTATGAAGCATAAGGAGAAATTACACAATGTTGGGAATTCGCCAGAATTTCGCCAGCCCCCGAAACCTTCTCGGCACGACCTAACAGTACGGCGGTCCTGTCCTGTTTTTTCATCGTCGCATGACAGCGGACAGAGGGACTTCGCGCGACGGTTGGCAGTCGAGCCACTTCGCGCCCAGGTAGGACCTGCGCTAGCAGGCATTGGTACTGGCATGTGTAATACTGCTTGTTGTCTCGTGAGACGACCGAGTGATGTATTGGCGCAGGGGGGCGGGATATTTGGATAAACGTGGTCATCATGACTCACTTTTGGATGTTTTTCCAAGTATCCTAGCGTGCAGCTAATGCTAAGATGGGTAACTAGGGTTATAGGATAACCTTACGTTTGTTATCAGCGAGCCAGGTGCATATTCTGCCGAGTTCTGAGCTGAGGGTTTTTTCAACCTGTAACTTGTTCTTGTCAGAGACCGCAAACAAGAACAAGTTGCAGTCACAAGAGTCTAAGTATTCAATATTAACATTCAGTATTCAAGTATAACAGCTAGCTAGCCGTTGTGGACACTCACCTTTCCACAGCTAAACAGTCTGCAAAGCATCTGGTTTGAGAATTGTTAAATAGATACACAAATGTTCTAGAATGTTCTATTATGACATCATACTGTGACATCACAAGGGACCATGTTTGAGTTTCATTTTAATAATATAAATAATATGTATGGTAAGGCTGTCCCTGAAGCCTGTTTTTGGGATTCAAACTTCGTCAGGGTTTTTTGAACCTGTTGAACACGTTCGAACCTTCGCTTTTAATTAAAAAAACAAATAATAATAAAAAAAAAAAAATGTATTCTCCTCAAACTAAATCCTCAATTTGAATAAAGTGATTAATCTGATTAAACGGACGTTCGAACCTTCGTTTTGAATAAAAAAAAATATGCACTATGGACCCAATGTATTTCAATGAGGGCTGAGGCCGTCCTTCACTCTCACGATGATTAAAGCAAAACGATAAGAGATGAAGCTTAGTCGTCTTAATATGAGCACTTGAAGGGTTATGTGAAGGGTTATGTGCGATATTGTGTAATTCCGTCGACAATTGTGGCCTGGGTGGCGATCGGAAAACAAGGGCAGGAACGGTAAAAAATCTGATTTTAGCTAGAGTGGAGAACGAAAGGTTATCCTATAACCTAGTTATATGAATACTGGCAGAGCGTCTCGCTCCTGCCATTATGAGATAACTCTTATCTCCTAGCACCTACTGTGCTCATGAACAAACAATTTGCACCCATGCACCTGAACAGGCCACGCCCCAGCGTCCTCCTATAAGACGCCGGACATGGTCACACTCTACCTTCCTCGGAAAAAAAAGTTTCCAACATTGAAAACCCAACCAAGGGACCTCAGGGCACTGAGAGCGAGACGCTCTGCTAGTATTCATATAACTAGGTTATAGTATAACCTTTCGTTATATATCATATTGGTCATTGCGTCTCGCTCCTGCCATTATGAGATATGGGGCAGAGGAGACGCGTGACCCGACAAGTGTACCCCCTGAGGGCCCGTAAGCCCCACTACCAGGGAGGAGGGGAGTCCCGTCCACCCGCCCGTCCTGCCGAAGGGGGGGGGGGGGGGGGCAGTCAACTCCACCAAAGTGCGAAAAAGAGAGACCCCTGAAAAACGCACAGCACAGGCGAGACCACGTGTGACACATCACCCCGTGGCACACACCTACACACCCCTGCTAGCCCACCAAAGGCGGGACGCAGGAGAGGTCCCAGACCTCAGAACCGCCTGGGAGACAGAACCCCCAGTCATGTCCACAAGGGAAAACTTAACGAAGGGACCCGGGGAGGACCAGGAGGCCGCAGCACCAACTCACTAGTGTGAGGAGGCGGACGAACGCCTGAACCACAATATCCCTGGAGCGAAAGAGCTCCGGATATTCTTTGGCAGAAAGACTGGATTAGGCCTCAGAGTCGCACCGCTATCGGCCGAATAGACAGGCACTCAGGCCGCATGAGAGAGCACACACTGGCTCACCCAAGCGTTTAGCGTAGGTGATGGCCAAAATTAATGCGGTCTTCAAGACAGCAGATCCAATGGCGCCTGCTCAAGAGGCTCAAACGGGGCCTCCGACAACCGGCCCAGGACCAGTTGGAGGACCCACTCGGAGACAGAGAACGTTCCACAGGCTTGAGATGCAGAGCGCCAAGCAGGAATGTTCCACGAGAGGGTGGCTGAACAATGTTCCGCCCCCACACTCAACCATATGCCACTCCCCAGCGTAAGCCGCGGTAGAGGACGGAGCGTGCATACCGGATAGCGTTAACCACAGAATAGTCAAGACGCATCCCCACCAGATTCACACTGTCAGCAGCCAAGCCTAGAGGCTGCCCCAGAACAGGAGGCAGAACAGAGTTCCGCGTGCCTGAGAGAGGGCCCGCGGTGACCACGGAACAGGCCACGGCGGGGCCACCAAGAGCTGAATCAGGGCCGGGGACCACACAGCTGAGCCCCGGCCCGGTGCGACCAGGACCAAGTCCCGCGCTCCCGACGTACCCGCCCCAACAGCTGAGCTATCAGGTGTAAGGGGGGGAATGCGTACAGAATCCCGGACGGCCACGGAATCGGTCCCAGACCTGCCCGACTATGTCTGGACGTAATCCCCACTCGTCAGGGTGAGGACCGCCCCGCGACATCACACCTGCACCCACATTCACCCTGCCGGGGATGTGGAGAGCCCTCAGGCAGAGCAGATGGAGAACGCCCATACTAGCCAGAGCCTGACCGCCGCCCGGTGCAGACGGGGGGAGTGCACTCCACCCTGTCTGACAATATACAACGCTGACGTCGTGTTGTCCGTCCTGACCCAAAACATGCTTGCCCACCACAAGGTGGTCGAGCCGTTTGAGGACCAGAAGGACTGCCTTCAATTCCAACACATTGAATGTAGAGCAGACCGGGCAGCATGGCAGCTGCCCCCTACTGCGTTGGCTCGACACGTCCCCCCCCATCCCATGAGGGAGGCGTCGGTGAAGACTGTGACGTGTGACAGCCTGCTGCCCACGGGGACCCCGCAGGTGAGGGCACCAGACCCTCCCCAGAAGACGAGGTCCCCCAGTACCTTCAGCCGCTTCCATATGTCTCACACCGGGTCCGTTTCCATAGTGGAATAAACCACCTCTGCATCCTCCTCATGAAGAGGCCAAGAGGGACCCCAGCAGCAGGCGCATCACGGACAGCGCCGTAACCGTCCTAGGACAGAACCTCCCGAGCTCGGCGAGAACCCAACCACTCGCCGCCGCTCCGAGAGGGATGCCCATATAGACCTTGAGCTTAGAAAAAGCCCAAGTACTCCACCCGTTGACTGGGAAGAGGAGAACTCTACTTCCAGTCTACAGCAAAACCAAGGCTGGTGAGACATCACCTGCCTGGTATGAGACCTGGCGATCTACCCTGACCGGCCAAGGACCAGAACGTTGTCCAGGGCAGAAGACAATTCGTAACCCCCGACGACGCAGAGGCCCCAGTGCGGTCTACACGCACTTGGTGAAGAAGCGGGGAGCCAGAGAATAGCCGAACGGCAGCCTCTGGTACCGGTACGCTAAGCCCTGCAAAGGAAGCGTAGGTAAGCCCTAGGATGGAAGATCAGGATGCAAATCATGGTCATTCTCATGAAATCAATGATTTACCATGGCCGTGATCTTTTCTAAATAAAGGTTACCATTTATTCAAGTAAACAAAACATAATATTAAAGATAAAAATTTGCTCTTTCTTGTACAATGAGTTGTTTACTCATAACAATTAATTATTTTAATATTTTAGTACATTTTGTGCTTAAATTCTCATTAGCGCAATGCGTCCACATTGATTTCTATGGACCATTGACTTAATTTTATATTTAATAAACTCAAAATGTTTGTCTAAAACTTTATTAATATTGTTTATTTATTTGTCTCATCAAGGAAATTCTGATTAATTATACAATTAAATTTACAAATTAATGATTTTTTTGTGGAAAACATAATGTCCATGGATGCAGTTCTCATTCTGTGCAACAGTTTTCACCTTCCTGTTAAGACTACAGTATTTTTTAAATAAAGTTTTATTGTCCCATGATGCATCACAAGAAGACAAGCTAGAAGATGGCTACAAGGTAAGTGAAGTCACCTCAATGGTTAACACTTAAAAGTTCTAACTTCCCGCTTCAGCCCTTGTACACGACAAAATTGATTCTCATTACTGAAACATGAAGTATTACTTGTTTGAAAAAAGTTTTGATCATCAATATTTGATCAATACAAAGGTTAATACATTCCTAACATGTACCATGAAATTCTTTTGCCGATGTCATCATGGCTTCTCCATTGTTAGCTAAAAATGCTAACTCATCTCATCCTCCGCAACACACTTCTCATATACCGCAACATTTTAATGGGTGTTTCGGTAATGAGAACTTCTCTTTCTGCAATGAGAATTTGGTAACACGTCACATAACTTTGTCATTAAATAGTAATAGTTGGTAACACTTCAACATTAAGTGTTCATAAGGTTGTAATTACATAGTAATAATAAAATGTGTATTGCAGACAGTAAGCCACTGAGAAAAAGAAAGCGTTAGCAAAGGCTAGGCTAGCACAATTCAGAGAAAAGGTTTACAACAACCCTGACCTGCTGGATGAGTACAGAAGGAAGGAGAGAGAGAGGTTAGGGGGGTTGGAAATGGTACAGTCATTAGCAAACATGCTAGTTTATAGGAAGCCTCATACAAGCCATTTAGTTGATAGGATGTCCAGCTTTCTGGCCCTTACTAGAGGATGTGTACACACGCGCACTTTGTAAGCCATTCAGTCCCTACTGTAGGACGGACGGACACACACACACACACACACACACACACACACACACACACACACACACACACACACACACACACACACACACACACACACAGGGAGAACCCTACTGTAACTGAGGGGTACAATTCCCTGACTGTATTGATAAGTATGGTATTATTAAACCACTACCGCTTGTACTTTAACTTCTGGCCATCCAGTACATGATATAGATATGATGAACACTTTCCCACCTGATGAAACGAAGTCCACACAAATGTATAAATCGAATATTTTATATAGCAAAGGGTATATACAACGTTCACTTAATGACATTTATGATTTGAAATGCACTTGTAAGGCAAATGAGTATTCGTAGGTAAATCAACATTGAATGTCCAATCTCTGGTTACGCAGGGAGCAAGTATACAACCTGGTTCTTTAGGGAACTATAGCGATGGTACTTAAATGATTATAGCTGGATACACTAAAGGGGGGGGGGGTCCCGCTGGTTGTAAGACAGTAGGGGGGGTTAGGAGAGCCGCTGGCGGTATCCCATCTGGCCGACGATTTCTTGGGAGAATTCAGAGTGCTGAACACGGTGCCCACAGAACCTCGGTCCGCAAATGAATACAGCTGGGCCCTCTGATGGACGGTAGCTGCCGGTCCACAACGAAGAGACGTGAGGCGACCTCACTCGGGGTAGAGCGCCGTCTCACCTGGACTCCTCTCGGGGGGGGTAGTTCCAACACTCAGCAGTGTTGGCCGTTATCCATGGAATAATCAAAGCACCCAAAGCATGTAGATAATCCAAGCCGTGGAAGGCTCGCCGTCGTCCGGGTAAAGTAATCCAATGTACAGGTCCACTCGTCCTGGCCCGGAGCTCCTCGGATGCAAGCACCACACGTGGTCTGCCCAGCCTGGTTAAGACTCCAGATAACGTCAGGAACGATGGGGGTACTGCTCACTTTATAACTCTAACCGAACGATGCACCATACATAATAGACTATTATTAACTTAATAGAAATACGTCCCACTCGACGGTATAGTGCCAAACTATGACAATTCAACTATTAATCCACACGATGTCTCAATGCCTATTCTGAGGCCAAGTAGGCCATACTGCACCACACGTGCGTCGTGGGTGAGGCTTCGCGTCTGTTACTAGGTTGGAGGGTAAAGGACTAATGGACTAAAAGAAAGTTCTACTTTACTTGCGCCATATATATATGCGCTGTGAACAAATAGTACCATTCGTATTTCGCCAGACGTATTCCTACGCGGAACCGGGCTTGCCACGACATGTTTGTCGGCACGATTGAACTTGAACCAAGGGGCATGGCTGCTGGCGCCAGGTTCTCGTCCAATGGTAGAATGAAACTATTATGGGCTGTTAGTAGACTAAAGGGATATTCAGTGCATATTGTACAAGGAATATACAGGGGATATCAAACGATATACAAATACTATTAAATATATATCCATAAATAAATATATATATTCGGTTTAATCTGATCCTTCACAACACCTACTGTAGGACACACATATGCACACACACTAGTGTAGGGTCTGTCCATATATGTTTTTCCTAATTTTATGGTATGCTTCCTTTCCATTTCTAGATATCAAAAACAAAAGGAAAATGGTAAGATCAAGAAAATGGAAGATCTTACCTCCAAACAATATGAAAGGAAACAAAAACAATGGAGAGAAAATTCGAACAGGCATTATGCTAAAAAGAAAACACTGAATGCCATCTTGGATTTGACCCCTCCCTCCATCAATGAGCCAGATGCCGCACAGGTACCGGAGCAAGATGGAGGCCTACCGGTACCACCAAGCCCCCCAGAACTGCCATCAAACTGCCCAACACCAGAGCAGATGTCCACCCCCAAAGCAAGAAGAAAAAGGAGGATGCAGGATGTCCAGGTAGTACCAAGCCCTCCTGAGCCACATTTGAACTGCCCAACACCAGAGCAGACCTCCTCCACCCCCAAAGCAGGAAGAAAAAGGAAGGCAACCATAACCTCACTGAGGTCAAAACTGAGGGCGACAAAAGATCAACTGGAAATCCAGTCCCGAAAATACTCTAACCTAACGAAGCAGCTTAGAAGGCTACAAGAAAAAACAAAAAAGGACCAGCTCCTTTGATAGGCACCATTGAGAAGAGAGCCACCCACCGGAGAGAGCCCAAGACCCTGCCCAACAACAGCCAGAGACGATTGATGGGACATGTTGTGAGTCGTTTCTTGCACCAGGATGACAACTCAACCGTCATCAATGGCAAAACAGGGGAAGTCCGCAAGAAAGGACAAGTGTTCAGGAAGAGGGCACTGACTGACATTATGGAGATACTACATGTTAAATTTTTCAGTCAGCATCCTCGCTACAAACTCTCAAGGGCTCAGTTCTGCAGACTGAAGCCCTTTTGGACAGTGAGACCCAACGTTTCCCAAAGAGAAACCTGTGCCTGCAAAATCCACGAGAATTTCCAATTCAAAATCAAGAAGCTTCACCAGCTTGGGATTGTTGCCACACCATCCACAACTGAAATAGTTGAGTCCTGTGTCTGCAGCTCAAGTGATATGGAATGCATGTACAGAAGGTGCATTCAATGCCAAGGCAAAACCTTCCCTACAACTATTGATCCATCAACCAAGGGAAACATAATTTCCTGGGACCAGTGGGTTACCCGGACAGGTAAAATCACAAAAAAGGGAAAAGATGGTGCACTGGAGGAGACGAATGTCAAAAACACAGCACTGGAGAAGACACACACATCTATCGACAAACTTGTTGACCTCACTCAGGACCATGTAAATATACTGGCCATTCATGTGTATAACATCCAGCACCAGTTCCAGAGGCTGAAGTCACTCAAGGTGAGCCTTACTGAGAAAGAGGTGGCCATCCACATTGATTACAGTGAGGTGACCACCCACTATTGTAATCTATACTATTTATTTTTATTTATTATTTATTCTGCCGATTTTTGTCCAGTAACTCCTGCCAGAGCTTTCACACCACACACAAGTGTAAGGTATCAAAACGACCGGCTTGAGGGCAGCTAAGTGGTGCAGTGGGCAAGGCGCTCGCCACTAACACAGGAGATGCTGGGTTCGAACCCAGCTCTCGGCGTGGCTTCCGGCTTGGCTGGTCTTTCATACTAATACAATTGGCAGTATTAGGGGGTGGGAAAGCGGGTGGGGATCGGACGTTGTGGACAGCGACTCCTACAGGTCGGTTGGTGCGCCTGTACAGCAGAATCAGGAAGTAACGGGGGCAGCGTGAGCCTCCCACACGTTACTCCTCGCCACTGAGAGATCGCGCTGTACAGGTGAAAAGATGCAACAGCTGCCTCCTCGTGTACCGGAGGGGACACGTGATGCAAGGCTTCGTCATCACTGCAGCCGACCAGTGGGAGGCATGGTCTGGCAACGTTCGAGACAGGGGAGGGGTGAATTGAAGGGAGAATTGGCGAGGCGAACTTGGGATGGGAGAAAAATAGAAAAGAAATGGGAGAAAAAGTGGATAAAAAAAAAAGAAACAACCGGCTTGTTCCAACTCGAGTTGCTATAACTTTTTGGAAAGTTTCACTGCACCGTTTGCCTACAAATCTACTTTAAACGGGAAATGTTGGGCATAAGGAATGAATGGCAGAACATTCTAGAACATTTGTGATGTCACAGTATGATGTCATAATATACCATTGTAGAACATTTGTGATGTCACAGTATGATGTCATAATAGATCATTCTAGAACATTTGTGATGTCACAGTATGTCATAATAGTCCATTCTAGAACATTTGTGATGTCACAGTATGATGTCATAATAATCCATTCTAGAACATTTGTGATGTCACAGTATGATGTCATAATAGCACATTCTAGAACATTTGTGATGTCACAGTATGATGTCATAATAGATCATTCTAGAACATTTGTGATGTCACAGTATGTCATAATAGGTCATTCTAGAACATTTGTGCTGTTACAGTATGCTGTCATAATAGAACATTCTAGAACATTTGTGATGTCACAGTATGATGTCATAATAGATAATTCTAGAACATTTGTGCTGTTACAGTATGCTGTCATAATAGAACATTCTAGAACATTTGTGATGTCACAGTATGATGTCATAATAGTCATGTTTCAAGATGCACAATGAGATCTTCTGAGAGAATTGTTGAATAGATACAAATGTCTGTCATAATAGAACATTCTAGAACATGTGTGATGTCACAGTATGATGTCATAATAGTCATGTTTCAAGATGCACAATGAGATCTTCTGAGAGAATTGTTGAATAGATACAAATGTTCTAGAATGTTCTATTATGACATCATACTGTGCATCACAACGGAACATGTTTGAGTTCTGTTACAAAGGATCAGATTAAACCAAATATATATATTTATTTATTGATATATATTGCATAGTATTTGTATATCGTTTGATATCCCCTGTATATTCCTTGTACATATACACAGAATATCCCTTTAGCCCAGACCATAATATTCCATTCTCCTATTGGACAGCGGTCCACCGGCGCCAGGGACCGGCCTCCGGAGTCAGGTTCAAAGTCACCGTCAAGACGTGTCTGGACATGCCCGGCCTTGCCCAGGGATACGCGACAGAAATGAGATTGGAACTAGTTTGTTCACTGTGCGTATAAATACGGCGCAGGTGAATATAGAAGCCCCTTACCCCCCTTAGCCCTTCTTAGCCTTAGTATGAGTTACCAATAAGTTGAAGCCTCACCCACGATACAACGTGCGGTGAAGTATGGCCTGTTTGGCCCCAGAATAGAGCATTGAGACCACGTGCGAATTAATAACTGAATTGTCAGAGTTTGGCGCTATACCGTCGAGTGCGACATATTTCTATTAAGTCATTAATAGTCTATTTGAGTATAGTGTATCGTGCGGTTAAAGTTCTACAGTGACCAGCATCTCCAACGCTTCCTCGTATTAGCTAGAGTTCTTATCCAGGCTGGGCTGACCACATGGCGCTTTCACCCGAGGAGACCTAGACGAGAACCGTATGGACATGTACACTGGATTAATCTACCCGACGACTACATAGCCCTTTGCGGCTGGAATATATTTGCTTTGGTCCTGTGATTTATGGAGCGGATAATCGCCGACGCCTGCACGTGTTGGATTTACCCCGCGAGGAGTCAAGTCGAGTCGGCGCCTCAGAGAGCCTGAGGCCGACTAGCTTTCTTCACTGTGGAGCTACAGTCTACAGTCTACGGAGAACAGCTGTATTCGTCTGTGGATCAAGAGGCTACTGCACCGGCTTCTGTACCTGAAGTCTCCTTAGTCATCGTTGACCAGACGTCCTACTACCGACAGATCTTCTACCCCCCCGCTGGCTTACAACCAGGGGGAACCCCTTCCAGTATCTCCCGCTATATTACTAGTGTACCATAGATATAATTCCCTAAGATTCAGGTTGTATAATTACCTCCTGCGTAACCAGAGAATGGACATTCATTGTTGATTTGCCTACGCATATTCCTTTGCCTTACAAGTGCATTCAAAGAATAATGTAAAGTATCCTATGTACCTTTTGCTCCATTAAATACTTGATTATACCTTTGTTTGGAACCGATTTCATTGTGGGAAGTGTTCATCATATTCATATATCGTGTACTGTATGGCCAGTAATTAAAGTACATAAAGCGGTAGTGGTTTAATGATACCATACTTATCAATACAGTCAGGGAATTGTACCCCTCAGTTACAATTGGTCCTTCGAGCCGGAGGGTAACTAGTGTAATATTAATATAGCGGTATTAATATTGACATGGCCTATGATGAACACTCCACAAAACGGTTCTCCTAAAGTAGATCGCCCGCAGCGTAGACGGCAGACACCTCAGTACTTAGAGGATTACGTTGCCAATATACTACCTAGCCTTCTACATACGGTAAACGCGGAAAAAGTAGATAGTAAAATTATGTCCGACCCTATCGCCCAGGCTACCCCGCCAATAGAGGCCCTAGTGGGTTCTAACGTAACTGACCAAGCTCACGGTAGGGACCAGGAGGGACCTGACACGACTTTACCCCCCGCCAAGACCGAAGAAGTAGTCCCCGGAGAGCTCCAGGATAAAGACAGCTCTCCAGGGATGGAACTCTACCCGCTACAAGAAGAGGAGAGCACCCCGGAGATGGATCTCCAGGACTCGCCACAGGAGAACAGATCTCCAACGAGTACTGCCAGGAGCGGATCACCTCAACCAGCGTCTTCCCCCAGCGGGGCGGACAAGATGCTGGCACAGGCATTCCTCGCCAGCCTAGCAGCCTCTACAGAGCGCGATCGACTCCAAGCACAGATGCTTAGCGAGAGCGAACATTCTTCCATGGAAAGAGAACGCCTTCAAGCGCAGCAACGGAGCGACGAAGATCGTATACGTCTAGAGATTAGACGCCTTCAGACGGAAGAGAATATGGTAAGAGACCGGGCCGAAGCAGAGCGCGCCGCCGCCGAAGCAGAGCGCGCCGCCGCCGAAGCCCAGCGCGCCGCTGCCGGTGCCCAAAGAGAAGCAGAGCGCGACATCGCTCTCACCAAGCGCGAAGCCGAGCGCGACCGATTACAAGCGCAGATAATGGAGCAGCTGATCGCCAGGGCGACACCCCCTCCCTCCGCACGGGGTTCCAGGGCCTCGTCAAGACACGGGTCAAGGGCACCCTCCCCTACCCGATCAAGCGACCCTGAGCCCGACCACCAGAGAGAGCCTATACCCCCCTCCGAACTCCTTCCCCGACCGGTCCACGCGAGGACCAGCTACAAGGAAGAAACGGTCTACACCGCGGAGAGGCTAAATAGACGACTACAGGATCTAGAGGACCTGCCAGAGCAAGAAGAAGAGGGAGAGGAGGAGA
Source organism: Notolepis coatsorum (assembly GCF_963971535.1). Lineage (NCBI taxonomy): Eukaryota > Metazoa > Chordata > Actinopteri > Aulopiformes > Paralepididae > Notolepis > Notolepis coatsorum. The sequence goes on along the minus strand of NC_140170.1, from coordinate 127,345,409 downwards.
GTCAAGCCCGACAGCAGCACAGAACTCCACAAGACCAGGAGGTCCAGTACAGCCCAGGCTCTACCCCCGCGGCTCTGCGCTACAGACCCCCGACTCAATTCACGGGTGAGCTTGGCGCACGACCAGCCCAGAGGAATAGCACCTGGATACGCGGGCCATGGTACCCAGCAGGTACCAGCCCACCAAGAGGCGTAAGAGGAGACTCGCCTAGGAGGCCTCTCTTCCAACGCTCACCGATGTGCCAGCCATCCATGGCATCATACATTGGCACACCGACGTTTCCGGACTTCACCCACGAGAACAGAGCACAGTACACGGAGCTACGAATGTGCTTAGAGACAATGATGTCCGATGTAGCCGACGAACCGTACAAGTATGCTATCCTACTGAAGCACCTCAAGGTGCCCCGAGCGCACAATATAGCACTGGCCTATGCCACCTCTACTACCCCATACACAGCGGCTCTAGCAGCACTCGACCAAAGATATGGACGCATATGGGACTATGTAATACAAGAGATAAGGCATATTGACCGCCTACCCCCAGCCACAGACAATCGCTCACTAGATGACCTGTCTATCAAGGTACAATCCCTGGTAGGGATGCTGGGGGCGCAAAGAGAAAAGGGTATGCACGAACTGTACGCGAACTCTAATGTCGAGAGGATTTTAGAGAAGCTTCCGCCCGCCCGACAAGAGCGCTTCAGGCGGCAAAGAGACCACCGTGATCCTAACGGTCCCGAGCCATCCCTCCTAGACCTAGCCGACTTCCTGGCGAGAGAAGTCAACAGCCTACGGTTGGATACGTTCATGCGGAGCACCCCAAGCTCCAGAGAGGGACCTAGGAGAGCAAACGATGGCCGAAGATTGGTGACCGTCATGCACCAATCAGAATCAGTACCGAGCAGCAAGAACCACAGTACCCCCTCGATGAAAGAGAAGTGGAAGATGGTGTGCCCGTACTGCGAAAAAGAACACTTGTTGTCACAATGTGACACGTTCAAGAAGATGACCGCCGACGAGGTGGGTCAATGGATAAAGTCCAACCGACGCTGTTACCGATGTGCGCGCAGTCACATGGCAGCCGACTGCCGCTTAAAGAAGAGGTGTAGTCGGTGTGACGGAGCCCACCTAGATGTCCTACACGACAGTAACAGAAGAAAGCCTGCACCCTCAAGCAGCACAAAGGCAAGTGTTATGTACATTGACCCCGCCAGCAGCGGGGGCGCCCGGGTGCTCTTAAAGGTGGTCCGCGTAACACTGAGTTACCAAGACAAGGTCATGGACACTTACGCCGTCCTTGACGACGGGTCAGAGAAGACCCTTCTCCTCGCGTCCGCTGCGGCCCAGCTGGGGCTGCGGGGGAGCGAAAACCAGATGACGATTCGGACAATAAGAAGAGATCTAAAGACGATAAAGGGCGAGAATGTCTCCTTCACTATCGCAGCAAGCGGGCAGCCAGAGAGACGGTATAGGATTACTAATGCTTTCACCAGCCAAGAAATAGGCCTGTCGCAGTACACCTACCCCATCGCCAAGCTGATGGATAAATACGTGCACCTGCGTCAACTACCTATCCCGCTCATAGACGGTGCCACCCCGACCCTGCTGATAGGCTCCGACCATGCAGACCTCATAGTCCCGATAGACCGGGTCCACACAGGGCCCAGAGGCTGTCCTGCAGCAGTCGAGACCCGCCTAGGATGGACATTACAAGGCCCCCTCGCTAAGTCTCTTAACCGAACAGCAGCCACTAGCTGCCTCCACTCCAGAGTGACAGAAGAAGACACCACCCTCCTACAGCATGTCGAGAGGCTATGGACACTAGAGACAATGCCCTTTAAGAACGAAAAGAAAGACATTCGTTCCAAGGAAGACATTTACGCCATAGCACTCCTCGAGCAAGGGACAAAGAGAGTCAAAGTCAACGGAGTGATGAGATACGCAACTCCACTCTTGAGGCGAGAGGGTATGCCCACCTTCCACGCCCCAAAAGAAGCGACAGAGCGGTATCTATTGAACACAGAGCGGCGCCTAGCCAGAGACCCCGCTCAAGAGACTGTGTACCGCGCTGAGATTAACAAGCTAATCACAGCGGGACACATAAAGAAAATTGACATTAAAGAGGCCGATCAGACGACCGAATCATGGTACGTGCCGCACCACAAAGTCCACCACAACGGCAAGGATCGTATTGTGTTCAACTGCAGCTACCAGATCGGATCACAAAATCTGAATAAAGAGCTCTTGCCCGGCCCAACACTCGGCCCCTCTCTACTAGGCGTGTTACTACGTTTCCGCCAGGACAAGGTGGCCATCAGCGGCGACATCAAAGGGATGTTCCTGCAGGTGAGACTAGTGGAGGAGGACAAGCCCCTGCTGCGGTTCCTATGGAGAGAGAGGATCGGGGATGAGCAACCAGCCATCTATCAATGGGAAGTCCTCCCTTTCGGAACCACATGCAGCCCATGCTGTGCTACGTTTGCACTGCAAAAACACGTCGCAGAGGACCCAGCAGCTGATGAAGAGGTCCGAAAAAGTGTAGAAAATAGTTTCTACGTGGACAACTGTCTGCAAAGCGTCTCGACGCCAGAAGAAGCCGAGGCCCTTCTACTCAAGCTCCGCGCCTCCCTGATCAAAGGCGGCTTTGATCTCAGGCAGTGGGCCAGCAGCGACCCGCAAGTATTGCGCAGCCTCTCCCCCGAGGACAAGGCAGCAAGCAGCGAGACCTGGATGGCGACCATCCCAGGAGAAGCCCAAGAAATGACATTAGGACTGGCGCTTCAAAACAGACTCGCTCCATTATAAACACACACCCCTGACCAAGGAGCAGGGAAGGTCGACTGCACTACCGACCACCAGACGGAGTGTATACAGAACACTCGCCAGACAATATGACCCGTTGGGATGTATTCTACCTTACACCACCAGGGCAAAGATGATTGTAAGAGCGTTATGGGACAAGGACCAGGGCTGGGACGACCCCATACCCGAACACCTTGCATCCACATGGAGAGAGTGGGAGACGGAACTCAGCTCACTCCCAGGTGTTAACATACGCCGCAGCTACTTCCCACCCACAGTGAGGCCGGAGACGTGCCAGATGGACCTGCACGTCTTCAGCGACGCCTCCGAAGTAGCCTACGGTTCGGTGGCCTACTTGCGTGCCCGAGAGGAGGGAGGAGAAATACATACTGCTTTCATCCTGGCCCGCTCAAGAATAGCCCCACGAAAGCAACAATCTATCCCGCGTCTAGAGCTCTGCGCAGCCCTAGCAGGAGCGCAACTCGCCACGTTAATCCAACGTGAACTCACCATTCCGGTGCAAAGAACAATCTTGTGGTCAGACTCCACGACAGTACTCACATGGATCCGGTCTGATTCGTGCAGATACAAGGTCTTCGTGGGAGTCAGAGTCACAGAGATTCAAGATTTAACAGAAGTAGCAAGCTGGAGGTATGTGGACACAAAACACAACCCAGCTGACGTCATCACCCAGGGAATGTCCCTGGATGACCTCACCCGTCACAACCTATACAGTGACGGGCCAGAGTTCCTCAAGCTCCCGGAAGAAGAGTGGCCTACACCCACCCCACGGGAAGCGAGTAAAGAGGAGGCAGAAAACAAGAAATCTATGTTCTGTGGATTGAACACACTCGTCTCCACAGACCCCGACATAGACGATTGCCTCACCCTAGAGAGTGCGCAGCTAAAGATATTCCTGTGGCACCACCCAGAGGTTCAGCTCACTACTGACATTACTGCAGCTGACTACGAAGAAGCGGAACTTCTTCTACTACAACGAGCCCAGAGAGACTCGTTCCCCGATGAGCTAGACTGTCTACAGGGAGCAAAGCCCGTCCCATCAGACAGCAGACTGCTCCACCTAGCCCCCGAGAGCGACGCCCATGGTCTCATCAGAGTGGGTGGTCGTCTGCGGAGAGCTCCAGACTTACCGGATGACGTCAAGTACCCGATAGTCTTAAACAGCCGACACAAGGTCACAGAGCTGATCATAAAGAAATACGACGAGGATGTGCATCACGCCGGGGCAGAGAGAGTCTTCGCGGAGATCAGACGTCGTTATTGGATACTGCAAGGGAGAGAAGCAGTGCGGCGCTTCCAGCGAACCTGTCTAGACTGTCGTAAGTGGCGAGCGCAGCCCAGTATACCCCGGATGGCTGACCTACCTCCCTGTCGCCTCCGACTCGGCGACAAGCCTTTTCACTCCACCGGTATGGACTGTTTCGGCCCGCTGTATATAAAGAAAGGAAGAGGAACCGAGAAGCGGTGGGGTATTGTATTCAAATGCATGACCACCCGAGCGATGCATATAGAACTCCTTCCAACCATGAGCACAGACTCATTCCTTATGGCCTTCCGAAGATTCACATCGCGGAAGGGTAAACCGTCTATATTATTGTCTGATCACGGGACAAACTTCAAAGGCGGAGAAAGAGAGCTGAGAGAGAGCTTCCAAGCTATGGGCCCAGAACTTAAGACCCACCTCGCTCCATACCAGATTGACTTCCAGTTTAATCCCCCGAACGCACCTCACTTCGGTGGAACTTGGGAACGAGAAGTACGTTCAATAAAGACAGCCCTGTACGCCGTGCTTGGGGCCCAGACCGTGGCGGAAGAAGTCTTAATGACAGTCCTCACGGAGATCGAGGGAGTATTGAACTCAAAGCCCCTCGGTTACGTCTCAAGTGATGTAGCAGATGTCGACCCAGTCACCCCCAACACACTCTTGATGGGGCGGCTGGACCCCGCGCTACCACAGACAATGTACAGGCCTGAAGAAGCGAACGGCCGAAGAATGTGGAGGTACAGTCAAGTATTGGCTGACAAGTTTTGGAACAGCTTCCTACTCCACTACCTACCGTCTCTACAGACCCGCCAGAAATGGGTGAAAGAGAGAGACAATTTGACAGAAGGAACAGTCGTCATGATTATCGACCAGTCACTACCCCGAGCTATGTGGCCGGCTGGCCGCGTAAGCAAAGTGATCACCGGTGCCGACGGAAAGGTCCGAGCAGCCGAAGTGCTCGTCCAAGGGCGGATCTACACCCGACCCGTGGTGAGGCTAATAGAACTGCCAAGGCTCCCCGATACCATCGATGACGACCATGACCCCATGACTTTGTGAACTGACAGACCCCTCACAACAGACATTGAGTAGTGGACAGTGCGGTTAATCTGTCTCTGCTTAGCTAATTAGGTGGGACTAATTAGGGGGCGGCTGTTACAAAGGATCAGATTAAACCGAATATATATATTTATTTATTGATATATATTGCATAGTATTTGTATATCGTTTGATATCCCCTGTATATTCCTTGTACATATACACGGAATATCCCTTTAGCCCAGACCATAATATTCCATTCTCCTATTGGACAGCGGTCCACCGGCGCCAGGGACCGGCCTCCGGAGTCAGGTTCAAAGTCACCGTCAAGACGTGTCTGGACATGCCCGGCCTTGCCCAGGGATACGCGACAGAAATGAGATTGGAACTAGTTTGTTCACCGTGCGTATAAATACGGCGCAGGTGAATATATAAGCCCCTTACCCCCCTTAGCCCTTCTTAGCCTTAGTATGAGTTACCAATAAGTTGAAGCCTCACCCACGATACAACGTGCGGTGAAGTATGGCCTGTTTGGCCCCAGAATAGAGCATTGAGACCGCGTGCGAATTAATAACTGAATTGTCAGAGTTTGGCGCTATACCGTCGAGTGCGACATATTTCTATTAAGTCATTAATAGTCTATTTGAGTATAGTGTATCGTGCGGTTAAAGTTCTACAGTGACCAGCATCTCCAACGCTTCCTCGTATTAGCTAGAGTTCTTATCCAGGCTGGGCTGACCACATGGCGCTTTCACCCGAGGAGACCTAGACGAGAACCGTATGGACATGTACACTGGATTAATCTACCCGACGACTACATAGCCCTTTGCGGCTGGAATATATTTGCTTTGGTCCTGTGATTTATGGAGCGGATAATCGCCGACGCCTGCACGTGTTGGATTTACCCCGCGAGGAGTCAAGTCGAGTCGGCGCCTCAGAGAGCCTGAGGCCGACTAGCTTTCTTCACTGTGGAGCTACAGTCTACAGTCTACGGAGAACAGCTGTATTCGTCTGTGGATCAAGAGGCTACTGCACCGGCTTCTGTACCTGAAGTCTCCTTAGTCATCGTTGACCAGACGTCCTACTACCGACAGATCTTCTACCCCCCCGCTGGCTTACAACCAGGGGGAACCCCTTCCAGTATCTCCCGCTATATTACTAGTGTACCATAGATATAATTCCCTAAGATTCAGGTTGTATAATTACCTCCTGCGTAACCAGAGAATGGACATTCATTGTTGATTTGCCTACGCATATTCCTTTGCCTTACAAGTGCATTCAAAGAATAATGTAAAGTATCCTATGTACCTTTTGCTCCATTAAATACTTGATTATACCTTTGTTTGGAACCGATTTCATTCTGGGAAGTGTTCATCATATTCATATATCGTGTACTGTATGGCCAGTAATTAAAGTACATAAAGCGGTAGTGGTTTAATGATACCATACTTATCAATACAGTCAGGGAATTGTACCCCTCAGTTACAAGTTCCATTTGAATAATATAAATAATAATGTTTGGTAAGGCTGTCCCGAAGCCTGTTTTTGGGATTCAAACTTCGTCAGGGTTTTTCAAACGGATGTTCGAACTTTCGTTTTTAATTAAAAAAAGATTAAAAAATAATAATAATAATTATACTTTATTTTTTAATCCTCAAAACTAAATCCTCAATTTGAATAAAGTGATTAATCTGATTAAACGGACGTTCTAACCTTCGTTTTTAATAAAAATAAATAAATAAAAAGTATAATTTATTTAATATCCTCAAATAAAGTGATTCATCCGATTAAATTACTTTTTTCATTCAGTATTCAATATTGTCTGATTCAATATTAACATTCAGTATTCAAGTAGAACAGCTAGCTAGCCGTTGTGGACACTCACATTAGGCATCTTGTTTGAGAAATGCAGGCTTCAATCTATGTTGTTTAGTCTCTGTTCAGTCCTGTTTCAAGATGCACAATGAGCTCTTCTTCTTCTTCTTCTTCTTCTTCTTCTTCTTCTTCTTCTTCTTCTTCTTCTTCTTCTTCTTCTTCTTCTTCTTCTTCTTCTTCTTCTTCTTCTTCTTCTTCTTCTTCTTCTTCTTCTTCTTCTTCTTCTTCTTGTGAACAATGAGATCTTCTTCTTCTTCTTCTTCTTCTTTTGAATTTCCGGCAGAGTAGACGCATCGTGGCGTATTACTGCCCTCCACACTTCTTTTGATGATCTCTTCTTCTTCTTCTTCTTCTTCTTCTTCTTCTTCTTCTTCTTCTTCTTTCTTGGCGTATTTCTTCCCTCCTCATTTCTTATACTACACTAGTGGTGTTCCATCTTTAGGCCTCTTCAACTCACACTTTCTCCTTCTTCTCTGCTCCTCTTGCCTGTCCAATACTAATACATACCCTAACGCTATATCCTCTGGTACAACTCTGAAGCATGCAGAAATGTCAGCACTGCCTCTGTGATCAACTGGTGGTTCTCATTATCCATGCCAAAGAATGATTTAAGAGAGAAGGAAGAGACTCCCAGCTCTTCCAGACTTTTATAAAAGATTTCCCTCTCTTTCCTATACCTTTCACATTTTAGGAAGACATGCCCGACAGTTTCAGTCTCTCCACATTCACACACCCCATCTGGATGTTTGCCCACAATGCACAAGCTACTGTTCAACCCACAGTGCCCCAGCCTCAGTCTACACATCTTCACCCTATCACTCCTTGACCCATATCCCTCCACCTTGATCTTGACCCGAGGCTGCAGAGAGAAATAGTGCCTTCCCTTGGTCCCCCTTTCCCACTCATCCTGCCACTCAGCCTCAACTCCTTTCTTTATCTTATCTCTGAGTTCTACTCTTCCCATTGAAATGCCTATCTCTTCCTCCCTTCCCAGGCTCTGTTTGGCAAGGGAGTCAGCCATCTCATTCCCCGCAATACCAGCGTGCCCCGGGACCCAACAAAACTCCACTGACCAGCCTGCCTTCGCAATCCTATATAAAACCAACATTATTTCCTGAATGAGATCAGGGCGAGCTTTAGACCCACCTGCACTCAGAGCCATCAGTGCAGCAGCCGAGTCAGAGCATATAATCACCTGGCTTGGTCCCACTTCCTCCACCCACCACAATGCCCAGAGGATGGCAAGCAACTCTGTCACAAATACTGAGCTGCCATCGGATATTCTTTGTCCCTTACCGATCCCTAACCGAGGCACCCACCACCCAAATCCTGCCCTCCCACTTTCAGGATCCACAGAGCCATCAGTGTACACCTCCAGAGCCCCTGATTCCAGAAGGAACCTCTCTATTTCCTCCACAATCTCGCCCTTATCCTCCTCCTTCAAGAACCTAAGTTCAATGACTCGATCAGGCACTAGCCAAAATGGCACTGATAGCCACCGAGTGTGCTCCGCCACTCCCCCCTGATGCAATCTCAACTTCCTGGCCCACTGATCAATACTGGCCAAAAAAGGTTTATACTTATCCCCATCTCCTAAAGTAAACACCTAGCTGGGAAGGACAGACTTGTCCCACTCAATTTTGCCCAGTACTGTAGCCCTAACTTTACTCTCCTCAGGTTTAGGGGCAACTCCCCCATTTCCACCAATAGTGCTGAAGCAGGGGTGGTCTTAAAAGCTCCACAGCAGATTCTCAGAGCCTTGCACTGAAGCACATCCAGCTTTCGCAAATTAAACTTGGCCGCAGAGCCGTACACATAACAACCATAATCAATTGTTGACCTGATCATCGCCTGGTATATCATGCACGTGGTCTCTCTATCCGCTCCCCACCCACTCCCAGCCAAACTTCTCAGCACATTCACTATTCTTTCACACTTTGCCAGGATTTTCTCTATATGAACAGCCCAATTCAATCTTTCGTCAAACCAAACTCCCAAAAATTTAAACACCTTTACTCTCCCTAAGGGAGATCCATACATAACCAGCCTTCCCCTAGGCACCCTCTTTCTAAAACCAAAAATCATATAATTAGACTTAGAGGCGGATATTTTAAAACCCCACTTGTCTCCCCATTCCTCTACATCCCCCAGAGCTCTTTGTACCTGCTTTAAACAATACTCAACATTCTTCCCTCTTTTCCATATGGCCCCATCGTCCGCAAATAAAGACAACCCATATCCTTTTCCAATTTGCCCAAAAATGTCATTAATCATCACATCGAAGAGGACCGGACTAATCACGCTTCCTTGCGGGGTGCCATTTTCTATTTTTACAGTTTTACGGTGCGGTGAAACTTTCCAAAAAGTAATAGCAACTCGAGTTGCACCAAAAAAAGCTCTGGCAGGAGTTAATAATAAATAATAAATAAATAGTATAGATTACAATAGTGTGGGTGGTCCCACACTAACTATAGCTGTAAGCAGGGCCGCCTCAGGGGGTGTGCGAGCAGTGCGGTCGCACAGGGCCTCGCGGGAAGGGGCCCTTTTTCATCACAGACCTAAAATCTAGTTTTGCTTATATGCTTATATATTTCACATTAGACACGTTTGTAGAATGTGTCTGACTTGTTCCTGGGTCTGCAGTGACATACTATTGGTTTCAACGAAGGGAGCTATGGGGCTCTGCAGCAGACATACTATTGGTTTCAACGAAGGGAGCGGAGTGGTTACTTACATCATGTGTAGTACGCTGGCGTGAGTCAGCTGCGTTTGACTATTTCGCGCGTGCAGCTTTTGACTATTATGCTTAGTTATGCCAGCCAACTCGAAGAGGTCGGTCATTATCAGTCGGTCGGTCACCAAGGAACGTTGACGAAAGGCGGGACAAATGGCCGGAGCCTTGTCATGATGCAGTCGGGATATAGCCATGATGATGTCGGCTAGTAGCTAGCTTAGCTAAAGGCTAACTAGCGTTAGCTAACCTAGAGACATGCAGCCAAGATGAAGAGGATGGTCGTTTGGCAGATGAACTTCGTCAACTCCACGCGGTTGTCTCCATCCTCTTGGACGTTTGGTGAGTTTTTAACCTATTCTATTAACTCTATTCTATTCCCGCCGTGGACATCGCTCTCTCTCTCTCTCTCTCTCTCTGGAGCTAAACTGGCCGACTAGCTGTTGTAGTACTACTAGTAGCTAACGGTGTATGGCCTGGTGTCAGCACCTGTAAGTAGCCGCATAGCTTGCTTCTGCGTTAGCTAATGGTTAGCGATAGCCTGGTTGAGCTAACTGTTAGCCAGTTAGCTGTTTAGCTTCGACGTTAGCTGCCGGCTGCGCTCGGCTGGGAACGTTCGTTTGATGCTATCAGTTAGCCTTGAGTTAGCTGTTAGCTTGTGCTACGACCATTGACATTAGCCGTGAGAATAGCAGGGGGTTCTGGCACTCTGACTACGACATCATCTTTGACAGAAGATGTAGTCGGGCCTGCACCATGACAAGGCTCTGGCCATAGCTTATTTTTGTCCCGACAGCGAGAGGCCTTTCGTCAACGTGGAGACCTGTGTTGCGGCCTTTCGCCCTGCGTTCCTTGGTGCAGGTAAGATTAATGAAAATGTCATGACATTACCCCACTCCTCCTTCCTTCCCCTCCCGAATGTTTTGTTAATAACGATGTTTTTTTCCAGGCAAAACATATGTTACTTCACAACATTTGGAGATACGACATGTGCTGTGTGTGAATGTCTTGGTCGTTTGTGTAGCTTGGGTAGCGTTGGGCCGTTGGCCAAAGCTGTGTGTGGCCTGGTGTCACAGTACCTGGCTAGCCTATTTAGCTGATGTCGGCCATTGGCTCCTTGCTGCTTTGGTTTCTCTGGTATAGACCCTCTTCTCTTTGGATTTAAGTGTTGATCTTTGTCCTTTTGGATCTCTCATACATGCTCTCTCTCTAACACACACACACATGACAAACACACATGCTCTCTCTCTCTCTTTCTAACACACACAGTCTGCCTATGGCGGCCTTTCTCGATGGCTAGGCTGTGCTCGCTGAGTCTGTACATAGTCAAGGATCTTCAGTCACAGTGCTCAGGTATTCTGCCACTGTGTACTCTCTGTTTAGGGCCAAATAGCATTTCAATTTCTTTCCAATGTGTGTCTCTCTCTCTCTCTCTTTGGATTTAAGTGTTGATCTTTGTCCTTTTGGATCTCTCATACATGCTCTCTCTCTAACACACACACACATGACAAACACACATGCTCTCTCTCTCTCTCTCTCTCTCTCTTTCTAACACACACAGTCTGCCTATGGCGGCCTTTCTCGATGGCTAGGCTGTGCTCGCTGAGTCTGTACATAGTCAAGGATCTTCAGTCACAGTGCTCAGGTATTCTGCCACTGTGTACTCTCTGTTTAGGGCCAAATAGCATTTCAATTTCTTTCCAATGTGTCTCTCTCTCTCTCTCTCTTTGGATTTAAGTGTTGATATTTGTCCTTTTGGATCTCTCATACATGCTCTCTCTCTAACACACACACACATGACAAACACACATGCTCTCTCTCTCTCTCTCTCTCTCTCTCTCTCTCTCTCTCTCTCTCTCTCTCTCTCTCTCTCTCTCTCTCTCTCTCTCTCTCTCTTTCTAACACACACAGTCTGCCTATGGCAGCCTTTCTCGATGGCTAGGCTGTGCTCGCTGAGTATGTACAGACTCAGCGAGCACAGCCTAGCCATCGAGAAAGGCCGCCATAGGCAGACTGTGTGTGTTAGAAAGAGAGAGAGAGAGAGAGCATGTGTGTTTGTCATGTGTGTGTGTGTGTGTTAGAGAGAGAGCATGTATGAGAGATCCAAAAGGACAAAGATCAACACTTAAATCCAAAGAGAGAGAGAGAGAGAGAGACACATTGGAAAGAAATTGAAATGCTATTTGGCCCTAAACAGAGAGTACACAGTGGCAGAATACCTGAGCACTGTGACTGAAGATCCTTGACTATGTACAGACTCAGCGAGCACAGCCTAGCCATCGAGAAATGCCGCCATAGGCAGACTGTGTGTGTTAGAAAGAGAGAGAGAGAGAGAGAGAGAGCATGTGTGTTTGTCATGTGTGTGTGTGTTAGAGAGAGAGCATGTATGAGAGATCCAAAAGGACAAAGATCAACACTTAAATCCAAAGAGAGAGAGAGAGAGAGAGACACACATTGGAAAGAAATTGAAATGCTATTTGGCCCTAAACAGAGAGTACACAGTGGCAGAATACCTGAGCACTGTGACTGAAGATCCTTGACTATGTACAGTGTACAGTCAAGGATTTCTCCCAGGCGGCCCTGGCTGTAAGTACACCAGGGAAGTGAAAGACACCCACTTTGGTGGCGGGAACCAGCAAGTGACGCTTCATACTGGGGTCAAATACCTGAGTGGGGGATGTGTGGAGTCTTTTGCCTCTCTGCAGCGTCCCTAAAGCATGATGCTGTTGCAACGTGGGCTCATCTTAATCCAGTGCTCAAGTCCATCTGGGAGGAACATCCAGAAGTGAAGCACATCCATTTTATTTCAGATGGACCCACCTCCCAGACAGTACCGCAACAAGACAGCGTTCTATCTGGCCTCGACAGTGCCTTTCATGAGAGGGTTTGAATATGTCACCTGGAACTTCTCAGAGGCATCTCATGGCAAGGGTGCCCCTGATGGGGTAGGGGGTGCACTCAAGAACCTAGCAGACCGGCTTGTTACTTGGACGACATCAAATGTGTCATCCCGGAGCCACTACCTGCCACATCCTCTGCACGTCATTTTAGTGTTTCAGGTGAGATCTGGGCTAAATACACAAAGAAGTGTGTCTAAAACACTGGTGTGTGTAAATGCATGTTGTGGGGTGGGGGGTTCTACAGGTCTAAGCATGGTTTATACATGACAATCATTTTGTCATGATTGTGTCCTTGTTTTTTATTTCATTTTGTACAGGCCTACTTGTTTTTAACCAGAATATACACATTTATCTTAGGCCTATGGATTGTATTAGTTAAAGCAAGGTTCAGAGTTGCACATTTTGCGTTATCAGGCCTATAATGATATGTGTGATTGTTTGAGTTATTTTTTGGTATTTAAAGCACTTTTTGAAGTATATGACCTGAACCAATGATTGTTCTATGGAAAAGGTTTTATTTGTTTTTGTTATTATTCTGTATATTGATTGCATCTTATTGTATTTTTAAACAGAATGTTGTTAAACAGAATAAAGTTGTGAGTTGAGCTGAACAAATGCATTTTTTTCTTAATTTGATTGAGAGGATATGCAAATGCCTTAGTTGCAATTTTATGAAAGCATCCAGTCACTGCAGTCAGTGAGCGTTGGCAAGCCCTGAAATAATCTCTCATTAAAAAGGTTCACTGTTAACGTGACAAATAGACAGTAAATTAGAGGTTTTCATAATTATGTAATTTGTTGTGTTACCTAAATTTTGTGATGCAAGTAAAATGACACAAATGTAATTGACTGCTTTGGTGTTTGTGGCTAATCAGACACACCAAGTGGTTTGCTTTGAATAACCAACAGGCTTGCTCTTAACACATTCCCGCCTAGGCACGGAGATCTCCGTGTTTCGATTCCACACGTTGTGGACAGAGGCACGGACATATCCTTGGGAAGTTGTTATTGCTTTTATTCCATTTTAATAACCTATTCAAGGTCGCCGAGCGGCACTGCAGATTTACCCTACTCTATGAATTCGAGAAGGTGCAATACCGGCCAGATCCTCTTAGGGGCGCTATCGCACTAATGCAGTGTGCCCTGTGGCTGAACGGATCAGTCTTTTTTTCTTTTCTTTCAATGGAGATTTCAGTAGCAGGATTCTGGATGTGCAGCATGTAGCTTGGATTACGTTTCGGATTGCAGATTTCACCATGCAATAAGGGGATTTATCATCAGCCAATTGACATAACGATCTACCAGATGGCGATCGATAACGGGGAAATGCTCGGGGGGGATCAGCCCGGACCACGGTAAGATCTTTTTCACGTAAATTACAGCCCGATCGGGCATTGTTTTGATAGCCATCCAGGCGATCGGCCTATGTGGCTAGTTAGACGAACACGGTTATTGGTAATCAATAATAATAAACAACGTCCCCAGCCCCCCCCCCCCCTTCATGCATACATGCTTTGGGATCGTCCCGATCATATGCAGTTTGAGTTATTTCTGTAGCATCTGTAAAACGGAAATGCCATTGGATATAACGTTAGCAGCTATTAGCCCTATATCTAGCCTTCCAGAAAATATACTAGTCCCAAATCCCGTATAACGCTTATATTCACAGCGCTATAAAATGAGAACCTATTGATGATTTTTTTTTCTTTAAGCCATTTTGAAGGGACGGTTTATGGACTCAATTGACAATGAGAATGGACAGATAGCAATACTATAAAGTATAGATTTAGCTGTACAAAAAGCCCCACGTTTGTTTACATTCCCCGGTCCTCTTGACATTAATTAGACTCAGCCCAATGGCCCCGAATGTGTTAAGCCTCGAGTTGTGTCTGGCAACACTTATTTACTTACAGCATACTTATTATCATTACCAAAATCATTAATCTCATTTCCGAAACCCATGTATCATTACCACAACAGCTGTTAATTTAATGTTTATTTAATTTAGTGAACAATTATAATTTGATTCTAAAAGCATGTCCATGATCTATTTGTTATGTGCTTTCAGGTTTACAATGACATTTTAAGACAAATTCAGGTTTCCATGAAATATCACAAAAATTTGGTTATCGACTGCAGAAGGTGTTGCGGTAATGAGAGTAATATGACAAACTATTCTAAAAATTATTATTTAAAGATATATATTATTTTATAGTTTCAGGTATGTGTCTATATGACTGTTAATAATCAATTCTTAAAACTGTGAAAATGTATACACTTTTCTTATTGTCTTGAAGTTTTAAGACTGTTGCGGTAATGAGATTTTTAAGGACTTATTTTGGAAAATGTGTTCAAAAAGGTGTTAAATTGTAAATAAATATTTTCTAATTATTATTCACATATACTCCAGACCTGGCTTATAGTGCTTGGAAAGGACATTTGTTGATGCAAGTTTGTTAAAAAAAATTATGTAATCAAAATTTTGAAATCAAGATTTCATGAGAATCAGCAAAATACGCATCCTACAGGTCTATGGAGGTGAACCAGTCCCCCACCTGACAGCGTCTAACAGGTGGGAGACGGTCAACATTCTGAACCTTCCATGGGATAGGTGTGAGGATTGGTTCATTCCCCGCCACACGCTCCGCTCCTTTAAGGTACTGTGTTGATTGATGCATTCCCCGCCATACGCTCCGCTCCTTTAAGGTGCTGTGTTGATTGGTGCATTCCCCGCCACACGCTTTTGGAGCAAGTATCAATTCCAGCGCGCACCTGTCATAGTTTTTGATTAGCGCCCCAGAGGCTTTTTATACTGGGACTTCCCTTCAATCGATGTCGGGTTGTTTTGGAATACAACTGCTTTTGCCTGCTTTTTCCCCGTTGCTGTGCCTCGTCTTCTTTCCCTCCAGGACTTTCTGTGGAGATCCGCTGATGAGAACCTTGTTCCCCGTTTGGAGCTGCGCCTCATTTACCCGCTTTACGCGTTTGCGCTTGGGTGAGTTGGAACCAAACCCCTCTGGATTATTCTGTCTGTGTGTGTGACGAACACCGAAGATTATCATTTTTGCTTAGGGAGGAGGGAACCACACTGCCTCTGTGTTTCGTTGGACTGTTATTGATATCTCTCTCTCTCTCCGTTTTCCACCTCGAGTTAAAGCTGGGAGTATCTGCAGAGCCGCTACAACGTCAAATACCGATTCCCCACTGCTATCACCAGGAGGATCTGCAGAGCCGCAGAGAACTCTGCCGATGGCAGTCTCCCTTGTTGTTTCATAATTGTTACTTTACCCCTTTTGTGACTCTGTAAATAAATACGCCCTAGTATTTGGCTAACTCTGAACTTCCTGTCTGTGCCGTGCGATTGAGGTCGGTTCAAACCCTAACATTACGACCCGACCATGACGACCTCAGCCGACACAGACAGGGTCAGAACAGCGTTGGCGGTCCAGATTGAATTAACCAACGACCACAGCCTACAGCTAGGTGCGGCTGCGGCTGCTGTACAGGAGCTCCGCGACCAGGTCCTGCCTATTCAGGAGTCCCTTGGCTCTCTGGCTAGCCTGCAGACAGCCCAGGGTAATCAGCAGACTAATATTCTCCACCAATTACAAGCGCTGAGTGAAGCCGTTAACACCTTGCTTGTAACCCCACCTACTACAGGAGCCTCGGCCGGAGCATCACCCGCAGCCGTGGCAGGCCCCGCGCCTCCCGATCCCGCACCTCGGGAGCCCCGTCTCTCCGAACCACGGTTGTTCAATGGTAACTTCGAGGATTGTGCCACATTCATCATGCAATGTGAGTTGGTTTTTCGTCATCAACCCAGCCGATTCACTTCAAGGGGAGCCCGAGTGGCTTACATGACTAACCTGCTCTCAGGCCGGGCAGCACAGTGGGTTACTGCCTCCTGGGCAATGGGGGCTGATTTCTGTTTTTCCTACCCAGACTTCGTGGCAGAGCTCCGCAGGGTTTTCCACCACCCAGCCCGTGGCCAGGACCCTGGAGCTCGGTTGGGCACCTTCCGGCAGGGCAGTGGCGGGGTCACCGACTACGTGCTGGAGTTCAGACTGGCGGCAACGGAGAGCGGTTGGAACGATCAATCGCTTCGTCTCACCTTCATGAGGGGGCTCAACGACGCTGTCAGGGACCAGCTCGCGACCCGTGAGGAACCTGAGTCCCTCGAGGACCTATTCAGCCTCGCCATTCGCATCGACGGACGCCTCCAGGAGAGAAGACGTGAGAGAACCCGACCGGGACCTCCAGAGGTTCCCCAGACCCCCCGTACTTGTGACGGTACTGCGGTCCGCCCTGCTCCCAACACAACTGGTGGTTCCTTCCCCTCCCGTTCGGTGCCCGGGGAGGAACCCATGCAGCTGGGACGTTCACATCTTAGCCAAGCTGAACGGGAGGCAAGGTTCAGGTCCGGCCTTTGCCTCTACTGCGGTCGGGATGGACACCGTATCTCCAACTGCCCCACCCGGCCAAAGGACCAGGCTCGCCGGGACCCCGGGAGATCCTGGTGAGCCGTTTTTCTCGTTCCCAGAGCCGTGCACCACCTAGCCGTCTGATGAGCGTCACCCTGGCCTGGGCGGACCAACGGGCCACGGTGGAGGCACTCATTGACTCGGGTGCTGACGAGAGTTTCCTAGACTTCGAGTTTGCTACCCGGGCCAACATTCCACTAGAGGACCTCGTGAGGCCATTGGAGGTGTTCGCATTGGACCAACACCGCCTGGCTGACATCACTCAATGCACCTGTCCTGTCCTGCTCACCATTGCTGGTAACCACGTTGAGAGACTCCAGTTTTTTATCACCAGATCCCCTCTTGTCCCAGTAGTCCTGGGCCGGCCCTGGCTCGCACTGCACGAGCCCCACATCGCCTGGTCCTCCGGTACCATCAGGGGGTGGAGCTCCTCCTGTCATGCCCAGTGTCTTCAGGCGGCGTCCTGTCCCTCGCCCCGGAGATCCGTTTGTGAGCCGCCTCCGGACCTCTCGACCATACCCCCCGAGTACCACGACCTCGAGGAGGTTTTCAGTAAGTCCAGGGCTCAGGCCCTTCCGCCTCACCGGCCTGACGACTGTGCCATCGACCTCCGCTCAGGGGCTCCCCTTCCCGGCAGCCGCCTCTACAGTCTGACCGTCCCTGAGAAGGCAGCGATGGATCAATATATCTCTGAGTCCTTGGAAGCAGGACTCATTCGGCCTTCCTCCTCCCCTGTGGCGGCCGGTTTCTTCTTTGTTGGGAAGAAGGACGGAGACCTTCGACCCTGCATCGACTATCGCCAGCTCAACGAGATCACCATTAAGAACAAGTACCCTCTTCCTCTCATGAACTCCACCTTCGAGCCTCTCACCCAGGCTACCATCTTTACCAAGCTGGACCTCCGGAGTGCCTACCATCTGGTCCGTATCCGAGAGGGCGATGAGTGGAAGACCGCCTTCAAGACTCCCAGGGGCCACTACGAGTACCTGGTAATGCCGTTCGGCCTCACCAACACTCCGGTGGTATTCCAGGCGCTCATGAACGACGTCCTTCGTGACATGCTGGAGGAGTTTGTGGTGGTATACCTAGACGACATCCTCATTTTCTCCAAGACCCTCGAGGAACACATCCAGCATGTCCGCCGTGTGCTGGAGCGCCTCCTCCACAATCGGCTCTTCGTCAAGGCAGAGAAGTGCCGATTCCACTCCGACTCCGTCGATTACCTGGGCTTCATCGTGGAGAGAGGCTTGACTCGAGCTGACCCTCGCAAGATCCGGGCCGTGGAGGAGTGGCCGGAACCCACCTCTCGGAAGGAGTTACAGAGCTTCCTCGGGTTCGCCAACTTCTACCGAAGATTCATCCGGAACTACAGTCAGGTGGCGGAACCACTTACCAGGCTGACCTCTCCCGCCCTGCCGTTCGACTGGTCCCCAGCGGCGTGTGCTGCGTTCCGCTCCCTCAAGAAGAGGTTCACTTCCGCCCCGGTCTTGCTCCATCCAGACCCCAAGAGACAGTTCATCGTAGAGGTGGACGCCTCGGATACCGGACTAGGAGCTATCTTATCCCAGCGGTCAGCAACGGACCAGAAGGTACATCCGTGCGCCTTCTACTCGCGTCGTTTCCTCCCTGCTGAGAAGAACTACGACATCGGCAATCGGGAGCTGCTGGCGGTTGTGGCTGCCTTGGAGGAGTGGCGTCATTGGCTAGAGGGGGCCGAGGAGCCATTTACCATTTGGACGGACCACAAGAACCTGACGTACATCCGCGCTTCCAATCGCCTCAATGGCCGGCAGGCAAGATGGGCCAGCTTCCTCAGTCGGTTCGACTTCTCGCTGACGTTTCGCCCTGGTTCCCGCAACACGAAGGCCGACTCCCTGTCCCGGTTACACTCCAAGGGGGCTCCAACCACTGAGGACCCGACTCCCATCCTCCCAGAGGCCAGGGTGGTAGGAGTAGTCACCTTGGGCATCGAGGGGGTGGTAAGGCGTGCCCTACGCTTCCATCGCGCTCCAGGCAATGTACCGGTTCATCGTCTCTTTGTCCCCGACTCAGTCCGGTCCCGGGTCCTCCAGTGGGGCCATACCAGCCGGTTCGCCTGCCACCCAGGCGTTCATCGCACGTTCTCCTTCCTGGCTCGTCGATTCTGGTGGCCCACCATGAGGAACGACGTCAAGGAGTTTGTACTGGCCTGCGCGGTCTGCGCCCGCAGCAAGGCCTCCCACCAGGCACCCTCCGGGCTATTGCAGCCGCTTCCCATTCCGAGCCGCCCTTGGTCCCATGTGGCGTTGGACTTCGTCACAGGTCTTCCTTCTTCCCAGGGGAACACGTGCCTACTGACCATGGTGGATCGGTTCAGCAAGGGGGTTCACCTCGTGGCCCTTCCCAAGCTTCCCTCGGCGGCCGAGACGGCGGACCTCCTGACACGCCACGTGTTTCGCCTCCATGGGTTTCCCCAGGACGTCGTCTCGGACCGGGGGCCCCAGTTCACTTCCCAGGTATGGCGGGCTTTTTGCAAGGGATTGGGGGCAACCGTCAGTCTTTCCTCTGGTTATCATCCCCAGACTAACGGACAAATGGAGAGGATGAACCAGAGCGTGGAGTCTGCTCTTCGGTGTGTGGCTGCCGAGAAACCCGCTTCTTGGAGCCGTTTCCTTCCCTGGGTCGAGTACTCCATCAACTCCATGGTCAGTTCCGCCACCGGCCTCTCACCTTTTGAGGTATCCCTGGGCTACCAACCCCCTCTTTTCCCTGCACAGGAGTCGGAAGTGGCAGTTCCCTCCGTACAGGAGCATCTCGACCGGTGCCGTTGGGTCTGGGAGATCGCCAGGACTGCGCTGCTCCGGTCATCGGAGCGCGGCAGTCGTGGGGCCGACCGGCGCCGGGTCCCTGCGCCGACGTACCACCCTGGGCAGAGGGTGTGGCTGTCTGCAAAGGACCTTCCGCTTCGGTCCTCGGCCAAGAAGCTCAACCCCCGGTTCGTCGGTCCTTTTGAGGTTCTGAAGGTGCTCAGTCTGGCGGCGGTGAGTCTTAAGCTTCCTGCGTCCATGCGCATTCACCCCGTTTTCCATGTATCCCGGGTTAAGCCTGTCTCTCTCAGTCCCCTGATGCCTCCTGCTCCGGACCCGCCTCCTCCCGAGATGGTGGACGGACACCCCCAGTGGCAGGTCCGCCGGTTGATGGGCGTTCGACGGCGGGGTCGGGGGTTCCAGTACCTGGTGGAGGGGTACGGCCCGGAGGAACGGAGCTGGGTCTCCCGCCAGCTCATCATGGACCCCGGCCTGATCACCGACTTCCATCGTGCTCACCCGAACGAGCCGGGTCGGGCTGGTCGCCGGGTGGCTCCCGTGGAGGGGGGGGTACTGTGAGGATTGGTTCATTCCCCGCCACACGCTCCGCTCCTTTAAGGTACTGTGTTGATTGATGCATTCCCCGCCACACGCTCCGCTCCTTTAAGGTGCTGTGTTGATTGGTGCATTCCCCGCCACACACTTTTGGAGCAAGTATCAATTCCAGCGCGCACCTGTCATAGTTTTTGATTAGCGCCCCAGAGGCTTTTTATACTGGGACTTCCCTTCAATCGATGTCAGGTCGTTTTGGAATACAACTGCTTTTGCCTGCTTTTTCCCCATTGCTGTGCCTTGTCTTCTTTCCCTCCAGGACTTTCTGTGGAGATCCGCTGATGAGAACCTTGTTCCCCGTTTGGAGCTGCGCCTCGTTTACCCGCTTTACGCGTTTGCGCTTGGGTGAGTTGGAACCAAACCCCTCTGGATTATTCTGTCTGTGTGTGTGACGAACACCGAAGATTATCATTTTTGCTTGCACTGGACTCAGTTGAAGTGTGTGTTTTGAAGAGACACTGAAGATATCATTTCTGTTTGCACTAAACTCAGCTAACTTGTGTGTTGTGGAGAACACTGAAGATTGTTACTGTTCATTGGTTCTGGACACAGCTAAGGGAGGAGGGAACCACACTGCCTCTGTGTTTCATTGGACTGTTATTGATATCTCTCTCTCTCTCCGTTTTCCACCTCGAGTTAAAGCTGGGAGTATCTGCAGAACCGCTACAACGTCAAATACCGATTCCCCACTGCTATCACCAGGAGGATCTGCAGAGCCACAGAGAACTCTGCCGATGGCAGTCTCCCTTGTTGTTTCATAATTGTTACTTTACCCCTTTTGTGACTCTGTAAATAAATACGCCCTAGTATTTGGCTAACTCTGAACTTCCTGTCTGTGCCGTGCGATTGAGGTCGGTTCAAACCCTAACAATAGGTCCAGTATGGGTCTGACACCCCCCCCCCGATTTCTCAGGCACCAGGGAATTCCGGGAGGAAATGCCACGCATCGCGTCCTCCTTTGGGACCACGACGATGGCTTGCTTCGCCAACAGAGATTGGATCTCGTCGGCCAGAGCTGTCACTGCTGTTGACCCTGACAATAGGGTCTGTACCAAACCTGAAAACGGAGGGTGGGGTAGCGCAAACTGCAACACAAGCCCCCGCCTCAGCTTTCTCTCCATCCACCTCGACATATGGCACTGTTGTAGCCATATGTGATGATAATCCCAAAGCGCACCCGCCGCCACTTGGTGCTGGTCCACCAGGTATCGTAGATAGGCGGCCCGGTCCCACCCGCTGTGCGTTGCCAACCCTGGACCCGCCAACCGCGCGAGCAGGGTGTCACGTGGAGTCGGGATATCGGACCCTGCCACTACCAATGAGGCAATCGCACCCAAGGGGGGACCCCGACAGAAAGTGCCGGTTTGATACGGGGGAAGCTGACATCACACTGGGTGACAAAAGCTCCCCCACTGAACACCTCCCCGGCATGGATTGCTGAGGAACTGTTCTACAGCTGGACATGCAAGGCGTGAGGTCCCCACACTGCCAGATAGGGTGGGTTCCTACACACCGTAGCCCTGCAGTGATATTACTACCACCCAAATCACGCGCGCCTGCCTGACCACCGCCGGTCTTCCGGCCGTGGGAGGCACTAACGTGATACCCGGCCTGGCGAGGGCGGGGCTGGGGGAACTCGCGCTGCAACCCCAAGGGCCTCGAGCTCCCCCGCTGACAACCTTTGTTGTTGACAGACACAACACCAGGCTCACCAAACACAGACGCAGAACGTGCGGCGTGGGAGCCGCTTAACAGCACAACATTCTCACGGACAGACCCAGGCCTAGCCAGCAACTGGGTGTCAGCCCCTGTCCCCATGAGAAGCGAAACGTGGGGCCGCTTGCGCTTCATTGAAGGCACGCGGCCCGCAGCCAAAGGAAACAAATCAGAGCCCTTATCCCACTGGTGTTGGGGGGGGGAGTGACCGGAGAGCGAGCTACACAGCTAGACAGCAACGTTTTTTAGGGCGTGCTCATCTAATGTAGCCGATCCCTCTGCCGCCAAGGCTGTCGGCCTTGCGATCACCTGTTTTCGTTGTGTCCAGGGTACCTAAGGCGGGGGAAACATGGCCGCTGGTTGAAGGCCTCGCCACAGCCGCTGGCGAGGCCGCGCCCTCACCTCTGGCTGTGGTGTGGGGCCTAGGTCAAATACCGCCCGTGCTCCTGCGGAAAGACCAAAGTCCCTCTGCGGAGAGGGGAGCCCTGAGGAGGGAAAAAACGTCTCTCCTCCTCAAGGGGAGACTGATCCAACCAAGATGTCTGTAAACAAGCGTTGACAGCATCCTAGCCCTCCCTGCGGTTATAGCTTGCGGCTAGGTCAAAGCTAATAACCTTGCGCGATGTTTCGACATCAGCTGCCACCTGCTTCACAAGCACGGAGCACCAGTGGTGGCTGCAGATAAAAGACTACTACTAGTGAAGCACTGCCTCACTAGTAGGAATGCAGCAAACTCCACTGTGGTGTGCACCCATGAAGGGGTAAATGAATAAATGAACGAAAACTCCACTAACACACTGCAGAATATACACACAAACGTTAAGGGAATGCAGACCAGAGAAAAACACCAGTCCCGCACACAATTCATAGATTCACAAAAAGCACACCAGCCCTAGGCCTCAGCCCACCCACCCATGAAAAAGGTAAACAAGCCCCCGTCAAAACTCCCAACATTAGACACCGATTGACCGTCAGCATGAATGCTTAAGAGGAGGGAAGACCTTTTAGTAAAGACAGCCCTCTGCGGGGAACAAGAACGGAGACCCAGCATTGTAGCATTAGCATTAGCCGCGCGCACTAGGATAGCTGGGAAAACACCCAAAACAGAGTCATGACGACCATGTTTTCTCAAATATCCTGCCCCTCGCGCCAATACACAACTCTGCTGTCTCACGGGACAATGAGCAGTATCACAAATGCTAGCATTAATGCCTGGCAGCGCAGGCCCTACCTGTGCACGACCTAGCCTGACGTCCCTCGATCCGCTGTCACGAGACGAGGAAACCCCAGGACAGGCCCGATGCGCTGTTAGGATGTGCTGAGAAGATTCCAGGGGCTGGTGAATCTCCGGCGAAAACCCAACATTGTGTAATTTCTCTCTGCATTTCATAACAACTAGTTCATGGAGTGCACTGCAGCGTCCATGTTGGAAACAAAAAAAGAGGAAGGTAGAGTGTGATCATGTCCGGCGTCTTATAGGAGGACGTTGGGGCGTGGCCTGGTCAGGTGCATGGGTGCAAATTGTTTGTTCATGAGCACAGTAGGTGCTAGGACAGACCTGGGCATTGTACGGCCCGTGGGCCGGATACGGCCCGCGAAAGATTACATGATGATAATAAAAAAAAAAAAAAAAAAAATTATATTATTTTTCTTTTTTCTTTTCATGTCAACGTTCACACGCACAATATACGCTTACCTAGGATTTGACTTGATTCAACAACAAAGCAGTCGGGGCAAGCCGAAAACGGTCGAAAGTGTGGTTATTTGAAGTTTGGATTTTTTTTTTCACAACTGAGGTAGGTAGATTAAATGTTTAGAGACTAAAGTACAGAAAAACCGGTACCGTATCGGTTCAAATGTGAACGGTACCCATCCCTACTGAACACACAACTGCAGGGCAAGGGCATTTTTGCTCATGAAATGCATAGCCATGTGAAAGCCTTCATGACAAAGTTGCAATTAATTTCAAGGCAACTAGGCAGCAACAATCTCAAACACATGAAAACCCTGAAAGAAGTCAAACCATCAGCTGATCACCGGCACAGGTACTCATCCATGTTGGGAGCACTGCATGATGAATTTTCAAGGCGTTTTCAAGATTTCAAAAAGGTTGAGGATGAAATGCAGCTGGTTTCCTCTCCCTTTACCTGCAGTGTTGATAGTTGTTCAGCTTGAACTCATTGACCTGCAGTCTGATTCACTACTGAAAGAGCACTTTAAGTCAGCATCACTGCTAGAGTTCTACTCTGCTCTCAAGGAGGAGAACTTTCCAAACATGAGGAGACATGCTCAGAAGATGTTGGTTCTCTTTGGATCCACCTACATATGTGAACAGACATTCTCAGTCATGACGTTTACCAAGTCCAGGTACAGATCCTCTCTCACTGATGAACATCTGGCAGCTGTGCTTCGCATCTCCACCTCAGACATGCAACCTGACTTTGATGGACTTGTTAAAGCTCAACAGAGACTGGATTTCTCACACTGAATGAAAAAAAAAAGAACTGAAGAACACTAAAATGTGGAAATATAACAAGTGAAATGGGACACTTGATATTTTTTTTCTTTTTTTGCACAGTTCTGAAAACATTAAATGTTTAATATAGGCATGTAAAGTAAAAAAGGCTACAAAACTGGGACACTTTTCTTTACACAGTTCAGTGACATGTCTTGTTTATTTTTGCTATAAGATGATGTGATGTCTTTAGAAAGCTAAGAAAATCCTTGTTTCAATAGTATATGAAACTCAAAATGCCCTTTGTTATTAATGTTTCACATTTTGTTTATCATTTTGGAAATAAATTCTATTTGAATAAATGATATTTTTGAAAGCTAACCTCACCTTTTAATTGCCAAATAATAACATACACTCTTACCAGGGGTCAAAACAATGCCATTTACTGCTTTTTATATAGAAATAAAATGTATATTATGCATAATTGAGTTTGGAATTTTGGCCCGGCCCTCCAACATATTTTCAGTTGCTCATTCGGCCCCCTGGGAAAAATAATTGCCCACCCCTGTGCTAGGAGATAAGAGTTATCTCATAATGGCAGGAGCGAGCCCCGATGACCAGTATGATATATAACCCATTCGTGTCTATGTGGAGCATGACTTTAGAAGAAATGGTCATAAATTGAGATAGAAATGTCCAATTCCATTTATTTTTCTTTTGTGAGCTAGGGGAATTTAGATCACTGTCGCAGTTTACAAAAGGTGATGGTAAAACAAAAAAATTCAGCTTCTACACTCTAGTTCTGCCATTCATTCCCTATAGACCGAAATTCTGTCTAAAGACAGAACCAATGAAAGCTTGAACTTGAATGAATCAGACATTTGCAACAGTATAAGCACATAGCTATCTATGGATAAGACAGAAAAACCGAAGGAACTTGAGACCGCAAACAAGAACAAGTTGCAGTCACAAGAGTCTAAGTATTCAATATTAACATTCAGTATTCAAGTAGAACAGCTAGCTAGCCGTTGTGGACACTCACCTTTCCACAGCTAAACAGTCGGCAAAGCATCTTGTTTGAGAAATGCCGGTTTCAGTCTATGTGTTGTTTAGTTCAGTCCTGTTCCAAGATGCACAATGAGATCTTCTTGAATCTTCTTGAGAATTGTTGAATAGATACACAAATGTTCTAGAATGTTCTATTATGACAACTACTGTGCCATCACAAATGTTCTAGAATGTTCTATTATGACATCATACTGTGACATCACAAATGTTCTAGAATGATCTATTATGACATCATACTGTGACATCACACCGGCCCATGTTTGCGTTCCATTTTAATAATATAAATCATATGTATGGTAAGGCTGTCCCTGAAGCGTCTATACTTTCCACAACAAATATGTGTTTCCGGGTTCCCGTTTTGCGCTCTGATTGGCCACTGACCTACGCTAGTATGCCCCCCTCGTAAGTAGAGAGTCGGCGCTGCACTCAACCGATTCATTCAACAGGAAGCGATTTGCGAGTACAATACACCATCACGCCAGAGTGGATAAAGAAATGCTCCAGAAATGAATATGCGTAGGGAAAGGCTTAACGAGTCAGCGCGAGAGCGCATACACAAAAGCACACACGCATGATATCTGATTTATTAATGCCAAATAATGGACGCCGACCGCAATTGGCACTTGAAAAGTGTAAATGATGGATTAGTCAGTAACAATTCATGACAGCTTGTATAGCTCAACTGGTAAGTGCTATGCCTGTGGACCATATGGTCCCCGGTACGAATCTCTTGCTTACTTTTTTTTTTCTCGTAACGTTAAATAATCTATCCACTCTGGTGTCCCAAAAAGGACAATAACACCACCTTATGCATACTGCACCTTATGTGAATACTGTGATACTGTGAATACTGTATATTTCAGTTGGTTAGATAGTCAATTCTATTGACTTATTTGTTTACACTGCTTGTGTTGTTTTCACTACCTGTGTCCCCCCCCCCATGCTGCTATGATGCCTGAATTACCCCAAGGGGATCAATAAAGGAATATCTTATCAACCAGAGTCGATAAATTAATTAACGTTACAGAAAAAAAAGAAGTATCTAAGAGATTTGAACCGGGGACCATATGGTCCACAGGCGGGGGACTAACCAGTTGAGCTATACAAGCTGTCATGAATTGTTATTATAAAATACAATATTATAAAATCCTGTCAGGAAGCGTGCCTCAAAGCATGAATGAACCGGCATTTACCAGCATTTCTAAGCACTTTAAACTTACCAGAACTTTAGCGCACATAAAGCCACGCGGAAACAGCTGTTCCTGGAGGCATTACTGTGAAATGCATTTGCATTTCAGCGTCCTGCTACGCTCATAGCGAGGGGGGCGTACTAGCGTAGGTCAGTGGCCAATCAGAGCGCAAAACGGGAACCCGGAAACACATATTTGTTGTGGAAAGTATAGACGCGTCCCTGAAGCCTGTTTTTGGGATTCAAACTTCGTCAGGGTTTTTCGAACGGACGTTCGAACCTTAGTTTTTAACACTTTGGATGCCAACGACGCTATAAGTCGTTAGTTCATGCCACCAGTTGAGTGCCGCCAACGACATATAGCGTTTGTTTGTCGTATTTTTTTTTATTGGCGATTTGAATCAATCGAGCCTCACGCTAGTGTTGCAGAGTCTCTCTGAGCTCAATTGGGAAGATACCGCCCCCTATCGTCTCTCCCTGTGTAACTGCACCCCATTAGTTTAGACTGATGAAGGGGGGGGGGGCCAGTTTCCTCATTTTACTTTTCCGTCAAGCCAACTGAAGAGACCCAAGTTGATCGCCGGCCCGGAAAACGTGTGGAATATATATTTACAGTACCCAACGCTGAATCAATAAACGCGATCGATATTTGGAATGGCGATCAGGAATTGGAATAATCTTTTTGGATAACATCTGATCTGAGGTAAGGAATCTATTTTACCAGTCTTGGGGTAATCAGAGCTTTTTTCACAGATATATCAACGTGTCCCATATGTGTGTGTGTGTGTGTCTGTGTGTGCACGCTGATCAGGAAATGAGAGAATCGATATTTCAGCCCGCTTCTATAGCGTGCATAAGTACACATATACTATCGATAATCTAGCGTTTCTTTGAAAACGATTAATAAATAGGCCGAAAAATTACAATGTTTTTGTGTATGCCAGAATATTCCAGTAAATGCCGTTTATCACGGAATCTATATATTTTCCTGAAAAACAAGGGCTTTTCAAAAAACAATCCGCTTCGACAATGTTGACTGCAAACAAGTCATTGATAAACGACGGGCAGATTAGACACATAATTTAAGACAGAGATTATGTGTTCACAACGCTATCATTGAAGTGGGTGGTGGCATTTAACCACGTTTTACCATGTTCACCAGTGGTAATCAAAGTGTTAATAAAAAAATACAAAAATAAAATTTGATTATTATATATATTTTTTTTATCCTTAAACTAAATCCTCAGTTTGAATAAAGTGATTAATCTGATTAAACGGACGTTAGAACCTTCGTTTTTAATTACAATACTACAAGTATAATTTTTTTTTATTATACTTTTATTTTTAATTTTTGTATATATATATACTCAGTATTGCGGGTGAATGAATGAATTAATGAAAACTTTATTTAACCGATTGCAGAATGGGTACAATACAGTACGGCTCAATACATACAATTGTTAAGGGGATGCAGACCTGAGAAAGACGTTTGTCTTGTTTCCATCAGGGTCCCCCATTTTCAATTCATATAGACATTTATGACATACACAACATACATGACATCTATGGCATAGGGACATATAGGTATTTAGTACTGATACATTTGTGACATAAACGGTATTCAAATATACAGTACTGTTACCCCTAGATCCTGACAGAGTATATACATATGATGGGGAGGGGACTGTACATTAGGAGGGGGTGGGAGAGAAATATACATACGGCGGGGAGGAATATATACATGCGGTGGGGAGGAGAGGAGACTGTCTATTAGGAGGTGGTGGGGGTTTTGGGCATTTACGTTGGCCAGTTTCGAATTGCAGCCTCCCGTAGGTGCTCTTTAAGTGCGGTTTTGAATGTGGGCAGGGATTCACATTTACAGCTTTGGGTAGGGCGTTACACATTGTTGTGGCATAATTGCGAAACGTGTTTAGTCCCTTGTTTGAGCCGAATCTGGGTTTAACATGATTTGTTGAGCTTCCTCTGGTGTAGTGGTTGTGGTATTCACTGACCTTTGGGAAGTATTTTGACATGTACATGGGCACCCCGGTCGTATAGTGTATCTTGTAGACCAGGCCCATTGCAAGTTGCTGTACTCTGTCGTCTACTCTAAGCCATCCTAGGTTGTCAAAGTGGGCAGGGGTGGTGGGTTCTAGGAGTAAGGTCAAGCAGTAGTCTGACCAGTTTGTTTTGAGATGTTTGTAATTTTGTTTTAAGCGCCTTTGAGGTGCTTTGGTACCATGAGGTGCATGCATAGTCATAGTACCCTTGAATGAGTGCTCCTGCCAGAGTCTTCAGGGTATTCTTGTTTACCAGAGAGGAGATCCGGTACAAGAATCTAGTTCGTTGGTTGACTTTTTTTATTACATTGGATGCCATTTTGTCACAGGAAAGATTTGCCTCTAGGATGGAACCCAGGTAGGTAATTTCGTCTTTCCTTGTGACAATATTGTCACCCACTGTAACTGAGAAGCCGTCGGTCTTGCTGAGTTTGTTATTTGAACCGAAGAGAATGGACTCTATTTTGCCCATGTGTAACGATAGTTTGTTATCAGCGAGCCATATGCAGATTTTGCCTAGTTCCGAGCTGAGGGTTTTTTCAACCTGCAACTTGTTCTTGTCAGAGACCAGCAGGGCTGAGTCGTCCGCGAACAGGAACAAGTTGCAGTCACAGGCTGACGACATGCACTATGGACCCAATGTATTTCAATGAGGGCTGAGGCGTCCTTCACTCTCACAATGATTAAAGCAAAACTTAGTAGTCTTAATATGAGCACTTGAAGCACTCTAGTTCTGCCATTCATTCCCTATGGACCGAAATTCTGTCTAAAGACAGAAAGTTTCAAGTTTTCAAGTTTCTTTAATAGTTGTCATACAGAAGTACAGAATACTTTTATACAAAATGCTTCTTACTGTTACGCTCCAGAGACTGTGCTAGAAAAGATAAGTATCAAATAACATATAGCATGTAAATTAGAAGTAGAAAATGAGGTCACAGTGTTCAGTATAGACATATGTACAATGTTCGATGCAGAATAGACGTAACTGAGTTACCATATAATATACAATACTATGCAGTGTACTAATATACAATACTATATAGTGCAAAGCAGAAATGGGATGAGGTACAATTTAGGTACAATTTACAGTAAGGTGTACGAGTTGTAGTGCAATCCTTTATCAATAAATATAAAGTGTGGGGAGTGGGTGCTACAGTGTGTTTGTTTAAAGTGAGTGTGTGCTATAAAGTGTGGGGAGTGGGTGCTACAGTGTGTTTGTTTAAAGTGAGTGTGTGCGTGTGGATGTGTGTGCTATGTGCGTTTGATGGTTGTTGTGTAGTGTTCATTGTTCATTGAGCAGCCTGATGGCCTGGGGATAGAAGCTTCTTCTGAGTCTTTCTGTGCTCGCCTTGAGACTCCGGTATCGCTTGCCTGACCGCAGCAGTTCAAAGAGGCAGTTGTTCGGGTGACTGGAGTCCTTAATGATTCTCTTAGCCTTGCCCCTGCACCGCTTGTTGTAAATGTTCTGGAGGGTGGGGAGCCCACCTCCAATTGTGCGTTCGGCTGAATGTGTCACTCTTTGTAGTCTGCTTCGGTCTTGTGCAGTGCTATTCCCAAACCAGGAGGTGATGTTGCCAGTCAGGATGCTCTCTATTGTACATGAGTAGAAGTTCTTAAGGATCTTCTGACCAGTGATGCCGGTAACGCGTTACTAAGTAACGCGTTATTGTAATCTGATTACTTTTCCCCGAAAATAGTAATCTAACGCGTTAATCTTTAAAAGCCAGTAATCTGATTGCAGTTACTTGCCCAAGTGGCTGTGCGTTACTATTTCGTTACTATCTCATCATAAATTCATAATGCAGGCGGAATGCAGTATTTTATTTCGTTTTCGACAGTCAAAAATACATTTTGAGCTGTTTTTCTTAGGGAGTGACGTGGTGTGGCAGTGAAAGGGTTACACAAGAATGTGTCCCGCGGCGTGACTGGACTCTCTGTCTGTGAGTGACTCTGCTTTGGCCCAATCACATTCCCCATCCACAGTCTGCGAATCAGAGGCAGAGTAGGGCGGGTCTTCACAGCACGTCATGTGACATATGCGCCAATCGTGTGACAGCAGGGCTCCGTTGTCAGCCTCGTCTGCATTCGTCTGAGAATTCCACCCCAAAACGCTTGTCTAAACGAAGTGAAACCGCAAGAAGACTTTTGCGGTTTCTGTTCAGACTTCCACCCCAAAACGCTCGTCTAAACGTAGCCTCAGTCAAAATACTGTCTACCGCTAAAAACAGCACATCCAATTGCATTGAAAGCATCTGGAATCACAACACTAGCCGACGCTTCGACTAGGTACAGGAGGACTCGGAGGCCAGCCAAACAGCAAAAGAGAGAGATTGTTTCTTTCCCTATTGATTAATGTATATTTGATGGTGGCAGAGCAAAAGCTCTTATTTGCCAGATTTACAGTTAATTTACATGTTAAAGAGAGACTGATTGTATGTTTATAGAGAGACATTTATAAAAACAATTTAATAGTTACAGTTGATATAATTGAATAGTTCAGCCTGCATTTGTTAGATGTGAATGGATACACTGGTTTTGTAAAACCACTGGCTGGCTGCTCTAATGCTGTGAGCATCATAGACTGTTGCTTTACCATACTTGATGGTACAGAAGCTGAAGCACTAGTTTAACAATTTACGTTATGTGCAGAGAAACAAGTTAAAAACAATTTATGCACTTTCAATAAAGCGTTTAAAAAAAACTGTTTGGGGAACGACGACGACTTCGTAACCTAGTTACTTTCAAAGTAACTAAGTTACTCTGATAATCAAGTAATCAGTAAAGTAACTTGGATTACTTTTTAAAGGAGTAATCAGTAATCAGTAATCGGATTACTTTTACAAGTAATCTGTGGCATCACTGCTTCTGACTGACTTGGAACTTCCTTAGGCGCCTGAGGAAGTAGAGGCGTTGTCGTGCCTTCTTCACAACACTGTCAATGTGTGTGGTCCATGTCAAGTCCTCGGATATGTAGGCTCCGAGGTACTTAAAGCTGTTCACTCTCTCAACCGGTGCCCCGTCGATGCTGAGGGGGCTGTAGTTCTTGACCCCCGACCTCCTGAAGTCCACAATCATCTCCTTTGTTTTGCTGACGTTCAGGGAGAGGCTGTTTTCCTGGCACCATCCCGCCAGGACCTTGACCTCTTCCAGGTAGGCCCTCTCGTCGTTTGTAGAGATCAGGCCCACCACCACTGTGTCGTCAGCAAATTTGATGATTGTGTTGCTACTCCGCTGAGCCACACAGTCGTGTGTGTACAGGGAGTAGAGGAGAAACAATGAAAGCTTGAACTTGAATGAATCAGACATTTGCAACAGTATAAGCACATAGCTATGGATAAGACAGAAAAACCGAATTAACTTTGAACAGGTTTTTTCAACCTGTAACTTGTTCTTGTCAGAGACCGTGAACAAGAACAAGTTGCAGTTACAAGAGTCTTAAGTATTCAATATTAACATTCAGTATTCAAGTAGTACAGCTAGCTAGCCGTTGTGGACACTCACCTTTCCACAGCTAAACAGTAGGCAAAGCATCTTGTTTGAGAAATGCCGGTTTCAGTCTATGTGTTGTTTAGTTCAGTCCTGTTCCAAGATGCACAATGAGATCTTCTTGAATCTTGAGAATTGTTGAATAAATACACAAATGTTCTAGACTGTTCTATTATGACATCATACTGTGACATCACAAATGTTCTAGAATGATCTATTATGACAATACTGTGTTCTAGAATGGTCTATTATGACATGTGCCATCACAAATGTTCTAGAATGATCTATTATGACATCATACTGTGACATCACAATGGACCATCTTCCATTTTAATAATATAAATAATATGTATGCTAAGG
Source organism: Notolepis coatsorum (assembly GCF_963971535.1). NCBI lineage: Eukaryota > Metazoa > Chordata > Actinopteri > Aulopiformes > Paralepididae > Notolepis > Notolepis coatsorum. Next base: position 127,312,563 of record NC_140170.1, on the reverse strand, counting down.
CCCTGTCCACACGAGCGCTGGATTTAATATAACCATGATTGTATGTGCGCAGTTGCACTGTTCGGCCACACACAACCGGGGATTTGCTACACTGCAACCGCGGCCTTGAAAACCGGAGCCCAGGGGGAAGTTTTGCGGTTTTGCAGTTGCGTGTGGGCATAGCAACCGAGGTTATTCCCAGTGTTTACAGCAGAGTTGTCGCAATTATTTCCCATGTTCACGGCAGACTGTCAAACAATAGCAAGTTAGCAACCGAGCGCGGGGTAGAGAGATTAGAGCAGAGCCAGCTACACCAGTGTTTACAGCAGAGCTGTCCCAAGTATATGAAAATGATTGTAACAAACTTTTGTTCGTTTGTTTGTAACAAACGTATCGTCTGTGTTGAAGAGTGTTGTGATCGACTGATGTCTGTTGTCGCATTCCTGACCTGATGCTCAGAGTAAACATGTAGCTGCGGCTAAACTAAACTCATGTGTTGTCAAGTTATTGTTATAAGGAACCCAGTCCAGACTGCATCCCCTTAACAATTGTTTGTATTGAGCCGTATTGTATTGTACCCATTCTGCAATGTGTTAAATAACGTTTGCATCCATTCATAGCGGTAACGTTACCACATTACGTTAGCATTTAAGCTATATACTATACATAGATATAGCCATTCACATTAGCATGTAGCTAACAACACCAGCGGTCTTTTGTGAGACTAAACTATCCGCTCTTGGTGGTAAATTGTGTTGCTGATGGTTTTGTTTCATCAACAAATGAGAGGCAGAACACACAGTGAATGTATCCGTTTGTTTATTGCACTTTTATTGCAGCTTCTTTCTTTGCTGAAAATATATGTTCCGTTGGCAAAATGATGGCTATGGTGTTTCTAAACAGGAAGTTTAGTGAGCGTTCAACCTTTTCTGATTGGTTGAAATGGCCTTCATGTCTGAACATCGCCGCCTACTGTTTTGGCATTGTACTACATGTATCGGTTGCTGGTTTTTCCAGACGCCGTGGGTACGCAATTATATGCGGTTGTTCACCTGTGTGGACAGAGGTTTATTTTTTTCAAACAGACAGGGCCTAAGGCTGTCCCTGAAGCCTGTTTTTGGGATTCAAACTTCGTCAGGGTTTTTCGATTATTCTGATTAAACGGACATTTGAACCTTCGTTTTTAATTGAAAAAAAAATATATTTATATATATATACTCAGTATTGCGGGTGACTATGCACTATGGACCCAATGTATTTCAATGAGGGCTGAGGCGTCCTTCACTCTCACGATGATTAAAGCAAAACGATAAGAGATGAAGCTTAGTGGTTTTAATATGGGCACTTGAAGGGTTATGTGAAGGGTTATGTGCGATATTGTGTAATTCCGTCGACAATTGTGGCCTGGGTGGCGATCGGAAAACAAGGGCAGGAACGGTAAAAAATCAGATTTTAGCTAGAGTGGAGAACTTATTTGTGTCTATGTGGAGCATGACTTTCAAATAAATGGTCATAAGTTGAGATAGAAATGTCCAATTCCATTTATTTTTCATTTGTGAGCGAGGGGACAGTTGTGTCATCATCAGTGTTGGGACTAACGCGTTACAAAGTAACGCGTTACAGAAACGAAGTTACTTTTTGCCGCAACTAGTACTCTAACGCATTACTTTTGAAATTCAGTAACGCTACTTACGTTACTGAATGGTTTGTTAGTTCGTTACTGCGTTCTTTTTATGTAGATTCATAGCGAGCGTCCTTATTTCGCCTGCGTTTGTTTTGTTTACTGTAGACTGAAAGGCGCTATATAAAACGAAGTATTATTATTATTATTATTTCTTTCCGTAGCCTCATTCTGGTTTCGCACTTCTGATTGGCCACTGACGTTCTGAAAGAAATAGGCGCTCTCTACAGTAAACAACAAGAGGACGCTCGCTATGAATCTACATAATAAGAACGCAGTAATAATAACGAACTAACAAACCATTTAGCAACTACTTGGAGAGATAATTAATATACAACATGGAAACGAGATAAAGAACATGTTTGAAGGGCTGCTGGAGTCAACTGGACTAACGTTACATCTCGACCACCGCAGACTGGTGACGGTGAGTGCAATGTGTTCACTGAAACTCAAGATCAACGGATTTTGACTGTACTTAATCTGCCAGGGAATCTCATAATACTAATCAAACAATATAAATATAGTCCTTTCATGCACAATTGATATCCTAACTATTCTAACGTTGCAATGCTTTGATAACAACGCTGCAAAATGGTTATGAATGAATTAATGAATGGATGAATGAATGAATGAATGAAAACTTTATTTAACAGATTGCAGAATGGGTACAATACAGTACGGCTCAATACATACAATTGTTAAGGGGATGCAGACCTGAGAAAGACGTTTGTCTTGTTTCCATCAGGGTCCCCCATTTTCAATTCATATAGACATTTATGACATACACAACATACATGACATTTATGGCATAGGGACATATAGGTATTTAGTACTGATACATTTGTGACATAAGCGGTATTCAAATATACAGTACTGTTACCCCTAGATCCTGACAGAGTATATACATATGATGGGGAGGGGACTGTACATTAGGAGGGGGTGGGTGGGTGGGAGAGAAATATACATACAGCGGGGAGGGAATATATAATGAAACGCTCTAGACCACATTGCTTAGCAGAGTTCGGTGATGTGAATGGAAACTGTCAAGTTGATCAACCGATTTTGAGTATATGGGGCATGGGACTTGAGCAATTTTTTTTTTTTATTTTTTTTTTAAATAACTAAATAGTTACTTTTCACAGTAACTCATTACTTTTGGGTGTAAGTAACTAGTACAGTAACGAAGTTACTTTGAAATGAAGTAACTAGTAAAGTAACTGAGTTACTATTTTTCAGTAACTAGCACAACACTGGTCATCATTTGATGTGTTGTTGTTATAGCTACGTCCAAAATTTAGATCACTGTCGCAATTTACAAAAGGTGATGGTAAAACAAAAAAATGCAGCTTCTACACTCTAGTTCTGCCATTCATTCCCTATGGACCGAAATTCTGTCTAAAGACAGAAACAATGAAAGCTTGAACTTGAATGAATCAGACATTTGCAACAGTATAAGCACATAGCTATGGATAAGACAGAAAAGCCGAATGAACTGTGGACCGCATTGAACTCAATGGACCCCTCCCCCACCACCATCTCCCCTGTCATTCTACCTGGTAAATTGCCATTTTGCTTGCCACAAAATACAATTACAGTAACACCTCCTCTAGTGACCTGACCACGTGGTCATGTTGCTCTTATGTCGTGCTCAGGTTGGGATTCCTTCTGGGGAATACAGGGTGGAAAGGAATCCAACCTGAGCATGACATAAGAATAAAATGGCCGTTGTGTGAATATGGACAATTCTGATGCAATTGAAATTAGGAAGCTGATCTGACTTGCACAATACAAAAAACCTTCCACCCAAATTACATTTATATTCTAGCATTGCTAGGTCTGAGCCAGAATTAAAACCTCATTTGGGCATTAAGAACTGACACAAACAGTAGCTGTTTAGTAGCTGCTGCCATGTGCCATGTTAATAAACAATAAACAAACTTGTATGGCCTCATAAAATCAGAGGCCTGCTCATGGTCTATGGACTAACCTCAGATTACACATCCCAGTTACATCATAGATTCTCTCTTATTTCTAGATTTAGGAGATGGTTGTCTGATGTGTCCTGGGACACAGAAAGAACATAATGTAAATTATTAAAATGGGTGGCATTCCCCTTTAACCACCACTATGCAACACTTGACACTTTGAGTAAGCAGGAGTGCAAAATGGAAAAGGGACACCTCTGTGTGCACCAATGTTTTTGCGGGGGACATGCATGCATGCCATAGCCAGGTTATGCTGCTAGGTGATTCCCGGGGTAACAAAGTGCCTTCACCCTGCCGTTTGCCCCAGGAAATAGACATGACTGGGGTCCAGGTGCATTTTCTCCCGGGAAGAAATTTTTTCAAAACAACATTGAACAATATATGCTTGGGCCTATTTCAGTTAAATGAATGCTTATGGGGGCATATTCAGAAGGAAATGACCAGTGTTGTAGTCGAGACCACCTAAACCGAGATCAGGTCAAGACCAGTGAGCTGGATACAATCCTACCTGGAGGGGAGAGAACAGATGGTGGAGGTAAACGGTACCCTATCCCCCCCCCCCTCACAGTGAACTGTGGTGTTCCACAAGGAAGCATACTAGGACCACTACTGTTCCTAATTTATGCAAATGACATGTCGTCAGCTTGTGACTGCAACTTGTTCCTGTTTGCGGACGACTCAGCCCTGCTGGTCTCTGACAAGAACAAGTTACAGGTTGAAAAAACCCTCAGCTCGGAACTAGGCAAAATCTGCATATGGCTCGCCGACAACAAACTATCATTACACATGGGCAAAACAGAGTCCATTCTCTTCGGTTCAAATAACAAACTTAGCAAGACCGACGGCTTCTCAGTTACAGTGGGTGACAATATTGTCACAAGGAAAGATGAAATTACCTACCTGGGTTCCATCCTAGAGGCTAATCTTTCCTGTGACAAAATGGCATCCAGTGTAATAAAAAAAGTCAATCAACTAACTCGATTCTTGTACCGGATCTCCTCCCTGGTAAACAAGAATACCCTGAAGACTCTGGCAGGAGCACTCATTCAAGGGTACTACGACTATGCTTGCACCTCATGGTACCAAAGCACCTCAAAGGCACTAAAAACCAAATTACAAACATCTCAAAACAAACTAGTCTGACTACTGCTTGACCTGACTCCTAGAACCCACCTCACCCCTGCACACTTTGCCAACCTAGGATGGCTTAGAGTAGACGACAGAGTACAGCAACTTGCAATGGGCCTGGTCTACAAGATACACTACACGACCAAGGTACCCAAAGGTCAGTGAATACCACGATCACAACACCAGAGGGAGCTCCACAAATCATGTAAAACCCAGATTCGGCTCAAACAAGGGACTAAACACGTTTCGCAATTATGCCACAACAATGTGGAACGCCCTACCCAAAGCTGTAAAGGAATGTGAATCACTACCCACCTTCAAAAACAATCTCAAAGAACACCTACGGGAGACTGCAATTCAAAACTGGCCCCTACAAATGTCCTAACCCAGTTGTACAATAAAGACCAAGCATGGCTTTGTCAGTATTCCAATGTACCCAACCCCCCCAATACTTCAGTTGCATAGAAGCAACTGAAGTATTGGTCCACTACAACTACTATGAAAATCCACATTCAAACTATTGCTTACAACTAGCTACGAATGAGTGCAGCTTGCCAGCTGGAACCCGAGTCTCTACCATGCACTGATTGCACACATTTTATTAAATTCATAGTCTAATGGCATTCTGACAGGTAAAGCTTTCTTAACCTTTATTTACCCATGGTAGGTTCTCTGAGCACAAATGCTCTTTCAACAACGCCCTGCTTCACCTTCACACAGTTTGATTCACAACTGCTGCCCAGTACAACCACAGTCTGACCACTGAGCAGCTCCACTGGAGAAGTTGGGCGTTGGGGGGGGGGGGGGGGGGGGTTTAAGTGCCTTGCTCAAGGTCACTTCATCGGTTGGTATTGAGGGACGGGAGAGAGTTATTCATTCACTTCCCCTCCCTGACGTTCGAACCTTCGTTTTTTAATTATAAAAAAAAAAATATATATATATATTTTTTTATATATATATACTCAGTATTGCGGGTGTCTATGCACTATGGACCCAATGTATTTCAATGAGGGCTGAGGCATCCTTCACTCTCACGATGATTAAAGCAAAACGATAAGAGATGAAGCTTAGTCGTCTTAATATGAGCACTTGAAGGGTTATGTGAAGGGTTATGTGCGATATTGTGTAATTCCGTCGACAATTGTGGCCTGGGTGGCGATCGGAAAACAAGGGCAGGAACGGTAAAAAATCTGATTTTAGCTAGAGTGGAGAACCAATTCGTGTCTATGTGGAGCATGACTTTCAAAGAAATTGTCATAAGTTGAGATAGAAATGTCCAATTCCATTTTTTTTCTGAGATCACTGTCGCAATTTACAAAAGGTAAGGTAAAGGTAAAAGGTCAAACAAAAAAAATGCAGCTTCTACACTAGTTCTGCCATTCATTCCCTATGGACCGAAATTCTGTCTAAAGACAGAAACAATGAAAGCTTGAACTTGAATGAATCAGACATTTGCAACAGAATAAGCACATAGCTATGGATAAGACAGAAAAGCCGAATGAACTGTGGACCGCATTGAACTCAATGGACCCCTCCCCCACCACCATCTCCCATCTCCCCTGTCATTCTACCTGGTAAATTGCCATTTTGCTTGCCACAAAATACAATTACAGTAACACCTCCTCTAGTGACCTGACCACGTGGTCATGTTGCTCTTATGTCGTGCTCGGGTTGGGATTCCTTCTGGGGAATACAGGGTGGAAAGGAATCCAACCTGAGCATGACATAAGAATAAAATGGCCGTTGTGTGAATATGGACAATTCTGATGCAATTGAAATTGGGAAGCTGATCTGACTTGCACAATACAAAAAACCTTACACCCAAATTACATTTATATTCTAGCATTGCTAGGTCTGAGCCAGAATTAAAACCTCATTTGGGCATTAAGAACTGACACAAACAGTAGCTGTTTAGTAGCTGCTGCCATGTTAATAAACAATAAACAAACTTGTATGGCCTCATAAAATCAGAGGCCTGCTCATGGTCTATGGACTAACCTCAGATTACACATCCCAGTTACATCATAGATTCTCTCTTATTTCTAGATTTAGGAGATGGTTGTCTGATGTGTCCTGGGACACAGAAAGAACATAATGTAAATTATTAAAATGGGTGGCATTCCCCTTTAACCACCACTATGCAACACTTGACACTTTGAGTAAGCAGGAGTGCAAAATGGAAAAGGGACACCTCTGTGTGCACCAATGTTTTTGCGGGGGACATACATGCATGCCATAGCCAGGTTATGCTGCTAGGTGATTCCCGGGGTAACAAAGTGCCTTCACCCTGCCGTTTGCCCCAGGAAATAGACATGACTGGGGTCCAGGTGCATTTTCTCCCGGGAAGACATTTTTTCAAAACAACATTGAACAATATATGCTTGGGCCTCTTTCAGTTAAATGAATGCTTATGGGGGCATATTCAGAAGGAAATGACCAGTGTTGTAGTCGAGACCACCTAAACCGAGATCAGGTCAAGACCCAGACCAGAGCATATCAAGTCTGAGTCAAAGACCAAGACTGGAGTATATCAAGTCTGAGTCAAGTAGTCATTATACAAAAAAGTGCGATTTCCCATTCTTAATGTTTGATTTTCATAGTTGTTAGGGTTTGTAACCGACCCCAAGCGCAACGGCACAGAGAGAGTTGTTTCAGAGTTAGCCAAAAACAAGGGCGTGTTTATTCTCAGAGTCACAAGATTGAATTAGGTGGAGAACAGAACAAACGGGGAATCTGGCATGTGAAGAATGTTTGCGGCTCTGCAGATTCTCCCAGAAGGTGATGGTGAGGAATTTGCTTGTGACGTCTGAGCCGCTCTGCAGATCCCCCCAGCATACACTCCAAGTGGAAACGGAGGGAGAGAGAGAAATCCCAGTTAGCTCAGCGCACAACAGAAACAGAGAGGTGACTGATCCAAACAAATATCCAAGTTACTTGATCTTCGGTGTGATACACACAGTTAGCAGAGTCCAGAGAAAAAACAATACGGTAATCCAAGGTGTAAATCCAACAACAAAAAATAGGTGAGAACAGTATAACAAAAACGGGATCTCTTCGGTGTTTCACAAACACACACAAAACGAGTGATCCAAAAAGAACTGTTACCAAAAACTCACCAGAGCGCAACGCGTAAAGCGGGCAGATAAACGAGGCGTAGCTTCGTACGGGGAATCAGGTTCTCCAACAGGGATACTTCACGAGAGTCCTGGGGAGCAACAGACAGCGACGGGAAAGAAAGGCAGATGCAGGGAATATTCAAAACGATCCAACATCGATATTAGGGAGATCAGGGTATATAAAGCCACGGGGTGCTAAATGACAAGCTGTGACAGCTGCGGGATGAAATTGATCATTGCTCCAGAAGCATGTGGTGGGGAGAGCACCAATCAACACGGCATCTTACAGGAAAGAAGCGTGAGGCGGGGAATGCAATTAATTAACAAAATACCTTAAAGGAACGGAGCGAGTGGGTGGGGAGCGGACAAAACCTCACAGCCACCCGGCGACCAGGCCGACCCGGCTCGCCCGGATGGGCACGATGGAAGTCGGTGATCAGGCCGGGATCCACGATGAGCTGGCGGGAGACCCAGCTCCACTCCTCCGGACCGTACCCCTCCCAGTCCACCAGGTACTGGAACCCCCGACCCCGCCGTCGAACGCCCATCAACCGGCGGACCTGCCACTGGGAGTGACCGTCCACCATCTTGGGAGGAGGTGGATCCGGAGCAGGAGGCATCAGGGGACTGAGAGAGACAGGCTTAACCCGGGACACATGGAAAACGGGGTGAATGTGCATGGACGCAGGAAGCTTAAGACGCACCGCCGCCGGACTGAGTACCTTCAGAACCTCGAAAGGTCCGACGAACCGGGGGTTAAGTTTCTTGGCCGAGGACCGAAGTGGGAGGTCCCTCGCGGAAAGCCACACCCTCTGCCCAGGGTGGTACGTCGGCGCAGGAACCCGGCGCCGGTCAGCCCCACGACAGGCGCGCTCTGATGACCGGAGCAGCGCGGTTCTGGCGATTTCCAAGACCCGACGGCACCGGTCGAGGTGGTCCTGTACGGAACTGCGTGCACCTGGACACCATGACTGGGGTCCAGGTGCATTTTCTCCCGGGAAGACATTTTTTCAAAACAACATTGAACAATATATGCTTGGGCCTCTTTCAGTTAAATGAATGCTTATGGGGGCATATTCAGAAGGAAATGACCAGTGTTGTAGTCGAGACCACCTAAACCGAGATCAGGTCAAGACCCAGACCAGAGCATATCAAGTCTGAGTCAAAGACCAAGACTGGAGTATATCAAGTCTGAGTCAAGTAGTCATTATACAAAAAAGTGCGATTTCCCATTCTTAATGTTTGATTTTCATAGTTGTTAGGGTTTGTAACCGACCCCAAGCGCAACGGCACAGAGAGAGTTGTTTCAGAGTTAGCCAAAAACAAGGGCGTGTTTATTCTCAGAGTCACAAGATTGAATTAGGTGGAGAACAGAACAAACGGGGAATCTGGCATGTGAAGAATGTTTGCGGCTCTGCAGATTCTCCCAGAAGGTGATGGTGAGGAATTTGCTTGTGACGTCTGAGCCGCTCTGCAGATCCCCCCAGCATACACTCCAAGTGGAAACGGAGGGAGAGAGAGAAATCCCAGTTAGCTCAGCGCACAACAGAAACAGAGAGGTGACTGATCCAAACAAATATCCAAGTGACTTGATCTTCGGTGTGATACACACAGTTAGCAGAGTCCAGAGAAAAAACAATACGGTAATCCAAGGTGTAAATCCAACAACAAAAAATAGGTGAGAACAGTATAACAAAAACGGGATCTCTTCGGTGTTTCACAAACACACACAAAACGAGTGATCCAAAAAGAACTGTTACCAAAAACTCACCAGAGCGCAACGCGTAAAGCGGGCAGATAAACGAGGCGTAGCTTCGTACGGGGAATCAGGTTCTCCAACAGGGATACTTCACGAGAGTCCTGGGGAGCAACAGACAGCGACGGGAAAGAAAGGCAGATGCAGGGAATATTCAAAACGATCCAACATCGATATTAGGGAGATCAGGGTATATAAAGCCACGGGGCGCTAAATGACAAGCTGTGACAGCTGCGGGATGAAATTGATCATTGCTCCAGAAGCATGTGGTGGGGAGAGCACCAATCAACACGGCATCTTACAGGAAAGAAGCGTGAGGCGGGGAATGCAATTAATTAACAAAATACCTTAAAGGAACGGAGCGAGTGGGTGGGGAGCGGACAAAACCTCACAGCCACCCGGCGACCAGGCCGACCCGGCTCGCCCGGATGGGCACGATGGAAGTCGGTGATCAGGCCGGGATCCACGATGAGCTGGCGGGAGACCCAGCTCCGCTCCTCCGGACCGTACCCCTCCCAGTCCACCAGGTACTGGAACCCCCGACCCCGCCGTCGAACGCCCATCAACCGGCGGACCTGCCACTGGGAGTGACCGTCCACCATCTTGGGAGGAGGTGGATCCGGAGCAGGAGGCATCAGGGGACTGAGAGAGACAGGCTTAACCCGGGACACATGGAAAACGGGGTGAATGTGCATGGACGCAGGAAGCTTAAGACGCACCGCCGCCGGACTGAGTACCTTCAGAACCTCGAAAGGTCCGACGAACCGGGGGTTACGTTTCTTGGCCGAGGACCGAAGTGGGAGGTCCCTCGCGGAAAGCCACACCCTCTGCCCAGGGTGGTACGTCGGCGCAGGAACCCGGCGCCGGTCAGCCCCACGACAGGCGCGCTCTGATGACAGGCGCGCTCTGATGACCGGAGCAGCGCGGTTCTGGCGATTTCCAAGACCCGACGGCACCGGTCGAGGTGGTCCTGTACGGAGGGAACTGCCACCTCCGTTTCCTGTGCAGGTAAAAGAGGGGGTTGGTAGCCCAGGGATACCTCAAAGGGTGAGAGGCCGGTGGCGGAACTGACCATGGAGTTGATGGAGTACTCGACCCAGGGAAGGAAACGGCTCCAAGAAGCTGGTCTCTCGGCAGCCACACACCGAAGAGCAGACTCCACGCTCTGGTTCATCCTCTCCGTTTGTCCATTAGTCTGGGGATGATAACCAGAGGAAAGACTGACCGTTGCCCCCAATCCCTTGCAAAAAGCCCGCCATACCTGGGAAGTGAACTGGGGCCCCCGGTCCGAGACGACGTCCTGGGGAAAACCATGGAGGCGAAACACGTGGCGTGTCAGGAGGTCCGCCGTCTCGGCCGCCGAGGGAAGTTTGGGAAGGGACACGAGGTGAACCCCCTTGCTGAACCGATCCACCACGGTCAGAAGGCACGTGTTCCCCTGGGAGGAGGGAAGACCCGTGACGAAGTCCAGTGCCACATGTGACCAAGGACGGCTCGGAATGGGAAGCGGCTGTAATAGCCCGGAGGGTGCCTGGTGGGAGGCCTTGCTGCAGGCGCAGACTGCGCAGGCCAGTACGAACTCCTTGACGTCGTTCCTCATGGTGGGCCACCAGAATCGACGAGCCAGGAAGGAGAACGTGCGATGAACGCCCGGGTGGCAGGCGAACCGGCTGGTATGGCCCCACTGGAGGACCCGGGACCGGACCGAGTCGGGGACGAAGAGACGATGAACCGGTACATTGCCTGGAGCGCGGTGGAAGCGTAGGGCACGCCTTACCACCCCCTCGATGCCCAAGGTGATGACTCCTACCACCCTGGCCTCTGGGAGGATGGGAGTCGGGTCCTCAGTGGTTGGAGCCCCCTTGGAGTGTAACCGGGACAGGGAGTCGGCCTTCGTGTTGCGGGAACCAGGGCGAAACGTCAGCGAGAAGTCGAACCGACTGAGGAAGCTGGCCCCTCTTGCCTGCCGGCCATTGAGGCGCTTGGAAGCACGGATGTACGTCAGGTTCTTGTGGTCCGTCCAAATGGTAAATGGCTCCTCGGCCCCCTCTAGCCAATGACGCCACTCCTCCAAGGCAGCCACAACCGCCAGCAGCTCCCGATTGCCGATGTCATAGTTCCTCTCGGCAGGGAGGAACCGACGCGAGTAGAAGGCGCACGGATGTACCTTCTGGTCCGTTGCCGACCGCTGGGATAAGATAGCTCCCAGTCCAGTATCCGAGGCATCCACCTCAACGATGAACTGTCTCTTGGGGTCTGGATGGAGCAAGATCGGGGCGGAAGTGAACCTCTTCTTGAGGGAGCGGAACGCAGCACACGCCGCTGGGGACCAGTCGAACGGCAGGGCAGGAGAGGTCAGTCTGGTAAGCAGTTCCGCCACTTGACTGTAGTTCCGGATGAACCTTCGGTAGAAGTTGGCGAACCCGAGGAAGCTCTGTAACTCCTTCCGAGAGGTGGGTTCCGGCCATTCCTCCACGGCCTGGATCTTGCGAGGATCAGCTCGGGTCAAGCCCTTCTCCACGATGAAGCCCAGGTAATCGACGGAGTCGGAGTGGAATCGGCACTTCTCCGCCTTGACGAAGAGCCGATTGTGGAGGAGGCGCTCCAGCACACGGCGGACATGCTGGATGTGTTCCTCGAGGGTCTTGGAGAAGATGAGGATGTCGTCTAGGTATACTACCACAAACTCCTCCAGCATGTCACGAAGGACGTCGTTCATGAGCGCCTGGAATACCGCCGGAGCGTTGGTGAGGCCGAACGGCATCACCAGGTACTCGTAGTGGCCCCTGGGAGTCTTGAAGGAGGTCTTCCATTCATCGCCCTCACGGATACGGACTAGATGGTAGGCACTCCGGAGGTCCAGCTTGGTAAAGACGGTAGCCTGGGTGAGAGGCTCGAAGGTGGAGTTCATGAGAGGTAGAGGATACTTGTTCTTAATGGTGATCTCGTTGAGCTGGCGATAGTCGATGCAGGGTCGAAGGTCCCCGTCCTTCTTCCCAACAAAGAAGAAACCGGCCGCCACAGGAGAGGAGGAAGGCCGAATGAGTCCTGCTTCCAAGGACTCAGAGATGTATTGATCCATCGCTGCCTTCTCCGGGACGGTCAGACTGTAGAGGCGGCTGCCGGGAAGGGGAGCCCCTGAGCGGAGGTCGATGGCACAGTCGTAAGGCCGGTGAGGCAGAAGGGCCTGAGCCCTGGACTTACTGAAAACCTCCATGAGGTCGTGGTACTCGGGGGGTATGGTCGAGAGGTCCGGAGGCGGCTCACCAACGGATCTCCGGGGCGGGGGACAGGACGCCGCCTGAAGACAATGGGCATGACAGGAGGAGCTCCAACCCTTGATGGTACCGGAGGACCAGGCGATGTGGGGCTCGTGCAGCGCGAGCCAGGGCCGGCCCAGGACTACTGGGACAAGAGGGGATCTGGTGATAAGGAACTGGAGTCTCTCAACGTGGTTACCAGCAATGGTGAGCAGGACAGGGCAGGTGCGTTGAGTGATGTCAGCCAGGCGGTGTTGGTCCAATGCGAATACCTCCAATGGCCTCACTAGGTCCTCAAGTGGAATGTTGGCCCGGGTAGCAAACTCGCCCAGGCCAGGGTGACGCTCATCAGATGGCCAGGTGGTGCACGGCTCTGGGAACGAGAAAAACGGCTCACCAGGATCTCCCGGGGTCCCGGCGAGCCTGGTCTTTTGGCCGGGTGGGGCAGTTGGCGATACGGTGTCCCTCCTGACCGCAGTAGAGGCAAAGGCCGGACCTGAAAATCGCCTCCCGTTCAGCTTGGCTCAGATGAGAACGTCCCATCTGCATGGGTTCCTCCTCGGGTACCGAACGGGAGGGAAAAAAGCCACCAGTCGTGTTGGGAGCAGGGCGACCAGCAGTACCGTCACGAGTACGGGGGGTCCGGAGTACCTCTGGAGGTCCCTGTCGGGTTCTCTCACGTCTTCTCTCCTGGAGGCGTCCGTCGATGCGAATGGCGAGGCTGAACAGGTCCTCGAGGGACTCAGGTTCCTCACGGGTCGCAAGCTGGTCCCTGACTGCGTCGTTGAGCCCCCTCATGAAGGTAAGACGAAGTGCTTGCTCGTTCCAACCGCTCTCCGTAGCCGCCAGTCTGAACTCCAGCACGTAGTCGGTAACCCCGCTGCTGCCCTGCCGGAAGGTACCCAACCGGGCTCCAGGGACCTGACCACGGGCTGGATGGTGGAAAACCCTGCGGAGCTCAGCCACGAAGTCTGGGTAGGAGAAACAGAAGTCTGCCTCCATTGCCCAGGAGGCAGTGACCCACTGGGCTGCCCGGCCTGAGAGCAAGTTAGTCATGTAGGCCACTCGGGCTCCCCTTGAAGTGAAACGACTGGGTTGATGACGAAAAACCAACTCACATTGCATGATGAATGTGGCACAATCCTCGAAGTTACCGTCGAACAGCCGTGGTTCGGAGAGACGGGGCTCCCGAGGTGCGGGATCGGGAGGCGCGGGCCCAGCCAGGGCTGCGGGTGATGCTTCGGCCAAGGCTCCTGAAGGAAGTGGGGTTACAAGCAAGGTGTTAACGGTCTCACTCAGCGTGTGTAAGTGGAGGAGAATACTAGACTGCTGGCTAGCCAGAGAGCCCAGGGACCCCTGAATAGGCAGGACCTGCTCTCGGAGTTCCTGTACAGCAGCCGCAGCCGCATCTAGCAGTAGGCTGTGGCCCTTGGTTAATTCAATCTGGCCTGCCAATGCTGTTCTGACTCTCTCTGTGTCGGCTGGGGTCGTCATGGTTGGATCGTAATGTTAGGGTTTGTAACCGACCCCAAGCGCAACGGCACAGAGAGAGTTGTTTCAGAGTTAGCCAAAAACAAGGGCGTGTTTATTCTCAGAGTCACAAGATTGAATTAGGTGGAGAACAGAACAAACGGGGAATCTGGCATGTGAAGAATGTTTGCGGCTCTGCAGATTCTCCCAGAAGGTGATGGTGAGGAATTTGCTTGTGACGTCTGAGCCGCTCTGCAGATCCCCCCAGCATACACTCCAAGTGGAAACGGAGGGAGAGAGAGAAATCCCAGTTAGCTCAGCGCACAACAGAAACAGAGAGGTGACTGATCCAAACAAATATCCAAGTGACTTGATCTTCGGTGTGATACACACAGTTAGCAGAGTCCAGAGAAAAAACAATACGGTAATCCAAGGTGTAAATCCAACAACAAAAAATAGGTGAGAACAGTATAACAAAAACGGGATCTCTTCGGTGTTTCACAAACACACAAAAAACGAGTGATCCAAAAAGAACTGTTTCCAAAAACTCACCAGAGCGCAACGCGTAAAGCGGGCAGATAAACGAGGCGTAGCTTCGTACAGGGAATCAGGTTCTCCAACAGGGATACTTCACGAGAGTCCTGGGGAGCAACAGACAGCGACGGGAAAGAAAGGCAGATGCAGGGAATATTCAAAACGATCCAACATCGATATTAGGGAGATCAGGGTATATAAAGCCACGGGGCGCTAAATGACAAGCTGTGACAGCTGCGGGATGAAATTGATCATTGCTCCAGAAGCATGTGGTGGGGAGAGCACCAATCAACACGGCATCTTACAGGAAAGAAGCGTGAGGCGGGGAATGCAATTAATTAACAAAATACCTTAAAGGAACGGAGCGAGTGGGTGGGGAGCGGACAAAACCTCACAATAGTACTGTTTTAAAAGTCTTTAAACCCCTTTTTAGATTAAGTAGATACTTACTTCTTTTTTTGAACATGTATGTGTTTTGTCAAATTGGTTACCATAAGTGAAAAGGTCCAATCCATATTTAGAACAAATCTGATATATTATGAAAGATAAAAAAAAAAACTTGTTTCACTAAGTGTGAATATTGAGGAATTAACTTTTTCCCCATGAATCTGCTCATTTACAATTCACAGCATTTTCTGTTTTAAGAAAAACGTATGGAATGTCTTTGAGTGTATTACTGGTCTTTTTCACTACACATGTAACGGATGGTACCGTGAAGCACAGTCACAAAGGGCTGGGGTGAGCAGCGGTGCTATGGGTTGAACTCACTCTCATCCTCAAAAGACAGATAGACACGTTGCAAAGTAGTGAGTTCACTTCTTGGTATAGCGGTCTGTGCTGTTGCACACGGCGTGGGAGACCGGTGTTCGATGGGGCATAGAACACTGTGTCACAACCGTTACACATATATAATTAGTTTATTTTACATTTGTCTTTAATTTTTTTTAAACGATATTACAATATTATGCAAGTAACATGGTTGACACCTCAGTAACAGGGTTGACAACAGATTATACTGCTTGTTTAAGTTACAGTTATGGGTGTAATGGGGTAATGCCCAAGCATGCACTGCATTCTCCCCTTTTACGAGACCAAGTCAAGACAGAGTAAAATGCAGTCAAGTCCGAGATGAGACCTTCAAAATGTGGTATTGAGACCAATACTGGTCTTGAGTACTTGCATTAACCAAAACCATTAATGGTGGTTTGTACAGATCCATAGGCCTAACCTAACCTCCTTGAAAGCTCAGCAATTAAGTCCTACTATTGTGCATGTCATCAAATGTCTGGCGACTTGCAGAGAGAGAGAGAGAGAGAGAGAGAGAGAGAGAGAGAGAGAGAGAGAGAGAGAGAGAGAGAGAGAGCGAGAGAGAGAGAGCGAGAGAGAGAGAGAGAGAGAGAGAGAGAGAGAGAGAGAGAGAGAGAGAGAGAGAGAGAGAGAGTTTATATTATGCAAACATTAGGCTGGACAAGATATGCCTCCTAAAGTGTCTAAACTGAAGTACAGGAAGTACAGGCTACAGGCGTTTCCGGTTCCAACAAAACAACTATAGAAACGTGTGAAGTGCACAATATTTCCTCATTTAAGCCACTGCAACCATAGATATATATAGAACACTAGATAGCTTACCCGCGCTGCCGGCCAATGGAGAGCGACGTCGTCGTAGGGCCGCCATCTTGCTCGAGTCAGCCTTGAGTGAGGGTGAGTGATCTGCACAGACAAAAATACTCATAACTCGCTGAAATATTGACGGATTTACAAACGGGTTGGTTTGCTATAAACATCAAAGATGTAGTTATGATACTGCATACTTATAAAAATGTTTTTTTTTAAAGATGTTTTTTTTTACAAACCACTTGAATCATAGCCACGTTAATAATGCTTGTAATAAACCAAACCGTTTGTAAATCCGTCAATATTTCAGCGAGTTATGAGTATTTTTGTCTGTGCAGCTCACTCACTCTCACTCAAGGCTGACTCGAGCAAGATGGCGGCGGTTCAGTGACGCTGGTGACTCCGCCTTAAGCTATCTAGTGTTCTATATATATCGATGACTGCAACGGCTTTGCCTGAAGAATTTACTACACGACCGGGACGCGTCTATACTTTCCACAAGCTAGTTTTCCTTCCGCGTTGCTCTGATTGGCCTGCTCTGACCATACGCTAGTTTTTTGCCCCCACGCCGGTATGATCGTAGCGTGTACAGTGGTGCAGTCGTAATATGGGAACTGGTAACACGCCACGCCACGTGCACGCGCGCGCGGGTACGTGCATGCGCACAGAACAGATTTTTTTTTTCTTTTTTTTTTAAATAGAGAAGCTGAAAAAGGTATCAGGATGTAGCCTTCAATATATAAAGAAATTATATTGTCAACAGATATGGTTGAAAAACAAACAATGTTTTAAATGTAATAGTAGTTACAATTTCTTTAATTGAATCAACTTAAACTAGAAACGTAAATACAAACTAAATGTACAATGTAAGTTACATTGTTAATTTAGTTTGTATTTACTTTTAGTTTAAGTTAATTCAATTAAATAAATTGTTTTACACACAAACACAAAAGCAAACTTAAAATAATCAGACAACTTGTGTTTACTTGAATGTGCGTTCTGTCTGCCTCCGCCCCCTTCCCAAAGCACACCAGTCTGACCAAATCCAACCACATCTCAAATTTGCTCTGTTTAACACCCGATCACTAAATAAAGATAAAGCCCCTCTACTCAATGAATTCATTATTGACAATAACCTGGACTTTCTTTGCTTAACGGAAACATGGCAAAAACCCCTGGATTATTATTTTCTTAATCAGACCACCCCTGGCGGCTACTCCTACATGGTCAAACCACGCCTCCACAGGCGTGGAGGTGGAATAGCCACATTCCACAAAAGAAGCATTGACACAAGCAATATTACCATCCCGGCTGCCTCCTCATTTGAACACCTTGCTTTTAAACTGTCTGGTCCCAAACCCCTAGTCACTGCAGTCATTTACCGGCCCCCCAAACCAAACCCAACCTTCCCCTCTGACCTGTCTGAATTCCTGACACAACTCTGTGCTATCTCTCCATCCATCCTTTTAATCAGTGATTTCAACATTCATGTTGATACTTCGGACTCCAAAACCTCCATAGAATTCCTGGACATTTTAAACTTTTTTAATCTCACCCAGCATGTTGATTTTCCCACTCATAAGAAAGGTCACACACTGGATCTGGTCTGCACATCTGGCATCTCCATCAGTAATCTCACCTGCTCCGACCTCACCATCTCTGATCATCTGGCTATCACCATGGACATTCTCATCCCTACTCCCCCAATCAAGCAGATGCGTTCCATAACATTCCGTAATCTCAAATCCATCCACCCCTCCTCTCTCTCCTCCCTACTGACTGACTCCATCCCTGATGCCTCCCTCTTACAGCATGGCTCCCCTACAGACCTGGTCAACATCTACAACAACACTCTCTCCTCCTGTCTCAATCAGCTCGCCCCAATCAAAACCAAGTCTGTCTCCTTCACTCACTCCGCCCCCTGGTACACCGATCACCTACACCACCTTAAATCCAAGGGCCGCCAGCTCGAACGGCTATCCAATAAAACCGGTCTCACTGTCCATAAAGAGGCCTACAGACAACATCAACAGCTCTACAAAGACGCCCTCAACTCTGCACGCTCCTCCCACTACTCCGCTATCATACAGTCTGGCAGCAACAACCCCAGGACTCTGTTTTCCACCATCAACACACTTCTTAAACCCTCTGACACAATCTCCTGTTCCTTCACTGTCAGTAAATGTGTCTCCTATCTGTCACATCTCCAAACATAAATTGACAAAATCCACACCCAACTAACAATTGCCTCCGCCAACACTATCTCCCCTCCGGATTCAACCCCCCCTCCACCGCCCAACCCCCCTTTTACATCCTTCACTGAAATCACTGCATCGGACCTATCCTCCATTCTCTCTACAATGAAAACTTCAACCTGCATCCTGGACCCTATCCCCTCCATCCTAGTCAAGGCTTGTCTCCCTGCCCTTTCTCCCCTAATCACCTCCATCGTAAACTCCTCTCTGACCATTGGCCTATTTCCCCCCGCCCTCAAAATTGCTTCTGTCACCCCCTTACTAAAAAAAACCCGTCTCAACCCTGAAACCCTTGATAATTTCCGCCCCATTTCCAACCTCCCCTTCCTCTCAAAAATAATTGAACGAGCCATTGCCTCCCAATTAAAATCCTACCTCGACAACAATAACCTTTATGATACATTTCAATCCGGATTCCGCACCAAACACAGCACTGAAACTGCTCTTCTAAAGGTCACCAACGACATACTCCTCTCTGCCGACTCTGGTTCCCTCTCCATCCTCATTCTCCTAGACCTCAGCGCTGCTTTTGACACCATCAGTCACCCCACGTCACCCCACAGGCACCAATTCATCTCTATCAACAACTGCAAATCCCCCACTGCCCCCATCACTCATGGTGTCCCCCAAGGCTCAGTACTTGGTCCCCTGCTCTTCATCCTCTACATCCTTCCACTTGGTCTGATTCTCCGCCAACATGGCCTGCGTTTTCACTGTTATGCAGACGACACTCAGCTCTACCTCTCCACCAAGACTATCACTCCAGCCACTCTCTCCACCCTCAGCACCTGCCTCACAGACATCAAAACATGGATGCAAAATAACTTCCTCAAATTAAACTGCAATAAATCAGAAATCATCATTATCGGTCCAAAATCCCTCACCAGCCACACCCAGGATTTCACCCTAAATATTGATGGTACCATTGTCACCCCCTCCACTCACGTCTGTAACCTTGGCATCATCCTGGACTCCACCCTTTCTTTCCTCCCCCATGTGAACCACATAACCAAATCGGCCTTCTATCACCTCCGGAACATTGCTCGTCTTCGCCCCTCCCTATCACTCTCCGCTGCTGAAACACTGGTTCATGCATTCATATCATCAAGACTAGATTACTGCAACAGCATCCTCTACGGCTCACCAAACACTATTCTCAATAAACTCCAATATGTCCAAAACTCTGCTGCCCGCATGCTCACCTCCACCCGTTGCTCTGATCACATCACCCCTGTCCTCCACGACCTCCACTGGCTTCCAATCAAATACAGGATACATTTGAAAATACTACTCATCACATTTAAAGCCCTCAACAACCTTGCCCCTCCCTACCTGTCCGACCTCCTCCACCGTCACACGCCCACCCGTCGCCTTAGGTCTGCAGATGCCAACCTCCTAACACCTCCCACGACCAAGCTCCGGACCTGGGGCGACAGGGCCTTTGCTGCTGCTGCCCCCTCCCTCTGGAATGCCCTCCCCAGCCATATCCGTGATGCAAACACCCCGACATCTTTTAAATCAGCCCTCAAAACTCACCTTTTCAATCTTGCTTTTGACCTCTAATTCTGTCGGTTTTATTTTATTTTATTTTGTCATGTATTATTTTGTTGTTTTGTTCTGTTTTTTGCCATAGTTTGTCTCTCCTGCCCATGTAAAGCGTCTTTGAGCACCTGGAAAAGCGCTATATAAAATAGATGTATTATTATTATTATTATTATTATTATTATTATTATTATTATTATTATTATTATTATTATTATTATTATTATTATTATTATTATTATTATTATTATTATTATTATTGTGTGTGCATGACTCCTAGTGCACAGCAAGGGAGGTTTGGTGATGAACCTTGTGGTGCGCTCACACCCACTCGCGCGCGCAGTTATACACACACACACACACACACGCACGCACGCACGCACACACACACGCACACACACACACAAGCGCATATACGCAAGTGCAATCTTTCTATCATACACGCTCTTGCTCTCTATTTGTGTGAATGTGCGCGCGCGAGAGCAATTGGAAAGCTGGCGCGCAGCACGGCAGACGCTTGATTCAATCATAAGCAGGTAGACCCCATCACGAATTCCGAGCCACAATAGTATTCACCTCCACTGCCGTCACACAGAATGAAGGGGGAGATGCATTCAGATAGCCAACACCAAGACACCTAGTCTACAGTGGCGGCCGGTGGGTACTTCGCCACTAGGGGCGCTATACCAAATATTTTGTACAGTACAGTACTGTACCACGCAAGACTCATGGCAAGACGTGAGCGATTCGACTCACGCTCACGGCAATGAATCGGCTCTTATGAACGAGTCGCTCAGCTGTTACTACAACAACACACAACCAGTCAAATAAAGTATAGTCTAGACTCTAATTCACAACTTGAAACACAATATAAATAGAAAAGTTAGAAACAAAACTCGCCCGTCTCCAAACACAGGCAGATCTCTCCCTCTCTCCTTCTCTCTCTCACACACAGCGCGACGTGGAATCGATTCGTTACACAATCAGACCTATTATATACCAAGAATAACTTCAGTATGAGTACAGGGCTGTACACATATTTTGCATATTGTTAAACGAGCCAAGGCTAGCTATTAAACTATCGATATGAATCGAAAATCTGGGACCCTGATGTAAACAAGACAAACGTCTTTCTCTGGCCTGCATCCCCTTAACAATTGTGTGTATTGAGCCGTACTGTATTGTACCCATTCTGCAATCTGTTAATAAAGTTCTCATTCATTCATTCATTCAAACATAGACGATATTGAACAAGCCATAATCCACGTATTTTCAATCCGAGAGAGCTGCAGTAGTTAAATCAATGAGCCATCGACATAGTCAGTGTGGTAAGTAACGTTATTATTGCATCCAAGATTGATACACGGCTGGCTAGGCAGTTGGTAGTCATAGTCTTGTGTTATAAAATAAATAAACAATCAGCAATGTCTCGCTTCATGAATGGCCAGCAGTAGTACTGCTCCTAAAAAAAACTATTTACAAATGTTAACGTTAAGCACAGAGAGAGAGAGAGAGAGAGAGAGAGAGAGAGAGAGAGAGAGAGAGAGAGAGAGAGAGAGAGAGAGACTCACTGTTTAGTTGAAACGTCCAGGGCAGGAGAGCTTGATAAACGTGTATAATCCGCCATATAGCTTGTTAGCCAAGTGTTAGCTCAGCTGAGCTCGTTAGCACAACACTCAACAAGTACATTCCTTTGTCCATTTCCGCTCGAACAGACTGCAAACTACCTGGCGTTCTATCGCCATGCTCTAAGACAAACTCTAACCTTAACCAACTTTGAAAGAGTGCCTAAGCTTAACAGTCTAAAGAACTTGCAGTCACGGCACGGCACGCTCTAAGACAAACAACCGTCCTAGACCAACCTAGGAACCAAGCTAGAAGCTAGAATTGGAACATTAGAAATTGGATTCGGCCAATCAGAGATCGTCTCTGTGAAATTCTGCCATGGAAAAAAATACTGGCGTCGGCCAATCAGAGAGCGTCTCCGCGAAATGCGGCTATGGAAATTCTTCACGGAAGTTCACGCTGCTGCCTAGACCGCTTCAAATCGCGCTTGGATTCCAACATAATAGTCATATTTCAACGCACAACGCCGTATGCACTGATTGGCTGTGACGGAGACAGCGATCAAACTGTGACGCGCACTCAGAGCGCTATCGCTTCTAGCCCGGGCGAGAAATACGAAAAAATAAAAAAAAACATCACTTCCTGCTCATGAAAACGATGTTTTTTTAATTTAGATAATAACGTTATATTGTGCATTGGAAATACAAACATACTTAAAATGAGTAAATATTATTAATTTTAAACATGTTTATATTATTTATAGGGCTATAAAACACAAAAACGAAAAAGTTTTATTGTCTTCTTCTCTGATTTAACAGCAGCTGGCCAGCAGGTGGGTCGGCGCCCTAGCGCCCCTAGTGGTAGAGCCGCCACTGCTAGTCTACCTGCGCTTTTTGTTATGTAAAACGGTGGTGGCCGGCCGGGTACTTAGTCACAACGAATGGATACAGCGCATTGTTGTGTGCGCGTACACGCGAGTACACATCCGTGCGCGATCGCACGTACTTAGTTCTGCCTCAGTGATCTAATAACACGGCGTGTAACCGCGTGTGTGCACGACTGCACCCCTGTATATAATAATAATCCTCGCACACACGCACGCTGAAATGGGTATCGTAGAACATGACAGACATCTGATTTATTAATACCTATGCGCATCAATACTACTAACTATCAACTAATTCTAACTATCAACTAACATGCTACCGCTGTGCATCAATATACGCCGTGCATCAATATACTGCTACCGCCTGAGCTTGTCGGTGGCTTTGAAGGGATCATCCCTATGTTCCCCGGGTCCTATGTTCCCCGGGTTCTATGTTCCCCGGGTTCTATGTTCCCCGCTTTGATTGATTAATAGATTGAACATTTTATAAGTTTTTATTATTTTATTAATTATTAATGTCCGCCTTGTTTCGAACGGTTAAGCTTAGGCCCTCGAACTGGTTAAGGTTAGAGTTTGGAATCAGGGCTGGTGGTCTAAAATTTTCAATCTATCAATCAATCAAAGCGGGGAACATAGAACCCGGGGAACATAGGACCCGGGGAACATAGACATGCTCCCGCTTTGAACACTAGTGGGTCAAAAAAACATTGAAGCTCATAGTTCTGTATCATTAGTGGATCCGCTCGGCATCACTCATGCACTGTCCTCGCACGTGCACGCGCACTGAATAAAATTCCACAAATGTACCTTTAATCCCAGTATTCGTCTGACCACACCCCTCGTTAGCTTACCTTCATAAGCAGGTGTGTGGTCACCTGCTCTCCTCCTTCTCGCTTTCACCACAAGGAAGTGCCTCGGTAGTACCCCACTTGACGTGTTGTTAGTTGAAAAGAGTTGTGACGAGTTTACATTGTGCTTAGTTTTTTCTTCTCTCATAACTGTTCAAAGGAAAAAGCTAAGTCATAATGTCTACTTCGGAGAGTAGACCCACTCTTCACCAGCGGTTCTCCATTCCCGCCTCCGTCGTGCGTTCTGGTGCGGGGCTGCTGCCACTTTCGTGGTTGCCGACCCAGCCCAGGAGGCAGCCGATGGGTAGTTTGCCTCTCCGAGGAGCCGAGACATCGGTGCCGTTGCTCCGGCGATGGCATGATCTCGACTCTGGTTCCTCTGTTTCCAGGGAATCGTCCGTTGTTGAACGGTTGGTTCTTTTGGGTCCGGAGGATTTGCGACGCAAACTTTTCGCGTCTGCCCGTTCACGTCGCAAGATGGTGGCATGCAGGCGCGAACGGCCTGGGCTTGGGGAATTGCTGGAGACCAGCGAGGATGCGTCGGGCTCTGCATGTCCGATGGAAACTGAGGGTTTCATGGAAGAGTCGGACGGATTCTTGTTTGAAGGTCCTGTGGAGGCGAGTATCCCTCCTATCCAGGAAACACCGGAGGGGGGAGAAATGGCTCCTTGGGACGCCTTGTTCGAGGATGTCGAGGAACCACCTCGGCCTCATCAGCAGGATGCCCTGCTATCAGCCACATCAGACTGTGGCTCCTCAATGGGTCGAAGCCTGCTGCATGTGAGGGATGCGGGTTCGGTGGAGGAAGGTCAGCAGGGGGAACTGCAGGCTTTGTTTCCCGAGCTCATGGCGGTAGCTGCCGCTGCAAACGGCGTGCCGCTGCCATTGCCTGCTCCTGTCCCCGACGATCTCATAGGTCATCTCTGGCAGCATCGCCCGGTGAGAGGGGTGGATGTTGTCTACCCATTTTCCCCTCAATGGGGGCCTATGTTCGTCAGGGTCAGGCGGTTTCTAACATCATGGGACTTACCCCCGCCTACGTACCAGTTACGCGGGTGTCGGGGTTGGTCAAAGGTATGAGAGAGGGCGTGCCACGGCTTAATAGGCCGATGGCCGCTCTCCTCTGTCCGGATATGGTGTGGGAACCATTATGCAAGCCGGTTCTCCATGGAAGATCGGCTAGGCGATTGGCATATTGGGGTGACCAGTCATTTATCGCTGGTACACAATCGCTGGCTGCGGCTTCTAACATCGCCCACCTGGCTAGATTTGTATCGGGGATATTGACGGGCGGCATGGATCTGACCGAGGTCAAATGCGATCAGATCACCCAGGCAGCAGGAGCTGTCCTGCATCTTACCCAGGTGCTGGCCATAGCCTCGGGGAAGACGCGCGCCCTGGCCACCCTGACCCAGCGCCACCTTTGGCTGGAGCAGGCTCGAGTGCCGGAGAAGAAGAGAACCCCTCTTCTGACGGCCAGCCTCTCCGATGCTGGACTATTCGGGAAGGCCCTGCAGCTGATGACCTCAACGTGCAGAGAGATGGCAGAGGAGAGATCCGTTCTCCAACCCCATTTTCCGCCTCCCGTCCTTGCCGGTGGAGTCAGAAGGCTTCCACGACGTCGAGCTCCCTCCGCCGTGCCTACCACTGCCTCCGCCGCCGCTGCTGGCCCCTCCAAGAAGGCCAGGAGGAGAGACGGCGCTTCTGCTGCCGCCGGCCCATCCACGACCGGAGGAGACGGTAGGGAACGTCGAGACCAGCAGACAGTTACCTACCGTCCCTCCGGGGCTCCTCGGGTGGCAAGACTCGAGCGGCGCGAGGTGGCAGACGCCGCTAAAAGTGACTTTTCCCTCTGTGTCCCCTCTCCTCTACACCCTCCCCGGCCCCTCATGATTGTGTTTTTTGTGCCATGGAAATAAAGAGTTCCCCGATATAAGGGGAACTGTATTATTGGCCAAACAAACTGTGTGTTTCTTCAACAAATCATATGATGGGGTTGCGTAAATGTGAATCTGCACTATTACATTGAGGGATGAGTCATGTTATGTTACGAGATTAGGCAAGGTCTGCAAGCATACACTCAGTCGTAGGAGGTTCTATTAGCCTGACGCTCCACATGCAGGTAGAAACTGGTGGTATTTCCATTGCTTGAACAAAGTAAATGTGTCCCACAACGCTGTTGTGTTAGTTGCAGTAATACTCGTACACACACGTTCCACGGCCTGGCCGTTACTCTCTGTCAGCGTTTGCTATGTATGACATAGAAAGCGGGTGTAGGATTCACACACATACGACTTGTTTTGTTATAAATCCTGTTCACATTTGTGGGTAGCGGGCATTGTATTAGCTTACGCTATACATTGGCATTCTACCGAAGGTTTCAAAATGCTACAGTTGTTATTGTGTGTAGGGAAAAAGGTTTTTTTCCGAATAAACCCCTCCTTTCCACTTGGTTGGTTTAGGAGATTTTTTCTCATTCTGCTGAGCCAATCAGGGCCGAGCCGTTCGAACGTCTTGGCAGGGAGGGGGGGGGGGGGGGGGAGGGTTGTCCTGACGTGACTCCTATTACAAACAGGAGCCGTGTACAGGGTTTCCCCCCGTCATAGCAATGTTGCTATGGCGACGGCTTCCGTGAGTTAAGATCTTTACGTAAGGTTGTGGTGTTAAGGTGTCGAGTTAGAGCGTAGGGCTTGCGGGTCTGCTACGCTCGATTTATGTGTAAACTTGAGTTAGTTGGTCACGTGACTCACAGTTGGCATGTCTTTTTCATAACTACGACTCATGTGGGAAGGCTTCTGGGAAAGTTCGGTCTGTACTCTCTGACAAAAGGAGTGACTGGATGTAAAAAATAAACAGTTTTTTACTCCCAGCTGTGCTGTTGGGTTCATACGGTTGATGCTTCTTCTTTATTATTATAAAGAGTTGGATGAATCTATATGAATTGGAAATGGGGGACCCTGA
The DNA here is from genome assembly GCF_963971535.1 of Notolepis coatsorum. Taxonomy (NCBI): domain Eukaryota; kingdom Metazoa; phylum Chordata; class Actinopteri; order Aulopiformes; family Paralepididae; genus Notolepis; species Notolepis coatsorum. Next base: position 127,285,982 of record NC_140170.1, on the reverse strand, counting down.
TGGAAACAAGACTAACGTCTTTCTCAGGTCTGCTCCCCTTAACAATTGTATGTATTGAGCCGTACTGTATTGTACCCATTCTGCAATCTGTTAAATGAAGTTTTCATTCATTCATTCATGGAGTTGGTTGCATCCCGCCCCTCTTGTCGTTCCCCTGGGCGCCTTGGGGATTCAATAAGATGGTCTACATAGCCTATTATTGATGTGGATGTGCCCGACGCACACATAGTGCTAGCTCGGGATGTTCTGCTGGACATTAAGCAACTGACTGGCGCGCCTTGGTTGCTTGGGGTTAAAACAGCGTTTTTATAAAGCAATTGGGATGGGGGTTTCCTCTTCCGACGACCTGTGTGGTTGTCGACGGGTTCTCGTTCATATCAGGGGATGATAACGGAATGGATCTGGACATATGTAGAAGGGTCTCACGCCCTGGGGGTGGGCCACCGGGCGCGGTTTGCACCGAACGTCTGGGTGGCGCCTTCTTTTCATGTTTAAGATCAACACGCATATCTGCCCCTTCTCCTGGAGTTGGCATGTCGGCGTGGTTAGGGCACGGGACTGGTTCTGGTCACGCTGGTCCGGATCAGTTAAACCCGTTGTCCGCCGGGGATGCAGATCTGCTGTTCTGGTACCCTGAGGGACTTGGGCTTTTTTCAGGGGAAAAAATGCTAGGTCGGTCCGGGTGTCACAGGGTTAAGCGCTATGGAACCCTTGTTGGGTGCATTGTATTCTACACTGTCGTAATGGCTTACGGCCGTGCCAGCCTGTACACGCCCGATCTCGTCGGATCTCGGCTGTCACGCAGGTTGGTCTTGGTTAGTACTTGGTTGGGTGACCTCCTGGGAATACCAAGTACGGGGTGTTGGGGCTGGTTTTCCATTCTTGCACTCTTCTCTTACGCATGGCGAAGAGGGGCCTGTTGGAGTGGTCTTTGACCTCCTCAGGGGACCCTGTGCTCCCCGTATCACCGGGCCCGGTCCGAAGTAATGTTTTCGTTGACCCGTAGGCCCGGGATAACCCTGTTGGAAACTGGAACACAGGTACTGCGGCAGTGCCGCAGGTATGTTTTGGAGTTTTTTTCCTGAGGGTTATGGGACCAACCACCGCATAGGGTAACGACTGGGTGGTTGGTTCTCTGGTGTGTTGGAGCAGTGTCAACTCCCGGGTTCACCGGTTGAGGGTGCCCCTGCACGTTCATGACGTCTGCCAATCGTGTCAGCCTTCTCTGCCTCAACCCCTCTGGGTGGGGGTTTTAAATGGAGGCTTGGTCATGCAACAACGCCAGCATGCGCCCCTTCCGCCGGTGCGGCTGTGTTCAGCTGTCCCCTCTGGCGCCTGTCTCGTCCGCTGTCTCCAGGCTCGGGTTAACAGCCTGTTGCCTGGTTTTCCCTGGTGCGCTGCCTGCTTCCGTTGGTTAACCTTTTTTGTGTGCTTACGGCCATGCTGACTGCCTGTTCTGCAGGGTCAGTGTGCCAGGCGGTGTACTATTGGGGGGACAGGGCCCGCTCGGCTGAGGGGCCTTTGTCCGAATACGCTGGCGATGTGGGGGGCGGGGTCACTAAGTGCCCACCTGGTGGGGTCTTGATGCTGGCATCATGGACTTCTCCGGGCCCCCGTTCCAGGGGGTCCAGTCCCTTTGGTGGGTCTGGGCCTTCCTTCGCGCTCCGCTGCTACGGCCTTGCTACGGGGTTGGGTTTGCCCTTGACCCCGTGTTTCTGGGGGCAGTAACGAGGTTGTTCCCTCCGTTCGTTCCCGGGTGGCATGCGGGTTGTGCGTGTGTGTAGTCGTGGGGTCAGGCCACGGTCTGCTCACCCTGTGCGTTGAGTTGCTTGAGTGCCTCTTCGCACGGTCGGGTCCGTCGCCCTCCCGGGAAACCTCTAATAGGGGGAGTGCCCTCCATTAGGGGGGGTCGGGGGGGCTCGGCCCTCCCTGTTCTGATGGTCGTGGGGGGCTTTCAGCGGGGTGTATTTGTCGGCCGGTGGCTCCGCTCGGCCTCCCTATGTGCATGAGTGATGCCGAGCAGAGCCACTAATGATACAGAACGTTAGGTTATGACTATAACCAAGTTCTGTTAATTAGTGGTGACGCTCGGCATCCGACGCCGCTGCAGCCCTTGACCTCACCTTGTGGTGAAAGCTTGGGAAGGAGGAGAGCAGGTGACCACACACCTGCTTATGAAGGTAAGCTAACGAGGGGTGTGGTCAGACGAATACTGGGATTAAAGGTACATTTGTGGAATTTTATTCAGTGCGCGTGCACGTGCGAGGACAGTGCATGAGTGATGCCGAGCGTCACCACTAATTAACAGAACTTGGTTATAGTCATAACCTAACGTTTTTCATTGTTCAAGAGTGGATATATGTTGCAGAACATGCCTGTTAATTACCTTTTAAATATCTGTTATGTGGTTAGGGTATGTATGTTTTTTAAATAAATGCCCAGTTGTATGCTTTGTCACCACCTGTCAATCTGTTGTTATTGGTCCATGATGGCAATAAGTTGATATAGACTTTATTCTGTCAACCTTGACAATGTATGGTTAATGCTATTGATGTAGACTCATCAAAGTATTTTTAAATGCTTTGTCTAATAAACTAGACTAAATAGCCTATAGAACAGATTTTTACAGCCTAATCTAAAACAGATTTTTTACACATTGGTTCAAACATGATCACGGAAGGTGACAACCCTAACATGTCATGTTGTGTCACAACAGAATGAGTAGGTGAGTGTTAGGCCTACAGAAAGTGTAATCTATTGATTGACTTGCGCAACCTAGTCAATTCGGTAGAAGAGTCTGGTGGGTGAGATTATGCATGATCAGCCTGTGATCTAAAAACTCCTGCCTGTGGCTGAATAATGAAGCCCAAAGTCACGTCAAGCGCAAGAGCATATTACCTACTTATGCTGTGCGCAATATTAAAACTCACTGCTCGTCCACCCATAACCCAGAGATAAGCAATAATGAAGTCGTGTTTTGAACATTTATGTTGTGTTGATGGAATCACGTTAATATAGAGAGATGAAAACAATACAATACGTTATTTCAATTGAAAAAATGTAACTAAGAGTGATTTGAACTTGTGACCATAGGCTCCACAGCCAGCTGAGTTCTGAGAATCTGCATATGGCTCGCTGATAACAAACTATCATTACACATGGGCAAAACAGAGTCCATTCTCTTCGGTTCAAATAACAAACTCAGCAAGACCGACGGCTTCTCAGTTACAGTGGGTGACAATATTGTCACAAGGAAAGATGAAATTACCTACCTGGGGTCCATCCTAGAGGCTAATCTCTCCTGTGACAAAATGGCATCCAATGTAATAAAAAAAGTCAACCAACGAACTCGATTCTTGTACCGGATCTCCTCTCTGGTAAACAAGAACACCCTGAAGACTCTGGCAGGAGCACTCATTCAGGGGTACTACGACTATGCTTGCACCTCATGGTACCAAAGCACCTCAAAGGCGCTAAAAACAAAATTACAAACATCTCAAAACAAACTGGTCAGACTACTGCTTGACCTTACTCCTAGAACCCACCTCACCCCTGCCCACTTCGACAACCTAGGATGGCTTAGAGTAGACGACAGAGTACAACAACTTGCAATGGGCCTGGTCTACAAGATACACTACACGACCAAGGTACCCATGTACATGTCAAAATACTTCCCAAAGGTCAGTGAATACCACGATCACAACACCAGAGGGAGCTCCACAAATCATGTCAAACCCAGATTCGGCTCAAATAAGGGACTAAACACGTTTCGCAATTATGCCACATCAATGTGGAACGCCCTACCCAAAGCTGTAAAGGAATGTGGATCACTACCCACTTTCAAAACCTCTCTCAAGGGACACCTACGGGAGACTGCAATTCAACACTGGCCCCTGTAAATATCCTAACCCAATCATTCCAACCCCCTCCAATGTACAGTCATTTACCGAGTATGGTTTTGTCAATAGTTCAATGTACAATTGTGTTTGTTTGTACAGTGTCTCCTCCCCCCCCCCCCTCAATGTACAGTGTTACTTGTTTATACAGTGAGCCCCCTGCCCCCCCCCCCCCCCAACCACCTCCAATGTAAATTACCCAGTATGGTTGTCAATATCCCAATGTACCCAACCCCCCCCACCCAACCTCCAATGTACAGTTTCTACGTCAAATGTATATACTCCCTTTTCTTGACTCCTTCTGTATCACAAACAGTACTGTATTTGCAAATCTGGTATGTCATAAATGTATAGATGTAGCAGTACTGACTATCTGTATGTCATGTATGTCATATATGTCTATATGAATTGAAAATGGGGGACCCTGATGGAAACAAGACAAACGTCTTTCTCAGGTCTGCATCCCCTTAACAATTGTATGTATTGAGCCGTACTGTATTGTACCCATTCTGCAATCTGTTAAATAAAGTTTTCATTCATTCATTCATTCAGTTGAGCTACGCGAGCCGATGTCAAAACTGAGTGACTAATCCATGATTTACACTTGTGCCAATTGCGTGCGTTTGTCCCTAATCTTTAGTATTGGCATTATAAATCAGATGTCATGCTAATATGCCATGATGTTCTACGATACCCATTTCAGCGTGCGTGTGTGCTGCTCATCAAAACCCATTGTGCGTGTGGGCGAGGCTCGCTCTCACATTATTATTATTATTATTACGCTCATCAAAACTAGCATAGGCAGGGGCGGTCAGTGGCCAATCAGAGCAACGCGGAAAGACAACTAGCTTGTGGAAAGTATAGACGCGACCGGTGTGTTCTAGCTTGTTTGCCGACAGGATTCGGCAAATTTGTTGCTCCATTCGGAGGCAGCTTCCAGGGGAAGTACATACACCGGAAATTCTACCCCATACCCATAGACACTTTCGGCAGTAGTTCTTTACCAGGCTTTATCAACTGGGAACGAGGTTACATTGTTTAAGTACGAACTGGCTCTAACCCAATCAAAATGCGCCAACTGGACGGTGCTCCCGGAATGCCCTTTGTCCAATCAGGGGGATATGCGTGGTAAACTACAGGAAAGGTCTCCGATGTGGACCAATGAAATGCCAGCCTAGTACGACGTGTTAGGAGGAAGCTTTTTACAAGCAGGAACACTGCGTGTCCACTTTACCGGCATCTGTTCTCTAACTCATGTGTGCGATCATATCGTCGTAGATTTCTTCAGCGGAATAGACCTTTTCCAAGTCACTTATTCGTTTTGAAATGTTGTGTTTAAGTGGCTTGTCTGTGGCCATCGCACTCAGCCTGGTGCCAAGTAGTAGCGGAGCTCTGAAGGATGGAGACTGTGAAGGTGGGTGTCTCTCTGCAAGCTAGCCATGTTAGCTACATCATCTGTTTTCCGGCCAACACGGCCCAATTAACTTTTGATTTCGCTTTACTGTAACAGTTTTTAAAGTTGTTCTCCCAGATGCTAGCTAAGGGGATGTAGAATAAGGATGATTGTATCCATGGAAACGACGACAACGTTTTAGTTTTGTGTGTTAATGCCTAACGTTATGCCTAATGGATCCGTTTCACAAAGAATGAACCCATTTAATTATTTAATGTTATCCTTCTTACATCATATGACGTTTATTGTACCTCTTTCAAAAGTTAATATAAACGAATAACTATGAAAACTGCCAAATGTGATAGTAGTTGGAGTGTCTATACCTAACTACTATGATCCTGAGTCCTGACCCAGTAAGCACATAGCTCCTTTCGTGACTGATGCAAAAAAAAATCAGTCACGAAAGGGGCTAGTAAGCACATAGAACTGTAGTCTGTCTGTAGGTACCTCATATGATAAAAATTGGAGGGTATTGCAGTGACTAGGCTTGATGGTGGCGACCTACTATGGGCCCGTTTCTTTTGGGTCCAGAGACGAAACCCGTCTTAAAAAAAGAAAAAGAAAATGTATTTATACTAGTAAACACACTATACCTGGCTAAACACCTCAAGCCCCTGGTGCGTGACTCCTTCGACTCCCTGCAGTTGTCATATTGGGCAAACATGGGGGTGAAGGATGCCATCATCTACATGTTCCACAGAGCCTACATGCACCTGGAGAGGTCACACAGTTCAGTGAGAATCATATTCTTCTCCAGTGGCTAGTGGAGAAGCTCACGGTGATGAGGCTAGTGGAGAAGCTCACGGTGATGAGACTAGTGGAGAAGCTCACGTGATGAGGCTAGTGGAGAAGCTCACGGTGATGAGGCTAGTGGAGAAGCTCACGGTGATGAGGCTAGTGGAGAAGCTCACGTGATGAGGCTAGTGGAGAAGCTCACGGTGATGAGGCTAGTGGAGAAGCTAACGGTGATGAGGCTAGTGGAGAAGCTCACGTGATGAGGCTAGTGGAGAAGCTCACGGTGATGAGGCTAGTGGAGAAGCTAACGGTGATGAGGCTAGTGGAGAAGCTCACGTGATGAGGCTAGTGGAGAAGCTAACGGTGATGAGGCTAGTGGAGAAGCTCACGTGATGAGGCTGGAGCGTGGCCTGGATCACTGCCCCACCACAGTACGTCAGACTTTAGGGCAGGAACATTGGCGCCCCCCAAGGAACTGTGTGGTCACCTTTCCTGCTCACCCTCTACACCTCCCGATTTATGCCATAACTTGAGTGGGTGCCACCTACTGAAGTTCTCAGATGACTCCTCCATTGTAAGTTACATCACAGAATGACAACAGAATGACAACAGGAATGAGTACAGAGAGCCCTGGTGGAGAGCTTTGTAGGGTGGAGTGACAGCAACCACCTGCAACTCAACATCAGCAAGACCAAGGAGCTGGTGGTAGATTACTGTAGAGGCTAGTTTTAAATAATTTGACTGCCTATATTTGTGTCTTTCATCCATTTCCCTGCCCATGCCTGTACCGACCCTCCCCATGATGCTATGACACCCAAATTTCCCCCAAGGGAATCCGTGAAGGAATATCTTATAAGCGCTCAATTGAAGAAACACACTCCCATTGCCAAAATAAAGTTAGCCTTGTCCCCACTAGCCAGGGTTTAGCTGTGCTGTAGCCTGTCTGGCACACAGTGAGTGTCTCCATTGTCTTTAGACCCTGGCTGAGATAAGACCAACCTTGTAAAAGCTGGCGGGGACTGATGTATCATCGTATGTTTAGCTTGTGTACCACAGTTGGTGGTGTGTTTAGGCTACTCCTGTCTAGCCCCAGCCAGGCTGAACATAGCTAATGGATACAAGGGAAGGGACCCTAGGAGGGAAAAGTACATGGCTTCCTTGATGGATGTATCTTAACAAGATGGTGATATTTAGAAATGTATTCTGCTGTTGTACTTAACACACATGCACATAACAAACATAACCATGCTTTCTTACATACACACATATAGTTTGCTTATGGTCGAAGAATACACATGGTGACACACACACCTATAAGTTAAACAAAAGTGTTTGTACTGTAGTTGACTGCTCCTCATATGAGGACATAAGACCTGATGAGTGAATGAGAGTTAAATGTTATACTACAGTAAAATATTGCTTTAACAGTTTGTTAATGATGCTAATGGCAACCAGCACCTAGGCAAAACATAGTTATGTATTTTCTCCTTTGTTTCAGTGTGTGTGACCTTCCTCGGGAACTTTTACCAGTCGTTACACGACAATGATGTGAAGTTCACCAGTGCAGATATCGAGAAGGCCTTGATGAAGACCTGCAAAGATGCCAAGGGCAAAGAAAACCGGTTTGTAAGTGAATAAGGAAATGCAAGAGAGACACGACTAGTCGTAACCGCTTCTCAATCTTTTTGGTTTCATATTCCATACTATTGTGATTTTCATTCATTCATTCTACTAAAAAGGCCTACTTAGTATTTGGTTATTCCTGTGTGCTATAAAGTAGGGTGAGTACTAGTCTAGATGTCAAAAGAATTGGCCTGGGAGTAGTCTGTGTGGGGTAGTATTTCTCAGGCAGGTAACACTCAGTCAGCAATGTGCCTAGGTTTGAGAAATGTTTGTCTAAATGATGCTTAGTAAATCTTTGATTTGAGTTTGTCCTCAAGTGCCCAAAAGGCTTGCATCACTTGCATCAAAAGGGTATTTCTAGAGCTGGTACTACCCAGTTATCCAAATAACAGTGAAACAGAATTAAGCCTAGGCTCTACGTAGGCCAATTCTTGATATTTTTAATCTGTCAGATTTAAATTTGGGACATATATTATTTAAAAGTCGAGTTAGACCACGCTCACAATGTCTGACACTGGGTGCTGAAATCCCGAAGATTAAGTAGAAGAAAGCAGGAAGCCGGACCAGCACTCTCAGATTAAAAGTTTTAATTGCAGCCTGAAACATATTAGCCTGGACATATTATTTACAAATGTCTTGCAGCCATGTCATGTTTTCCAGCCATCTCTTAACAAATATAGTGAAGTTATTATTATTATAAAAATTTAAATAAATCCTCTAACCAATATCCTCCTGCCTCTTGAGATGCAGCCCAGATCTTGAGTTGTTATCACATGTCATCACTGTAGCTGCCTGTTGCTCCCAGCCAGTCTTGCGTGTCTGTGTATCTCTGTGTCTGTGTGCAACGTTTTTGTGTATGCGCTTTTCGTGTGTGTATCTCGGCATGTGTCTGTTTATCTTTATGTATGCATGTATCTGTTCTTTGGATGTCTGATATTATGATGTCTTCTCTGTTCAAATGCTGAATCAAAGCATTTGGGTGAAATCAATGTCAATCAGGGATGGAATTTAATTTAAATGTAACCCCCCCCCCTGCTCCCTAGTGTTACTACATTGGAGGGACCATTGACGCAGCCACCAAGATTGTCAACGAGGTGTCCAAGCCTCTGAGCTCCCATGTCCCCGTGGAGAAGATCTGTGAGAAACTCAAGAAGAAAGATGGTCAGATCTGTGAACTTAAATACGGTACGTCCCCTGGTTCCACTACATGTGATTTAGCCCACTGTTAGAGCTGTCGGGACGCATTTAAAAAGTAAAATCTTATTTGAATTAAAATGCAAAATGTACCATTTGAATGTATGATAACAGTGGTATATTTTCATGACCACGTTCTGAAACGCTGCTCTTGAACACAACTCTGGCTCCCGTTCCCGTTCACTGATTCAGTCACACAAATCTCACGGTGCAGTTTATCTGCTAGCTAGTGTTGTCGGCATGCTAACTAGTAACTACATCCTGTCCCCAGCCAGTCCCTGGCTGAATATAGTCAGGAATAAATCCATCCATCCATAGGTCCAGATAATGAAGATGCGTTGCAACCTAGGTGCGTTAGGTCTCCGGATGCTCGTGGTTATGAAATGACCCGTGCAGATGATTGAAAATTAATTTCTTCACTTTTATTCACTCGCCTATTGACTTTTGAGTAAGGCTGTAGACTACGGCTCCTTGTCAATATGACACAGGTGTGTTGATTATTTAGCATGTGACAGTGCCCCTGCTCTTCAGAATCCAAGTCCCAAGTGCACACGGCCTTCAATCTCTAGACCTAAATATTTCCTTATGGATATATTCCTGACTGTATTTGGTCAGCGACTGGCAATATACAGTCAATATACAGTCTTATCGGCTAGGCTACTACTAACATTACTCCTCAACATCTGAGAAGCACTGTTTGGAAAATATTTGGATTCCGTCATTTACATGGCAAGATTCGGCGGACGGACACTGTTTGCCTGTAGACTTTGCATAGAAGCAAAGTTCTGAAGTATTGGTCCACTACAACTACTATGAAAATCCACATTCAAACTATTGCTTACAACTAGCTACGAATGAGTGCAGCTTGCCAGCTGGAACCCGAGTCCCTACCATGCACTGATTGCACACATTTTATTAAATTCATAGTCTAATGGCATTCTGACAGGTAAAGCTTTCTTAACCTTTATTTACCCATGGTAGGTTCTCTGAGCACAAATGCTCTTTTTCAACAACGCCCTGCTTCACCTTCACACAGTTTGATTCACAACTGCTGCCCAGTACAACCACAGTCTGACCACTGAGCAGCTCCACTGGAGAAGTTGGGCGTTGGGGGGGGGGGGGGGGTTTAAGTGCCTTGCTCAAGGTCACTTCATCGGTTGGTATTGAGGGACGGGAGAGAGTTATTCATTCACTTCCCCTCCCTGACGTTCGAACCTTCGTTTTTTAATTATAAAAAAAAAAAAAATATATATATTTTTTTATATATATATACTCAGTATTGCGGGTGTCTATGCACTATGGACCCAATGTATTTCAATGAGGGCTGAGGCATCCTTCACTCTCACGATGATTAAAGCAAAACGATAAGAGATGAAGCTTAGTCGTCTTAATATGAGCACTTGAAGGGTTATGTGAAGGGTTATGTGCGATATTGTGTAATTCCGTCGACAATTGTGGCCTGGGTGGCGATCGGAAAACAAGGGCAGGAACGGTAAAAAATCTGATTTTAGCTAGAGTGGAGAACCAATTCGTGTCTATGTGGAGCATGACTTTCAAAGAAATTGTCATAAGTTGAGATAGAAATGTCCAATTCCATTTTTTTTCTGAGATCACTGTCGCAATTTACAAAAGGTAAGGTAAAGGTAAAAGGTCAAACAAAAAAAATGCAGCTTCTACACTAGTTCTGCCATTCATTCCCTATGGACCGAAATTCTGTCTAAAGACAGAAACAATGAAAGCTTGAACTTGAATGAATCAGACATTTGCAACAGAATAAGCACATAGCTATGGATAAGACAGAAAAGCCGAATGAACTGTGGACCGCATTGAACTCAATGGACCCCTCCCCCACCACCATCTCCCCTGTCATTCTACCTGGTAAATTGCCATTTTGCTTGCCACAAAATACAATTACAGTAACACCTCCTCTAGTGACCTGACCACGTGGTCATGTTGCTCTTATGTCGTGCTCGGGTTGGGATTCCTTCTGGGGAATACAGGGTGGAAAGGAATCCAACCTGAGCATGACATAAGAATAAAATGGCCGTTGTGTGAATATGGACAATTCTGATGCAATTGAAATTGGGAAGCTGATCTGACTTGCACAATACAAAAAACCTTACACCCAAATTACATTTATATTCTAGCATTGCTAGGTCTGAGCCAGAATTAAAACCTCATTTGGGCATTAAGAACTGACACAAACAGTAGCTGTTTAGTAGCTGCTGCCATGTTAATAAACAATAAACAAACTTGTATGGCCTCATAAAATCAGAGGCCTGCTCATGGTCTATGGACTAACCTCAGATTACACATCCCAGTTACATCATAGATTCTCTCTTATTTCTAGATTTAGGAGATGGTTGTCTGATGTGTCCTGGGACACAGAAAGAACATAATGTAAATTATTAAAATGGGTGGCATTCCCCTTTAACCACCACTATGCAACACTTGACACTTTGAGTAAGCAGGAGTGCAAAATGGAAAAGGGACACCTCTGTGTGCACCAATGTTTTTGCGGGGGACATGCATGCATGCCATAGCCAGGTTATGCTGCTAGGTGATTCCCGGGGTAACAAAGTGCCTTCACCCTGCCGTTTGCCCCAGGAAATAGACATGACTGGGGTCCAGGTGCATTTTCTCCCGGGAAGAAATTTTTTCAAAACAACATTGAACAATATATGCTTGGGCCTATTTCAGTTAAATGAATGCTTATGGGGGCATATTCAGAAGGAAATGACCAGTGTTGTAGTCGAGACCACCTAAACCGAGATCAGGTCAAGACCAGTGAGCTGGATACAATCCTACCTGGAGGGGAGAGAACAGATGGTAGAGGTAAACGGTACCCTATCCCCCCCCCCCTCACAGTGAACTGTGGTGTTCCACAAGGAAGCATACTAGGACCACTACTGTTCCTAATTTATGCAAATGACATGTCGTCAGCTTGTGACTGCAACTTGTTCCTGTTTGCGGACGACTCAGCCCTGCTGGTCTCTGACAAGAACAAGTTACAGGTTGAAAAAACCCTCAGCTCGGAACTAGGCAAAATCTGCATATGGCTCGCCGACAACAAACTATCATTACACATGGGCAAAACAGAGTCCATTCTCTTCGGTTCAAATAACAAACTTGGCAAGACCGACGGCTTCTCAGTTACAGTGGGTGACAATATTGTCACAAGGAAAGATGAAATTACCTACCTGGGTTCCATCCTAGAGGCTAATCTTTCCTGTGACAAAATGGCATCCAGTGTAATAAAAAAAGTCAATCAACTAACTCGATTCTTGTACCGGATCTCCTCCCTGGTAAACAAGAATACCCTGAAGACTCTGGCAGGAGCACTCATTCAAGGGTACTACGACTATGCTTGCACCTCATGGTACCAAAGCACCTCAAAGGCACTAAAAACCAAATTACAAACATCTCAAAACAAACTAGTCTGACTACTGCTTGACCTGACTCCTAGAACCCACCTCACCCCTGCACACTTTGCCAACCTAGGATGGCTTAGAGTAGACGACAGAGTACAGCAACTTGCAATGGGCCTGGTCTACAAGATACACTACACGACCAAGGTACCCAAAGGTCAGTGAATACCACGATCACAACACCAGAGGGAGCTCCACAAATCATGTAAAACCCAGATTCGGCTCAAACGAGGGACTAAACACGTTTCGCAATTATGCCACAACAATGTGGAACGCCCTACCCAAAGCTGTAAAGGAATGTGAATCACTACCCACCTTCAAAAACAATCTCAAAGAACACCTACGGGAGACTGCAATTCAAAACTGGCCCCTACAAATGTCCTAACCCAGTTGTACAATAAAGACCAAGCATGGCTTTGTCAGTATTCCAATGTACCCAACCCCCCCAATACTTCAGTTGCATAGAAGCAACTGAAGTATTGGTCCACTACAACTACTATGAAAATCCACATTCAAACTATTGCTTACAACTAGCTACGAATGAGTGCAGCTTGCCAGCTGGAACCCGAGTCTCTACCATGCACTGATTGCACACATTTTATTAAATTCATAGTCTAATGGCATTCTGACAGGTAAAGCTTTCTTAACCTTTATTTACCCATGGTAGGTTCTCTGAGCACAAATGCTCTTTCAACAACGCCCTGCTTCACCTTCACACAGTTTGATTCACAACTGCTGCCCAGTACAACCACAGTCTGACCACTGAGCAGCTCCACTGGAGAAGTTGGGCGTTGGGGGGGTTAAGTGCCTTGCTCAAGGTCACTTCATCGGTTGGTATTGAGGGACGGGAGAGAGTTATTCATTCACTTCCCCTCCCTGATTTTTCCTGAACCGTCGACCATCCAGTCAAACCTTTTTCTCTAAGCTTTAGGCCACCACTGCCCCCTAAATAGTTGTATGTCTACCTACCTATCAGCCATCAGAAAAAAATCTAACTCATTCCCCACCAACAACAAGTTTACTCGTTATTGGGCGCCATGTGTTGAACGCCAACGAGTTACACTCGTTATTTGGTCTGTTTTTCTTTTTTTCGATTTTTAATATTCTATTCAATGTCACGGATCTGTATATTGCCGTTAAAAGGCATACTGGGACCCCGAGGGGCGCAGTACCGGCCAGATCCTGCCTATTTGGCAGTGTCGCCCACCCTTTGAAACCTTATATCTCACCCTGTGTTACACTCAAATCCCTCCGGGTGCTAAATTTAGACAGAGCAGAGTAAATCGCTTCATCCGACCACTTCGAAACGCATCTGTCACACTCGATCCGTAAGTTGTGCCAAATTATATCCGGGACCAGATGGACACCAATACTGGAAATTGTGATCAGACAATTGGAATATTATTTTTGGAATACCCCCGATCAAAGGTAAGGACTATCTGACATCAATTTAAGCTTGATCCAACAATGTTTTCATATCGATCCAGCTGATCAGCGTCTGTAGTGTTCAACACGAATGCCGTTACTGGCGATCAAAGCATAAAAAAACGACACCCCCCCCCCCCCCCCCCCCCTTTCATGCATTCATGATGAAACATAATACCCATTATACATTTGATTTGGAAATGGTAGTCAAGTCAAGAGTTTTATTTGTCACGGCATACAAGCATACAGTGAAATGTGGGAGGTCATGGCCGTGGCGATTGTGCAATAATACAAGTAATAAGAATAGGAATGAGAATAAGACATTTGTGCAATAATACAAGTAATAAGAATAAGACATAACGGGTATAATGTACATAAAGTTTAAAAAAAAAAGCATGGTAAGACATGCTAAGGTCCTGCGATAGTGCAATACAATGTTGGCTACGGATGAGGCACTGTCTTATGTACACTACTATACAATGCTATACTATACAATCTACAGTTATACTATATATCCTTATGCTATCTTGCTATATCCATCTCTTTACTATACAAGAACCACTCCTGTTATTTTTTTTATTTTTTAAAGTGACTGTGCCAGGGTTAGAAATTAATTGGGGCAAAATGCCTGTGAAAATGGACAAAATGCCCTCGAATCAGTTAAGGGGGTCACAAAATGCCCCCGACAGTTTACTAAGGGTTTCCGTTGTCCGGTAATTACAGTTTTTTTTACCGGGGAAATCTGTTGAAGTCCGATATATTTAAATATCTCTGGTCTTAATGTCCTGTGAAAATAATTCCCTCACGACCTGTGCTGGATTATGCCTGTGCTGGATGCATGCAACTGCAGAGCCGCAGAGCTCACAGTTGTGCCTGCACAGTGCAATACTCCAATTCAGCCATTGGGTGGGTGGCGCTGCTAAGCGGTCCCCAGACCGCACCTGATAGCGCCGCTGGCTCTGCAGTTGCAATAATGACTTCTACTGGTGTGTCATTTGTACACTAGGCTTGGGCGGTATGACGGTATTGCGGTATACCAGGGTATTTCGAGATCCCGCCGGTATGATTCTCAATACCGTGACGTCACAGACTGCTATTACAGACACGGAGTTGATTGTACAGCACTCGCCAGTAGAACTGCCGCGATTACCGCATTACCGCGGTATCGCTGTTACATCACGGCCACCGCAGAGTAGGCTGAATACCGCGTCACCGCTGTTTTTTATAATAATAATAATAAATTACCCTCTCGTTGGGCTTGCGGCTCTGCAGATATACCCTACTCCTCTATCGAGGTTCCAAGCGACCCTATTGGGTACCAGAAAAGTCACGTGAAACATTGCAGACCACTGATTGGTCAGAAGATAGACGCGTCACACGTTGTAGCGTCATGCAGTGTGTTACCACCAATCGGCAAGCGCGTATTAGGTTTTTACTTCCTGAATGTCAGCTCATCACAACACGGCTAATAACGTTAGCTTTAACTCTCCGCCGGAGTGGACTACCATCGCTCCTAAGGAGTACTAAACGAGACATAATGATTTTACTGTCTGCAACGAATGTTATAATAAAAGCCCTTCGTTCTATACACTTGTCTGATTGAAAACTTTATTAACAGACCGCAGAATGGGACAACTCAGCACGCTCTGAGCAAAGAAAGGAACTGAGATATGAATAGAGTATTGCTTGCCTTGCTATGGCCCGGTAAATACGCTGATGTTATTGAACGTATAACTATATAATGTTAATGCCACAAAACGAATGCCTTTATTATAAAGTAGTAACTTTATAGTAATAATAATAAGAAAGGGTCGGGGGGGTTAGGGGTAACCACCCCTGCCCGCGACACCGAGTGAACTGCGCACGACCAGAGGGGAAACTTCGAATCCGTGTTTCACTTTCAATAACTAATGCGTGCTTGCCGAATCCCAAACAATATTCATGCTGCAAAGTCATCCTCTAAAGATAGACATTTAGACTAGAGGCAGGCTATATGCTATAAAGAGTAGACTACTACTACTAAAAAAAAAATGCATTCAAACTTTTTTTTTTAAATTTTTTGTAATAACCGCGGCGGTAGGAAATATTTTGCAAATCTGTGCGGTAAGGAAAACATCAATACCGCGGCAGCTCTACTCGCCAGCAGAGGGTTACATGGCTAATCGTTCCGGGAGCTAACGTCGGTACCTGGCTGGTTGCTGGCTAACTAACGTGGCTAGTCGTTCTGGGAGCTAATGTCTGTACCTGGCTGGTTGCTGGCTAACTAACGTGTGCACTTTTAGGTTGAAAGAACGGCCCTAATGTCAACGTGTTTCAATATAAGCGTTATGTATGGTGATGACGAGTATATTGTTAGCTCGCTGCGCTCATCAACAACCCTCCGTGCTCCGGCTTTCAACAGCGGGGAGAGTATTATGGGGCTTATGCGCTCGGCCAATCAGAGCGCAAAACGGCAACGCGGAAACCGAACAGCGTTGTAGAAGGCATAGACGCGTCCAGGCTGCAGCTGATGTAGTTTATAAGGTTTATTGTCCAAAGAAAATGATGGTTGAGAACAGAAGTTTGCATCTTCAGTGAAAAAACATTCTCTCTCAGCAGGTGCATAATACTTGTCCAATCGGTGGCAGTGAACGTATTTGTAGTGATCAGTCATGCAGTAATGTCGGGAAGAATGAGGATGTTGTATTCGTATATATGGTGGTTTAATTCCAGCTCTATGGGTTTTACAGGTTAATATTCCCTCGTAAAACACAACACAGTACTAAATACCTGTATGTCCCTATGCCATAAATGTCATGTATGTTGTGTATGTCATAAATGTCTATGAATTGAAAATGGGGGACCCTGATGTAAACAAGACAAACGTCTTTCTCTGGTCTGCATCCCCTTAACACTTTGGATGCCCAACCCGAGTTTTCTCGGGTTTACCCCCCGCGGGTTGAATGCCCATAATGAGAATATTCGTTTTTTCTCTTTTTTTAAATTAGCGATCTGAATTCATATTTCATCAACAGAGTCTACGTTGGTAAATCAGCCACTCCAGGCGCTTGGATGTGAAAAAAGCGCCCCCTATCGTCTCCCAGATGGTAATTCACCATTTTGGATTGGACTCAATGAAAAGGCATGAGAAAAAAATACCCGGGTTGCACATTTTACTTCTCACGCATGTGACCGGAGTCTATCAGCTTCATTCTGGACCCTCAGAGCAGCGGGGATTATGTGTTGTACAGCGGTGGATCAATAAAAGGATCGATTTTTGGAATGGCGATCAGGAATTGGAATAATCCATTTGGATACCATCTGATCTCAGGTAAGCAGGTAAGCAGGTAAGCAATCTATTTGACCAGTATTAGGATAATCAGACCCCGTTTTCACGGAGATATACGCTTTTAAATTTTTTTGTGATATGGCTGTTTGACTCTAAGAGCGATCAGGAACTGAGAGAATCGATTTTCAGCGTGCGGCACTAGCGTGCACACATACACATATACTATAGATTAGGCCTGCCGCGATAAGCAATAAATCGATTAATTGCCGCGATAATTAAAATTAATGCAATGATTTTGACGGGCGCGATTAATTGCTATTTGCGCGTTTGTTTTAATGAGGCGGAACCAGTACCCCTCGTCAGTCACTCCGTGTGGGGGGCCGCTGGCCTTACTACAGAGCACAGCACGGGAGCTCCGTGGGGCACTAGCAACGCCACATATAGCTTAACTACATTTCTCAATAGTGTTGCTCCTTTTAACCAAATAGCGTTCTTTGTAGTGTAACGTTAGCTATTTTTAGACCCAAGTAGTTACTCGCTACTGCCCGGAGAAACTGGACTGCTAAATAAAGATTAAAGATCTAGTGTTGATGCTCATTCAATGCCAACAACATTAGCTAAATAGCTAACAAACGAAATACAACGTATAGCATAGCTACAACACAGAATAACGTTAATACAATTACATGCATCATTGTTTACAATGAACGGGTGGGACTAGTCAAAGGACTGGACACAGGGACAAGTTAAACATGAATTAATTTATTATAACAGGTAATCGAGTTGCGCTCCCGTGCCTACGCACCACAGGGCTATTCTATTCTATACGGCTTTGAAGCTTCCTCCTCATCGTTGATTGCCTGTAGTAGCTGCATCTAACGTTAGTAGCTAACGTTAAAACTAACCTAAAGTTAGTTGCTCACCAACAATCTCTACATTTGTTTTATCATTAGCTCAAAAACACAGAACCGGACGAGACAAGTTGGCCGCTCATAGATGCTGCTAGGATAATAACGACAATACTTCCGCTCCGGTCGGTGGGCTTCAAAATAAAAGTCTAAAACACCGGAAAAGACGGAGCGGTGGGCTTCAAAATAAAAGTTTTGGGAAATAAATTTCTCAAAAAAAAATTCTCTAACCGGTCGCAATAATATCGCTTATCGCGATATTCTCGGGGGCAATTAATCGCCCAGCAAAATGTGTTATCGTGGCAGGCCTACTATAGATAATCTAGCGTTTATTTGAAAACGATTCATAAATAGGCCGACAAATGACAACGTTCTAGAATATTACAGTACGGGGCGATTATCATGGAATCCTCTTTTTTTTCGTGAAAACGAGGGGTTTTCTAAATGCTATGAAACGGAAATGAAGCGATGGGGCTGGTTTCCCAACGAGAGACTCGGTTGATGAAATATGAATTCAGATCGCTAATAAAAAAAATAACACGCTAATTGTCGTGGTGGGCATTCAGGGGGCGGGCTGATAACACGTGTTATGTCCTCCCAATGATGTTTTTAATCAAAGGTAGACGGCCAGCCAAACTCTTCAATAAGCAACACAAGAGTCAAAACGTAGCTTCCTTGCTTCTTGTTTTAACACTAAGTGCCCAGCAGGGGGCACACATTTAGTGCTTGAATGCCCACCATCCACTGCAATGTTAGCATTAATATCGCCTAATCTATGTTTTAAATTATGGCTATGTGTCTAATCTGCCCGTCGCATTATCAATGACTCATTTCCAGTCAACATTGTCGAAACGGATTGTTTTTTTATCGGTTCATTTCCGTTTTATAGCATTTTGAAAAGCCCTCGTTTTCACGGAAAAGAGATTCCATGATAATCGCCCTGTACTGTAATATTCTAGAACGTTGTCATTTTTCGGCCTATTTATGAATCGTTTTCAAATAAACGCTAGATTATCGATAGTATATGTGTACGTGTGCACGCTGGTGCCGCGCGCTGAAAATCGATTCTCTCAGTTCCTGATCGCTCTTACAGTCAAACAGCCATATCACATTATAGGGGAAAAGCTTATATCTCCGTGAAAACGGGTCTGATTATCCTAAGACTGGTAAAATAGATTCCTTACCTGAGATCAGATGGTATCCAAATGGATTATTCCAATTCCTGATAGCCATTCCAAAAATCGATCCTTTTATTGATCCCACGCATATACTGTAAAACACAGTAACCACGCTGTGCTGAGGGTCCAGCATGAAGCTGATCGGCTCCGGTTACATGCGTGAGAAGTAAAATGTGGAGTTTGGTTTTTTTTTTCTCATGCATTTTCATTGAGTCCAATCCAAAAGGGTGAATTACCATCTGGGAGACGATAGGGGGCGCTTTTTTCACATCTGAGCGCCTGGGGTGGCTGATTTACCAACGGTAGACTTGGTTGATGAAATATGAATTCAGATCGCTAATAAATAAAAAAAGAGAAAAAATGAAAATTCTCGTTATGGGCATTCAAAGTGTTAATGTAGTTCTTGTTGACATGTTGCTAGGATAGGAATAAAACTGAAACAGAATGACGTGCATAGTGTTACCAGTGCACGTAGAAAGTATAGGTATACAGTAAGATTACTAAATGATTAAATGTAAACATGTTGTACTAAACATTCCAAGTATTATGAACATCTACTGTATCGGCCATTAGCGTGTATCATAGGTAATAGGATACGAACATAACAACGTCCCATTGATGACAAATATACTCCAAAAATGAAAGATAGCCTTACAAACATTACGGATTACTTACAGACAATGCTTACGAAGGAGCAAATCGAATGGATTATAAGTTATAACCGATGAAAACGGTGTGATGTTCATAATGTGATCTCTCTTCTAGGGAGCTTGCAGGTACCACTTCCTGTTTATCTGTGAGGTACCACTTCCTGTTTGTCCATGAGGTCCTACTTCCTGTATATACCACATTCGACCAACAGGTGGTGCCAGAGCAAATCAAAACCATATACAATGTGGTTAGAAGTGGTGGAGAGAATAAAAGCCAGCATATAATGGTAGTGTCTGGTTAGGAACAAATTATAATGGTTGGATTATCCAATGGGGGGTCCGGGAGAGGGGGGTACGAGCTGGAGCATATGTGTATTTGTATATCCTATTGTGTGTTGTCATGTTTGTTTATGTGTTTGTTTAAAAAATAATAAAAAAAAAAAATACAAAAAAAAAAAAACCATATACACTGCCTGAGGAGGCAGAACGGTGACCTTTTCATTGTGTAAAGTGACCGTTGAGTGAGCGTGTGCAGCATGTGTGTGTGTGTGTTCGTGCTAAAGTGACTGTTAGTGTGTGAGCGTATACAGTGTGTGTGTGTATGTGTGGAGAGTTCAGTGTTCAAGACTGATGGCCTGGGGGAAGAAGCTGAGACGAAGTCTCTCTGTCCTAGTTGCTGGTGTGCGCAGGCACACCAACAGGCTGTTGTTTGGGTGGTGAGGGTCTTTCATTATTCTGCAGGCTCTGCACCCCCTGTTATATAAGACCTGCAGGGGTGGTAGTGCAATACCCGTAGTACGCTCAGCTGAGCGCACCACTCTCTGTAGGGCCTTCTTGTCCTGTGCCTTGCTGTTTCCATACCAGGCAGTGATGTTTCCAGTCAAGATGCTCTCTACAGCTCCGGAGTAGAAGGACTAGAGTATCTTCCCCGATACTCTGAACTTCCTTAACTGTCTCAGGTGGTAGAGGTGCTGCTTCGCCTTCTTTACGACGGAGTCTATGTGTGTTGTCCATGTCAGGTCTTCTGACATGTGGACCCCCAGTTACTTAAAGCTGCTCACCCTGTCCACGGTAGCCCCGTTTATCCACAGTGGTGTGTTCTCCCCTGCTGTGTAGCGTGTGCAGGCAAGAAACGCCAACGCCTATAGTAGAATACACGTAGCGCCCTATAACTAAAGCTTTTCAGGAATTATCCCGGATCACTCCTAAACTATACTTATATATTCACCACGGGATAATGCGTGAACATATGCATGAAAAAAAGTATCTTTTTTGCATGTTCGAAGGAAGAAAGTCACTGTCGATTGACTATAGTATTGTCTCCATTAGGGATGTCCGATATTATCGGCCGATATCTGCATTCAAATGTAATATCGGTATCTGTTATTTTATTTTAATTTTTTTTTTTTAACATTTCTATAACCTTTATTTACCCAGGCAAGCAAGTAAGAACAAATTCTGATTTTATTTGTTGTCAAAAGTATGCATAATGTTGTGTTAATTCCACAACAAGAGATATGTAATGTTAATTACCTGAAATTATTCCATTTTTTGGGGGGGGGGGGAAACCCTGCATATATCGGTATCGGAAATTAAGAGTTGGACAATATCGGTATATCGGTATCTGTAAAAAAGCCAATATCGAGCATCCCTAGTCTCCATAGCTATAATATAGATATACAGGGTTCCCACGGTACCTGGAAAACATGGAATTAATTTGTTCATTTTCCAGGTATGGAAAAGTCATGGAAACTGAGCAAAAGTGAACACTTACATGGAAATAGAAACAGTTGTCCTGGAAAATTTTATTTGATGAGTTTATAAAAACCCTTTACATGTGAACAGCGTTTACTGTAGATAGAAATGGATGATCCCATGTTGTAGAGCATGCTCTTGGCATCCTATATGGTATGTTGGAATTTGATGCAGTTGGTGATATGGACTTTAAAAAGTATAGTTTCGGACTGGTGGACTTCGGGAATAATAATGTTACTCGCAATCTCAATAGAAGGGTCAAATACATGCATTTCCCAGCCAACACGGGAGCCTTGACATCTACAGTGAAACTTCTTATGCTTCTTAGGTCGCTTTCACACAGGGGCTGTTTGGTCCGGACTTTCGGACCAGAATTCGATAGTCCGGTTTTTCGGTCTGTGTGAATGCGCGTCGAACTCGGTTCGCGGACCAAACAGTCGAACTCTGGTCCGCCTGAAAACGTCGGTCTCGGTTCGGCTTCAGCGGACCAAACGCGAACCAAATATAGGAAGTGATTATTATTACCACTGCTCGCAGCACTCGCTGCAAAACAAGCACACTGCATCTAATCTATCTATCTATCTATCTATCTAACTGTGCATCTTGGGAAGAAGGAAGAAAAAACGCGGCTTATTATTATTACCGAGGCGCACTGCATTAATAATGGATCAATGCCACGTCAATACTATTATTATTGGTCTACAAGTTGTTTAGCGAGAGGATGGTGGTAATGTGCTTCAATAGAACAATGGATCAATGCCATGTCAAAACTCGCTCCGCTGATCTGGAGGGCTCGCAGACAGTCCACACACAGACTCACACACGCGCGCGCGCACACACGGCTTGCAGCCACACACACATTTCCACTGTCCAATAGACAAGCGCCCTTTTCGACCGCGTGACATTGTTCAGAAGGTCTCGGTCCGCCTATGTGAACGCAGGCGAACCAAATGAAGAATGCAACAATGTTGCAACTTCACCCCCAGAACCGCACCGAGTCCACCAAAACTATATGTGAAAGCGACCTTATACTGTAGCTGTGTTTTAACTGTGTGGTAAACCTGGGTTTATCAACGTTAGTTAGTAAGCAGTGCAATCTTGCTAACTAGCTAGCAACTTTAGTTTGAGTTTGTTTTGGATTTTGTTAATGATGCAAGCACATGGAGTGCAATCTAGCTAGCAAACATTCAGTTTGCTAACTAACTAGCTACTAGCTAGTGTTGGCTAGCTTGCATTGCTAACTAACTACAAATACATTTTCAAATTAGGCTGGGACATTACTTCTATACTAGTTGACATTAATAGTCTAGTCTTGATACATTTTGTAACATTCATTCTTATATCTACTTTTAGCTATTTTGTGATCTTTTGTTTTTTTCTTAAAAAAGATTATACTACTAGGAACATTTGGGGTGAGCATTTTTTTTAAAATCATTGATCATGCCTAGACCAGTGCATGTGAGCGGATCGGAGCGTGAGCGGCGCAGGGAGCGGAGCGGGCGGTTTTGACGTGAGCGAGGAGTGGGTTTTAAAATGTGTCGGCGCGACGTCCGGAGCGAGAGTTCTCCTCCGCTCCAATCCACTCCAGGCCGCTCACAGTGGTTTAACACTGATGTTAATATACATGTAGTACAATGCCAAAGCAACAGATGGCGATGTACAAACATGAAGGCCATTTTCAACCAATGAGGAGGGTGAACCTGTGATATCCTGTTCAGGCTTTGTCACTCACTCCTGTTAGAAAAAGTATCGACGCCATTGTTGTTGTCGTTAGCTTACATGCTAACGTTAATGGCAGCGACTATAGCATTGTGGCTCGGCTAGCTATCATCGCTTAATAGAGCTAGTGAATGGATAAACAACGTTATTTAACATTGCAGAATTGGTACAATTACAATGCGGCTCAATACAAACAATTGTTAAGGGGCCCAGGGGGTGTAGACTGTTGTAGTTTGAGCTCATTTACACCATGCTCCAAAAAAAATAAAAAATCTGCCGAGCGATCTGGTGCGGGGAGCGCTCGATTCAAGGTGAGTGGTGAGCGAGCAGAGAGCGACTTGGGGGCGGGGTCAACATGAGCGATTAGTGGAGCGGACCAAGCTTTAAAGAGCGAAGAGCGGATTTCTCGGCCGCGCCGATCCGCTCACGTGGCCTGGCCTAGACTGATTCTATACATCTATACTGTTAACACTTTCTTCGCCAAGCTTATGTACATCATTATACCATTAGGGATGGGTACCGAATTCGGTACTTTTGAGGTACCGAACCGAAACACGTCGGTCAGGGCCGCCTGGGAGAAATGCGAGGCCCTGTGCGAGATTTAAACGCGAGGCCCCCCCCCCCTGACTGAGAGCTCCCGTTCTACAGTCAATATACAGTGTACAGAGAGAGAGACACATTGGAAAGAAATTGAAATGCTATTTGGCCCTAAACAGAGAGTACACAGTGGCAGAATACCTGAGCACTGTGACTGAAGATCCTTGACTAGGTACAGACTTAGCGAGCACAGCCTAGCCATCGAGAAAGGCCGCCATAGGCAGACTGTGTGTGTGTTAGAAAGAGAGAGAGAGAGAGAGCATGTGTGTTAGAGAGAGAGCATGTATGAGAGAGATAAGCAAAGATGACCCCCTAAAGGATATTCAACTTTTAATGAAAGAACAAAACGGAAGGAAAAGATAACTTCACAAAGGCAACATGAATATACATAGATCCAAAAGGACAAAGATCAACACTTAAATCCAAAGAGAAGAGGGTCTATACCAGAGAAAACAAAGCAGCAAGGAGCCAATGGCCGACAGCTAAAGGCTAGCCAGGTAGGCTACTGACACCAGGCCACACACAGCTTTGGCCAACGGCCCAACGCTACCCAAGCTACACAAACGACCAAGACAATGAATTCACACACAGCACATGTCGTATCTCCAAATGTTGTGAAGTAACATATGTTTTGCCTGGAAAAAAACATTGTTATTAACAAAACATTCGGGAGGGGAAGGAAGGAAGAGTGGGGTAATGTCATGATTTTCATTAATCTTACCTGCACCAAGGAACGCAGGGCGAAAGGCCGCAACACATGTCTCCACGTTGACGAAAGGCCTCTCGCTGGCGGGACAAAAATAACCCCCTGCTATTCTCACGGCTAATGTCAATGGTCGTAGCACAAGCTAACAGCTAACTCAAGGCTAACTGATAGCATCAAACGAACGTTCCCAGCCGAGCGCAGCCGGCAGCTAACGTCGTAGCTAAACAGCTAACTGGCTAACAGTTAGCTCAACCAGGCTATGGCTAACCATTAGCTAACGCAGAAGCAAGCTATGCGGCTACATACAGGTGCTGACACCAGGCCACACACCGTTAGCTACTAGTAGTACTACAACAGCTAGTCGGCCAGTTTGGCTCCAGAGAGAGAGAGAGAGAGAGAGAGATGTCCACGGCGGGAATAGAATAGAGTTAATAGAATAGGTTAAAAACTCACCAAACGTCCAAGAGGATGGAGACAACCGCGTGGAGTTGACGAAGTTCATCTGCCAAACGACCATCCTCTTCATCTTGGCTGTCTCTAGGTTAGCTAACGCTAGTTAGCCTTTAGCTAAGCTAGCTACTAGCCGACATCATCATGGCTATACCATGACAAGGCTCCGGCCATTTGTCCCGCTAGCGAGAGGCCTTTCGTCAACGTTCCTTGGTGACCGACCGACTGATAATGACCGACCTCTTTCTTCGTCTTGGCTGGCATAACTAAGCATAATAGTCAAAAGCTGCACGCGCGAAATAGTCAAACACAGCTGACTCACGCCGGCGTACTACACATGATGTAAGTAAAACCACTCCCTTCGTTGAAACCAATAGTATGTCTGCTGCAGAACCCCAGAGGCTGAGCTCCAATAGTGAGTGTCTGCAGACCCAGGAACAAGTCAGACACATTCTACAAACGTGTCTAATGTGAAATATATAAGCATATAAGCTAAACTAGATTTTAGGTCTGTGATGAAAAAGGGCCTCGCGGGAAGGGGGGCCTCGCAAAAAAATAAATAAAAATAAAATAAAAATAAAAAAAATGATAAATAATTTTTTTTTTTTTTTTTTTTTTTTTTTTTGCGAGACCCCCCTTCCCGCGAGGCCCTGTGCGACCGCACTGCTCGCACACCCCCTGAGGCAGCCCTGACGTCGGTACTACCGAGTATCGAATCAAGTGAGATACAGAAAAAAAAGAAATCTTTCCTTTCTTTTTTTTTTTTACTTTTTTCTTTTCATGTCAACGTTCACACGCACAATATATGCTTACCTAGGATTTGACTTGATTCAACAACAAAGCAGTCGGAGCAATGGCAAGCCGAAAACTGTCAATTGTAGTTATTTGAAGTTTGGATAATTTTTTTTCACGACTGGGGTAGGTAAATAAAATTTCTTGCGCCTAAAGTACCGGAAAAAGGTACCGTTGGGTACCGGTATCGATTCACAGGTACCGGTATCGGTTCAAATGTGAAAGGTACCCATCCCTATATACCATCCTCTGCCAGCTCTATTTGTCTATGGAGAAGTTCCCCTTCTTTGCAGGGCTATAACTTTTTAAATTGTATTGCTAAATTGACATTACTATGGCCCATTCGACATCAAGTATCTATTGTTCAGGGTGTAGCAACGTTATACTTTTTCATTCACATATTCATACTAAAATACGGTCTAAAGTATAAGTGTTTTTATCGTTTTCTGCAGCTTTCTGCAGAACGTGATTTATAGCCCTAAATGCATTATATTGATGATTGTATACAGTTTGATAGCGATCGGCGTGAGATAAAAAAATTCAAATGGACATGCTTCTAGAAGTTACTACTTATCATCTGATGTTGACCGGATGGGGGGGGGGGTCGTTTATAATTCCGTGGCCAACGTTGGATGATTCATCTAGTGTGGGTGATATGATCATTAGAGCAGTTTGTATCGAACATAGTAAAAAAAAACGCTGAAACTCACCGCAGCTTCCTCGTAGCGTTGGGCGATGAGCGTGGAGCAAAAATATTCCTATTATGGGATGTTGAAATATGCGATCCATCTCCAGGTTGTATAATAGTATATACGTCCAAATCATGTTGTTTGAGTTATTGGTAACGGATCGCTATCCATTGTGTCTAGCTCGAGTCCCGGGACTATTAGCGAGTGATCGGACCGAATTGGAATGAGCACCAGTTTCTGTTTCCGGTTTGGGCGATCCGCCGATCCGCCACCAGATGGCGCTCTTGAACCGTTGGAGAGTTGAGAGGGGATCAACAGTAGATCTCAAGTCTCCGGGGGAGAAATATGATTGCGATCACAGATTTTTGAAATATTGATCTCAATGACGTGTTACGGCGTCATTGGCAGAATGAGCATGGCGGGGAATGACGAGTTTAGGCGTCCTTGGCAGAGAAAGTGTAAAGCTAAGCTTACTAGTGGGGTTGCTGTACTGAGGAACCACAGGGGAACCAGCCTTATGTTTTCCCTTTTAGGTTCATTAGTTTGATTTACAAAAGACTGTACAGAGTAAGAGTAGGCATATTACCCCTTCTACGTAAGACTCATAATCTAATAAGACTAATAATAAAGGAAAGAGGGAGGAGGAAGAGAAGGGTGAAGATGAAAGGGGAGGAGGAGAAGAGGAGGATAAGAGAGTAGAGGATGACAGAGGAAAAGGGAGAAGAGTGGAGAGGAGTTGAGAAGAGTAGGAAGAGAAGACGGGAGCTGACACGAGGGGAGGTGTAGAGAGAAGAGGACAGGATGAGATAGGAGTGGAAGAGAGAACATATATCAATCCCAGTGCTCATGTGTTTCAAAGTTCCAGTTCAATAAATTGTTGTTCATCTACAGCTTGTTGCATTATTTCATGCATTGATATTATCAATAAGATAATAATCTCTAAGAATTTACAATGTAGACTTGACTGGCTATCAAGTAAGTAGTCAGGTGTCCTAGGGGGTTGTGTGTGTGTGTGAGGGGAGGGGGGCGCGGATGGGGGCGGAAAACTTCAGGGGCCTGTAGATCATCACTTAATATGGTACCTGGAAAATCAGGAGGTAGCATGGAAAAAAAATTCAAGGCAAGCGTGGGAACCCTGATATAGCTCTACAAACAAGGTGACGCACCCCCTATCTTTAAAGTGTGGCATAGCTAGAACGGGACAAGGCTAATCCCTGGCGGTGAATGAGTTGAATGAATGAGAACTTTATTTAACAGATTGCAGAATGGGTACAATACAGTACGGCTCAATACACACAATTGTTAAGGGGATGCAGACCTGAGAAAGACGTTAGTCTTGTTTCCATCAGGGTCCCCCATTTTCAATTCATATAGACATTTATGACATACACAACATACATGACATTTATGGCATAGGGACATATAGGTATTTAGTACTGATGCATTTGTGACTTAAACGGTATTCAAATATACAGTACTGTTACCCCTAGATCCTGACAGAGTATATACATATGATGGGGAGGGGACTGTACATTAGGAGGGGGTGGGTGGGTGGGTGGGAGAGAAATATACATACGGCGGGGAGGGAATATATACATGCGGTGGGGAGGAGACTGTCTATTAGGAGGTGGTGGGGGTTTTGGGCATTTACGGTGGCCAGTTTCGAATTGCAGCCTCCCGTAGGTGCTCTTTAAGAGCGGTTTTGAATGTGGGCAGGGATTCACATTCCTTTACAGCTTTGGGTAGGGTGTTCCACATTGATAAGAGATGGGAGCTCTGTTACTGTCTCTTTCCTGGATACTTCTCTGCCAATATTGGCGTTCTACACTGCTACTAACATCAGAGCTACTGTTGGCTACCAAATGTTACATCTAATGATCTACTAACATCAGAGCTATTGTTGGCTATCAAATCTTACTTTACTGAATACTTATTTTATTCTCATAATGGACAGAATGTTTTCGTCTGTGGATAGAAAGTTACTTTGCCTCTATACAAAGGGCGATGTGACTGTAGCTGCAGGTGTTCTAATCAACATGATGGTGTGACATCAATTGATCAATAAACAAATCAAAAGTATTCTAATTAGGGATGTCCGATATTATCGGCCTACCGATGTTATCGGCCGATATTGGCATAAAAATGTGATATAGGAAGATATCTGTATCCAAAAAAAATTAGATTTTTTTTTCACATTTATTTACCCAGGCAAGTAAGAACAAATTATTATTTTATTTATTGTCAAAGTATGCATAATGTTGTGTTAATTACACGACAAGAGATATGTAATGTTAATTACCTGAAATTATTCAGTTTCTGGGGGCGGGACCCTGCATATATCGGTATCGGTTGATATCGGTATCGGAAATTAAGAGTTGGACAATATCGGTATCTGTAAAAAAGCCAATATCGAGCATCCCTAATTCTAATATATCAAGATAACAATTTAACAAAGATTCAAAATACCATATGAATTTACATACAGTTCCGATACAACTTATTCCGACACCTAGAACCCCTTGTGTGATTTTGCCGGAATTATGTATTCTACAACATTAATACAACGTTTTTCTCTCCCTCCTCCCATCATCCTCATCATTCTGTAGACAAGCAGCTGGACCTGAGCACAGTGGACCTGAAGAAGCTGAAAGTAAAGGACCTGAAGAAGATCCTGGAGGAGTGGGGAGAGTCGTGTAAAGGCTGCGCTGAGAAGTCCGACTTCATACGTAAAATCACTGAGCTCATGCCCAAGTACGCACCCAACGCAGCCAAAGCACGGACAGACTTGTAATGGGGGATTATTAGAAAAAAATAAGTAACAAAACAACTTTGGATTTGATGTGGACCAATATCCAGAGAGGTTAGGGGGGGGGGGGGGGGGTTGTCCATTATATGTGTATCTGTCTTGAGGTGGAACACTCGCCCACTATCTTACACAGATTGGGAAAAGTATAGGGATTAGTGCAAATATATATTTGTGTTGTTGTTACTCTAATCCAATGCTTTGAAATTAAGTGTAAGGGGAGGGGTGTTCACAACGAGGGGGGGGGGGGGGGGGATTCATAGCAAGGAGCGATTAAGACGGAGATGCCAGTGTCACAGGATTTACGACTTTGGGAACGCAACAGTACAGTTGGCCCTGAAATGTTTCTCCAATCCAGGTCAATGAGGGAAATTGCCTCAGTCCCATGAAGCTTTTCCATCTGGTATTCAGGGATGTTATGAGGGCAACAAAAACGGCTTTAAATAAAGAACAAGCCAAAACAAAAACGGCAACCGGCATTAGAAATTAAGAGGAGTTGTGTGTCTAAAACGTTTAAGGGAAAAACAACTGAGTTACTCCCTGTGTATATTCCTGTCATTCATCTCACTTATCACATCTTAAGGTGGGCAGCACTGATTTCTGTGGGGGTTAACAAAGTTGAAACCAATGTGGATGAAGCCTTGGATTCAGTTTTGTTTTTGAAATCCAAGATATTTATCACTTTATCATTGGTTGTGTGTTTATCAACGGAGCTGCGTTTTATGGTCCTTGCCCTCTGGATGGGTAGAATCTTCAGACCGGAGAAATTTTCACATAGGCTATGTGCTTTGTTGGGCATCGCAGGGTAACAAAGTTCCTCTTTTGGAATCTTGTCATCGAACATCTCACACTAAACTATTACTTGATAACTGTGGACCGATGCCAAAAATTCTTTAATTACTAGAATTTGAGTCAGGCGTGATTTGATATTTGGCCGTATGGCCATGAATGCCACAATTGTTCTTCTGAAAAATAGTCGGCCTTTAGTCTTGTCTTGTCTGGGCTAAGTTCTGAAATCGCACAGGCCAGCCTAAGACCACAAACCACGGAACAAATGTATATGAAAAAGCAGTGGTTGGTGTAATTTAACTAAATGTGCATCGTCTTACAATGTTTCATGGACGTAATAGATTTGTCTGGGTGTAAATAACTGAAGAGAATCTACACACATGGTTTTAGATGTGGCTGTGGTGGGGGGTGTATGATCAACAGTGTTTCTGGGCTGGTAATGTTCCCTGTGCATTATAGGTACCATCTTACTACTGAAATATGACAAGACATTGTCAGGAGTAGAATTGGCCCATATCCTATTATTTATGCTGGCAAGTCAGGTTCTGCATTTATAAAGTAGTTTATATCTTTGGTCAGTGGCGCTCCTATTCTTAGACTATTTAGAACTACAGGAGGATATTTCAAAAAGCAGTATTACCCAGATATCTGTGGATATCTAAACTTGGCCTTTAATGTTTTGAATGATTTCATCAAATTCTATTTGGATGTGTGTTGATGCCATTCAAATCATTATGAACAGGTCTTAAGGTGTTATGTCTGGCTAATGGAGTACTCCTAATCCTGCTTCTTTAAATACCCTCCTTGGTACTCATGAGTAATTCCACTGCACTGGTAATTCACAGTACAAGCCAACATGTGTAATTCCCTTAAGTCTCTTCAGGATGATAAAAATGTAAAAAATTATATTTGGATGAAGACCAACTATACATACTAAATGTTTTTATGTATGTACACAGTTGAGATCAAATCTTCAAAATGGTTTAATTTACGTCTGGATTTGGCTGAACATGTCGGCCTCTGGGCCTGACGCAGTGGAATAGTTCCCTGAACTGGGCTTTTTAACATCAGCCCAGATGTTGCAGTGAAAAGACAATCAAAAGCATCTGTTTTGTAAAAACCTAACTCACCATCACTGTAAAATTAAACATTTTAAAGTAACAAACGCTCCAAGCATTGAATGAAATCAGCCGTTCCTGTTTGATCAGGTTCTGCTGGTACAGTACTGGTCTTGACTGAGCATTCGAAAGAATATCTGGGTCACTGATGATCAGATTCAAACCAAGAGTATCTCAAGAAGTAGGATTACTCAGTTAGACAGAAAATCTAAATAGAATTACATGTAACTGATATTTTCAATGCATTTTTCTCTAAAACTTTTATATGGGTTTATGGATTGATGTCATGC
The DNA here is from genome assembly GCF_963971535.1 of Notolepis coatsorum. Lineage (NCBI taxonomy): Eukaryota > Metazoa > Chordata > Actinopteri > Aulopiformes > Paralepididae > Notolepis > Notolepis coatsorum. Next base: position 127,254,516 of record NC_140170.1, on the reverse strand, counting down.
CACCTTACCAACCGATGATCTGGCACTATGAACAATGCTTTGAAGTTATTTCATTGTCATCTTGGCAACTGAGTAATCCCCCTTTTCAAAAGAGAAACCACACATTTGTGAGATATATATAGGCTTATCTTTCAGTACCGGTACATCATCTCAAGACTACTGTTGTGGACATTTCCATCTGCCCCCCTTCCCCGATTCCACTGGATTTGGTGATCAATTCATTTTCATTTCAGGAAGGTGGGTTTTGTCTGAAACTAGGTGACTGCTGGAATCCTTTTTCAAATGGTCACTGAAATTATTCAAATGTACAAAAGCTTAACCTTTTCATTTTAACAGTGAAAAATTATTTCCATCGAAATATCTTAACTATTATGAAGTGGTTGCGAATGGATGTTTTATCATCAATTGATCACACTGAGAACTGGTGGAATTTTTTTGTATCCACTTTTTCTCCCATTTTTCTATATTTTCTCCCATCCCAATTTCGCCTGCGCAGCTCGATCTCTCAGTGGCGGGGAGTAACGCGTGGGAGGCTCACGCTGCCCCCGACACTTCCTGATTCTACTGCGCAGGCGCACCAACCTGTCCACAACGCCCGATCCCCACCCATCAGTTTCCCACCCCCTAATACGGCCAATGTGTATTAGTATGAACGACCAGCTAAACTGAAAGCAATGTGGAGCGCTGGGCTCAAACTGGCGAGCCCAGCGTCTCTGCATTCGTGGCGAGCGCCTTGCCCACTACGCCACGTAGCCGCCCAGAACTGGTGGAATTTAAAGTGAATTGATCGCCAACGATGACCTCCATCCTTAACCGCTGAATCTCTCTGAAGGGATGGATATTTAATTGTTTGATGTAAACAAACAAATGGTGTTTTCTTAAAAATGCTGAAAAAAATGGTTCTATGTGGCACTTAAAGACTTGATAAAGAAAAACATAGAATATGCTGTTCTTTTACTTCATACTTTCATGTAAGGCCTGATTGTTTATTACAACTGTGCTACTACTATACTTTTTCATTAAAATATGAAAACCTTTCATCTGAGTTTTGGGACATTTAAATGATCATAACCTATTGATTGATTATCATCACTTCATCATCATTCAGCAACATGAAAGTGTTTCTTATAAAAACAAATTAAAAGAAATACCTCCCATTGCCCATATTCACACAGCAGCCATTATTTTGTTGTGGTCAGGTTGGATTCCTTTGCACCCTGTTCACACCTTGGGAACACCTTGGAGCATGAGAGCAAAATAACAACCATGTGATTATGGTCAATTTGCACAGTAGATTTGGGGGTCAGTCCACATTTGGCCTAAACAACCTACAACGGGCTTTCCAAACCTTGGAGAGTAAAGAAAAGAAAATTGGGTCAAACTAAAATGATAATAATGGTCATATGTGATTGTCTTTTTCAAATGGAAGGAGCCTACCCTACTGCTACTGTAGCCGTAGACTGCACAGAAGACATTCACTGTTTGTCTTACACAGGTACACAGAAAACTGCCTTATTGCTTTTGAAATTTTAGAAAGTGTACTTTTACTTTTGATGCTTAAAGTAGAAAATCCAACCTAAAACCGAATTTACATTGTGCTATTTCAATGATCTTGGATAGTTAATTCAATATCGATAAGCACAGACCGCTTGTCTCCCTAGCCTGAACAGCTTTGGTTTGGTAAAAAAAAAAATCATCAGCAATGCATCGTTTTTCCTCAATTTTCAAAACACAAATCTCATTTTGTTATGTGCAACTCTGCTCCATCAAATTTCAGAGCAATAAGTGGCTGTATAAACCCAATTTGAGAAAATCCATCTAGTGGAGAGCAAGCATAGGCTAAGAAACAGGTGGGTCCTAGAATGATCATGTGACTCCCAGGTCCGTATAGCGACTACTGCTGGCCCTGTTGTCCACTGTCACCACCATCATTCCTCCCAGCTGTTAGGCTCATTATTTTCCATTCATTTTGGATACCTAGTCTAAATATCATTCTTCGGAAGTTTTAAACAAACTACAGCAATATGATTCTGTGTAATATTTAGTCTGTCAATGGTAGGCTACCTGTTTTTATGAGCTATTGTTGCCATTTTCAAAATACTCTGTAAAGGAACTCTCATTTAAAGTATGGTTTGAGCAACATAATGTTTGGAATCTTTCTTCCAGGCGCATAATCAAATCATTCATACCAAACATTCAAGGCAAATCTACAGAGCAGTGGTGGAAGAAGTATTTAAGTAAAAGTAGATACGTATTTGCTATTGAATTTACTTAAGTATCTAAAGTAAAGGTTGGGAGCATTCAATCCTCTATCTATCCATTGACCTCTCAAGGTTATGTTAAAGTGGTATGTGGTCCAGTTATGCTGCTCTGATTATGTCCTCTTGAAGTTGACAGGCTTCAAATTTGAAAGTACATAATCTTCATACATTTTTGCCATGTTTTGTGCAGGATCTGCTTTTATTTTTCAAAGATAATACATCTGTAAAGCTGTGTTAAATGTCACAACAAAAACATACATTTTCCTCAGAACTGCCTGTTTTATTGAAATCTGCATAGCAGTTGTTTGTTTATAGGCTACTTCAGAAGTATGATATTTACTAGGACCCCAAAATTAATGGAATTGCATGGGGAGCCTGACAACTGGGAGGAATGGTGGTGTTGACAGTGGACAACAGGGACAGCAGTGGTCATAATTAAAGGTAGAATCTGTAATGCCATCAAACAAAAGAGCCTTGCATGGTATTGCACATTTTATTGTTTTGGTCTGATGTGTGGGTTCGATTTGAGTAGGGGAGATGTTGCTATTTCTGGCCACACCTCAGGCTTTGCTTGGAGAGGTCTGGAGAAATTCACAGTATCGTTAAGTTCTACTGAACTCCAACCCACACATAAGACCAAAGCAAAACATAGTTTTGTGCAATAGACCTTGAGGTCGCTGTTTGACTGAATTAGAGATGTTACGCTTAAACTTGTAGATTGCTGAATTTTGACACATACTAAAGTGAAGAGTGAAGAGAATTAATGTTAATATTCACAAACTGAAATTGAGATGTATGGAATTATAGAAATAGCATAGTGAATGCAAAGTGATGCTGCATTTAATAGCTTATAAAATAGTTTTCTACTTCTTTTTTTATTTTTTTAATTAATTATTATTTTATTGGAGGACTTTTACTTTGACCAGTAGCTTAGTATTTTTATTTCTAATTGTATTCAAGTAAAGGAATTGGGTACTTCTTCCACCACTGATTTGACATAATAATGTTTAGTCTTATTTCGAATAATTCCCTGTTGTTCCTGTTTGCGGACGACTCAGCCCTGCTGGTCTCTGACAAGAACAAGTTACCGGTTGAAAAAACCCTCAGCTCAGAACTAGGCAAATCTGCATATGGCTCGCTGATAACAAACTATCATTACACATGGGCAAAACAGAGTCCATTCTCTTCGGTTCAAATAACAAACTCAGCAAGACCGACGGCTTCTCAGTTACAGTGGGTGACAATATTGTCACAAGGAAAGAAGATATTACCTACCTGGGTTCCATCCTAGAGGCAAATCTTTCCTGTGACAAAATGGCATCCAATGTAATAAAAAAAAGTCAACCAACGAACTCGATTCTTGTACCGGATCTCCTCACTGGTAAACAAGAATACCCTGAAGACTCTGGCAGGAGCACTCATTCAAGGGTACTACGACTATGCTTGCACCTCATGGTACCAAAGCACCTCAAAGGCGCTAAAAACAAAATTACAAACATCTCAAAACAAACTGGTCAGACTACTGCTTGACCTTACTCTTATAACCCACCTCACCCCTGCCCACTTTGACAACCTAGGATGGCTTAGAGTAGACGACAGAGTACAGCAACTTGCAATGGGCCTGGTCTACAAGATACACTACACGACCAAGGTAGGCCTACCCATGTACATGTCAAAATACTTCCCAAAGGTCAGTGAATACCACGATCACAACACCAGAGGGAGCTCCACACAAATCATGTTAAACCCAGATTCGGCTCAAACAAGGGACGAAACACGTTTCGCAATTATGCCACATCAATGTGGAACGCCCTACCCAAAGCTGTAAAGGAATGTGAATCACTACCCACTTTCAAAAACACTCTAAAAAAACACCTACGGGAGACTGCAATTTGAAACTGGCCCCTGCAAATGTCCTAACACAACCCCCTCAAATGTACAGTAAATTACCAAGTATGGTCTTGTCAATATTCCAATGTACAGTTTTGCTAGTACAGTTGTACAGTGTCCCCCCCCACCCCTCCTACCCAACCCCCCCCCCCACCCCCCACCCACCCAACCACCTCCAATGTACAGCCCCCATCTACCCAACCTCCTCCAATGTACAGTTTCTACGTCAAATGTATATACTCTCTTTTCTGGACTCTTTTCGTATCACAAACAGTACTGTATTTGCAAATCTGGTATGTCATAAATGTATAGATGTAGTCAGTACTGTCTATCTGTATGTCATGTATGTCATATATGTTATGATGAATTGAAAATGTGGGACCCTGATGTAAACAAGACGAAAGTCTTTCTCTGGTCTGCATCCCCTTAACAATTGTATGTATTGAGCTGTACTGTACCCATTCTGCAATCTGTTAATAAAGTTTTCAATCAATCAATCAATCCCAATGTCGTTTGGGAATTCGGGAGCGCGTGAAGCGTCACGTAACGTCCTCACAAACCCCTCCCATTGGAGAACGCGCACATTCCTATTGTATTGTCCAAGATGGCGGCGCTGGTGCAGATCCTCTGACATGTTTTTAAACGTTTTTATCATTTTATTTAAGAATATATGCAGTTATTCGGCGTCTCAATCGCTTGCAGTCGTTTGCCGAAACCTTCGTTTGCGTGCTTATTTTCGCTAACACCACAGGAATTGGCTCCCCGGCCGGATTCCCTGTAGACAGACACTGAAAAGTTTGGGCTCCATCACCATCATTTGAAAATGAAGAGGCAGGCCGGGAGAGAGACGAGTCCGTCCAGGGCTTTAGCCAAACGAATACGAGAAAGGGAACGGGAGCGCGAGGGCGCGCGGAGAGAGGAGCTGCCGCCGCCCCCGCTTGCCCTGCTGCTGGCCGACAGCAGGTATCACAAGCGGAGCCGCAGCAGGGAGAAGCCCCGGAGGGAGGAGCGCGCGGAGCGGGCGGAGCGGGAGCGGGCGGCCGCCCTGGAGCTCCACCACCGACACGAGCTCGGTCTCTTGGGTCGCCCTCCCCTGCGGACCACAGCAGCGGACCTCCCGGGTCCGAGGCCCGGCACGTTGGAATACAAAACACTGCTCATTAGCAACATGGGGTCGCAGGTTTCGGACGAAGACGTCGAGGACTCGCTGTTTCACGAGTTCAAAAAGTTTGGGGACGTTAGCGTTAAACTATCGCACACGCCGGAGCAGGGGCGGATAGCGTACGTGAATTTTAGGCACCCGGAGGACGCCAAGGAAGCCCGGCATGCCAAGTCCACCAGGTTAGTTATGTATGAGCGCATCCTCAAGGTAGAGCCCATGTATGTCAGGAAGCGAAGCGTCACGCCGCCAGATGCTGGTTATTTACCTCTGGCCCACGCACCGCCATACCCCCCGTATCGACAACGGTCCCCCTCTCCCCCGGCGCCGGGGGGGAGTAACATTAGAGACATTAGGGCCCGGCATTACGCTTTGGAGAGTCTGGGTCTGAGCAGAGAGAGGGAGAGGCTCTTGGATTATTATGGTATGTTGGATGAGAGGGGTCGGCCCTATGGCCTTCCTGCCCCCATGCCTGTGGTCGAGGACTTGAAACCAGAGGATGATCAGCGAGCGACTAGTAACTTGTTCATTGGTAACTTGGATCATAATGTTACAGAGGTGGAGCTGAGGAGGGGCTTTGACAAATATGGAATAATTGAGGATGTTGTGATAAAAAAGCCTGCACGTGGCCAGGGTGGGGCGTATGCTTTTTTGAAATTCCAAAACCTGGATATGGCACACCGGGCCAAAGTAGCCATGCAGGGCCGGATGATCGGTGGGAACCCAGTCAAAATCGGCTATGGCAAAGCCAACCCCACCACTCGCCTCTGGGTGGGTGGGTTGGGGCCAGGCAACTCTCTGGCAGCACTGGCTCGTGAATTTGATCGCTTCGGAAGCATTCGGAACATAGACTATGCCAAAGGGGACGGCTTTGCTTACATTCAGTATGAAAGTTTAGATGCTGCCCAGGCTGCCTGTACCCAGATGAGGGGATTTCCTCTGGGAGGTCCTGAGCGACGTCTGAGGGTGGACTTTGCTAAAGTTGAAGAAAGTGCATCCCGGGTCTTCCCTCCGGGTTTCCAGCCCCCCGTCATTGTCCCCCCCCACTATGATGTACTGCCAGAGAGCTATGGTGGCCAGCGCGGCCTGGAGAGAGAGTTGAGATGGGCAAGGGAACGCTCCTCGCCTCCCCCCCATGCTGCCCCCCCCCAAAGGGAGAGAGAGAGGCCTGTGCTGGAGAGAGACTACCCTAACAGCCCCACACGCAGCCTGGAGAGACCAGTGGGAGGCGTGTCAGCGTTTGGGAGAGGAGGAAGAACGGCGAGGAGCCGCAGCCGGAGCAGGGAGCGCTGGCTGAAGGAGAGGGAGGAGAGGAGGAGCAGGAGGAAGAGCAGGAGTCTCTCGCCCGATCGACAGACGGAGGAGAGGGATAGAGAGAGGGAGAGGGGGAGGTCTAAAGTTCGTGGTCAAGTCGGACCGGCGTCTCCTGAGGCCAGTCCAGACCGAGCACGGGTCCGGGCCCCTGACTCCACCACAGAACCACGGGACCACTCGCCAGACAGCGGCGGTGGGGGGAGACACTCCTCAGCCGCCATTGCAGAAGACCCAACTCCTCCCTCTGGTCGTCATCACAATAAAAGACCCTCTGGTGACAACATTAACAACCATCACCATAGAAACAGCGAGAACACCAACACAGCCACCTCCCCTCCAACCTACACAGACACACACACACCACTATCCCCGACCACTCTGTCTGAGTTTGCCCAAAGCACCCTCTCAAAGTCATGGCATGGGTTCTTTGCATTGAAAAACAGCAGCTTCCCCACAGAGTTGTATCTTCTCGAGGGTGGGTCGGCTTTCTTTAACTCCGTCATGAAAGACAGCTTGAAGTTGCAGAGCCAAAACCAGCCCAGCCAGATGAAGATTGCCCAGAGGCTGCGCATGGACCAGACCAGACTCGACGAGGTGACGCGGCGCATCAAACAAGGCCGACCGGACGGGTTCGCCATCCTACTGGCTCTCCAGGGCCCCGTCGACCGCCAGGCGCCGCCCCCCGAGCCGGGACTTCAGGTGCGCCTGCTTCGCCACCTGGTGACCTACCTGCGGACCAAGGAGGCGGCTGGGGTTATAAGTATGCCTGCGGCGAGAGAGGGAGGAGCCGGGTCCATGTTGTACGCCTTCCCCCCCGGGGACTTCTCTCAGAAGTACCTCCAGGCTGCCAAGAGGACTGTGGGGAGTCTGGACGAGGAGCACATGGTCGTTGTGATTGTCAGTGACACTAACTGATCACGAGTGCACTGCAAACACACAATCGCATACACCCACAGACATGGATGCTTACGTGAGTGAACACACACACACACACACACACACACACACACAGACTGCTCTTGCTAGAGGACAGAGGATACTACCATGGGAACTGCCATATAGACACTACAATGTTGGTTTTTCACAGGAAAAGATGAAGACTAACCATTTTATTGTTTTATTGAGTTGTCTTATAATTGAAACACAACCAGTTACACTACACCTCTCTCTCTCTCTCTCTCTCTCTCTCTCTCTCTCTCTCTCTCTCTCTCTCTCTCTCTCTCTCTCTCTCTCTCTCTCTCTCTCTCTCTCTCTCATGTTCGCTGGACTGTCATTTTCACTGTAAAAACAGGAAAAGGTATAACGGTTGTGTGCTCCGTCAAAGGGGGGAACGAGGTTTCTAATGCTCTCTTGTTTGAGAAATCCTGAGGAAAAAAAGACATAACGTAGTATTGTCTGTACTGAACAGGCATCACTGTGGACATTATGCCCTAAACTGTAATATACAACACTAAATATGAGGGGTTTGTTTATATACTGTATGCTTTAGGCCTATTTGTTTTGTTTCTGTGGAACTGACCAAGTCATTATCAAGGCTATATCCAACAGCAGTGGGCCTAGGAGGTTGTATTCAATATGATTTGTACTGTATGCAGGGGGTGGGAAATTGGTAAGAGTCACCAGACAAATGCTGTTGAGTTTTTTTGCTTGAGGCAGATAAGTTTGTCTGCTCTACCAGCCACTGTAGTTGTGATTTTGAGCAGCTACTATGGCTGGTGTCACACATGCTTTCCATCCCCACTGAGTCTATTTTTTACAGTGTTTTTATAAGTGGAACCATTCCGATTTTCTTTCATTTTAAAAGGTGTGTGTGTTCGTTCTGTTGTTGCATGCAGGATATGAGACCCCCCCCCCCCACTGTCTTAAAATATGCTTCCCTTTCAGTCACTGATTTTCAAAGATGTTTATTAAAAAAAAAAATGTAAGCTGTCTTGCCATTTTAATCAGCTGTGACATTTTAACGGTTCTGTCAGCAGACTCTGATTTGGTATTGCAGGATCAATCGCAATTGGTCATACTGTATTTTTCTTTTACTTTTGTATCCATCCATCCATCCATCTATCCATCCTTCCTTGTGTCCATCCTAGTGTTCAGGTGTAGGCCAGGGTTGAGCTTCAAAATATCTTCATTCCAACCAGTACTAATCCAATAGGGGTGTGTCTGTGTGGAGGGGGGGGGGGGGGGGGCAGTCAATGTTCCTTAATCAGTGTTTAAAAATATGCACATTATTGCATCCTCTAAAATGTTAGCTAATGCTAAAGATAGCTAATGGTTCCATTAATGATCTATCTATGGCGTCTTTTACATCCATGTCAGAATTAATTTTAAGAAGGTGTCAAATGTTGTAAACTGAATATCTCACTTTGTAGTGAGCCTCAGTAATATTTCATCATGTTCCAAGTTTATTTTGCTGTTGGAAACAACAACCCACACATTTGATATTGTTTTATATATATATAATATGAATTTCAAATAGACCGTAGTTATGGTAGCAATGCTGGGCAGATTTCCATAAACATATTTTTCGCTGGAAGGACACACCCCTCACACAACAAAGTCATGTTAGAGTCCCACTGAGCTGAGAACAGTTGTGTGGTTATAACTGGAATCTACATAATAATGTGTGGCAGATAAACCTCACTCAAGAAAACATTCTTTGTTCATTATAAATTGGGAGTGAGATGACGGCACTGCTTTAAAGTGAATGGACGGTGCAGGAAGAAGATGCTTTTCAGAAACTCAGCCCAGTGATCTAGAATCAAGTTTGCCCTTCAGATATAAATTAATGACATTTGTACAATACAATGGCGATACCCAATTGCACAACTACGGCAATATTGGTGCCAAACCATACATGTTTGAATATTGTAATGGAAAAATTAGTATTGTCGTGTGTGGGCATTGTGTGTATGTCAGTGATATGTTGAAATTATGCCCTTTCCATGGCAATAACTTTCTATGCTTCAGGCGCTGTGCTTCAATGCACATTTTCATGACAATATTCTGTGTCGCATATTAAGACTGGAAATGTAGTTAATATCCAATATCCAAAGAGTGGGGGGAAATTCCAGGGAGTGTACCCAGGAACAGATTTTGCCATTTTTAAGCTTGAAATGCAAACCATTTGAATCCCAAGGTGATTGTACTCATCCAGCAGGCTGTCATTTAACATTACAAGGGTTGTATTTTGTGACATGACTCCAAATGTTATAGTTAACAATTCATTTATTTTGAATATTCAAAATCACTGCACAGCCTGCTAGATGAGTACAAACACCTTGGGATTCAAATGGTTTGTATTTCAAGCTGACATTTTATTTTTTAATATGTCCATCTATGGCAAATCCCCAGTCAACGGAGACGATTCCAGGGTCCACTTCCTGGAAATTCCCAAGGCGCTCTATACTAAGGATGTGGTACACACTACACTGGGTAAACGCAACATAAATGGGGAAACATTCCAAACAACAAATAGGCCAGAACATGCATGAGTCCAAATCAATTAAAATGTTTCCTGTTAATAACAATTTACTGTATAAATTAATGTGACAAACTCCCCACTCCCATAAACATGCATTTTATCCAAAAGTATTTTAAACTACCCTCAATAAATGGGCTACTGTAAATATATAAAATAGTTTTTTAACACATCATTCATTAAGAAACATTTCTGAACTTACCCATTCATTTAAACATTTTTATTTTTGTACTTGTTTTTCTTCTTTACTTTGTCCTATGCCATTGTTTTTGGGTACTTGTCAGGGATATTGTACCATCGTTGGTTTTTCTTATGTCACCAATGAAAGGGATGGCAGAAGGTTTTGGTGACCTTTGATCTACCAGGAATGTTTATTTTTTTTGTTCCAACATCTCAGTGTTTGTTATCACACAACACTCCCATTTATATATCTATATATTTTAGGGATTTCCTCTTCCCTGGTTTTCCTTTTTTGTTGTCTTGACCTCAACCCTGATTTACCTATTTATTTTTACTCTTGCAAACACCTCCAAATGCAGAACATGTCTGGATGTCTGATGGTCTGAATGTGTTTGTATGATATAGAAGAACATGCTTTAATGCCGGGATCAGACTACACTTGTTCAGACTTTGACACAATTTTGTTGGGAATGCCGAATCAGTGTCTTTACCCCTTGTAGTGACATAATCAAAGAACATTCTAGACTTTCTGTTGGAACACAGACGCCCCACGGTACCCCAACAGAAAGTCTAGAATGTTTAGACTTTTTACTTCTAGTGTGACGATTTCTGCAATGTGTTCTTTGACTTTGGACAAAAAGTCCAAACCAAATTCCTTTTAGATCTCTGGTGAACTTCAGGCCAAGACGGCATGCTGTGATTGGTCGGGGACGACGTGTAATGGTGACCATCGTGAGAGACAGAATTGTTGTGTAGTCTGATCCCGGCATGAAACAAAGCGAGTTGGGAGAGTTGAAGTTAGTGCTCATACAATACTGAATGTTTGTCTACACAAATCACATGTAGCTGACTTTGTTACAACACTCTAAAACACTACCTTACGAAGCAGGATTCCATAAAAAGAAATGTCAAGTTGTGTATGTGTATCCTTTTAGTTTGTCGTCGAGGTGTGCTGTGTTACGGCCGATAACGTTGTTGTACACGGTTCCTCTTTTTGGTTTTATTTGGTTTCCGGTCTACATTTGAACATGTATTCTATATGGGGGAAGAAAAAAATAAAAGATTTTATGCTGTTGTTTTTAAGTCTGTGGCTGGAGCCATGTCATTTCTCTACAACACCAGCATCGCTGTGAGACAATATCTGGCTGAAATATGGTACTGGAAGAGTTTCCTTATGTGCTAGATTAGATTAGATTCAAATGTATTGTCATTATACCGCAACAGTATAACAAAAAGAAGTTTGGCATTTAACCAGAGTGCAAATGTAACAGTAAAATGCAATAACAATGTACGAGTGATTAAACTGGATATAAAATATATAAGGAGTACTACTGAGTAATAGTGCTAATCTACAGTGTTATAGTATTATGTACAGTGATAAAGGTATAAGCTATGGTACAGTAAGTAAGTCATAGTGGCCAGCGGTATGACTAGTAAGAGTAGGTAAGGGATATGTACAGATATAGTATCTAGTACAGGTATGTAAAAAGGGTTACAGTATATGACAGTTGTGGATAAATACATGTATATGGTATACAGCATTATTGTACATGTTATCATCTTCAACATTTTGGATGATGAGAAATTCACTTTGGATGATGAGAAACCTATCTGCATCTATTCAGTCTGTCTGCAAGATATATGACAAAAGCAGTGTATTGTTGGGTATCCTTAAAAAAAATTCATTCAGCAAGAAAACAAGTTTATTTTATTTTTCTCAAAGTGACATTTTCAGATAGGAGGTTTTGTGTTTCAGCCATTGATATGGAAATGTGTATTCTATAAATATATCATCTATTTATATTTTATATATATTAAATATAAATATATTATACTAGTAATTATACCAAGAGCCACATGTTTTATTTCCCGATATTTTCCACACCGAAGTATAATGTCAAGTAATGTAAAGGAAAAAAAGGATTATATCTCGGTTATCTTTGTCCAGTAATCCCAAGCTAACGGTGTTGGTCTGTAATGGATCAGATCAATATTCTATATCGCCAATACGTGTAAAGGTGGTGTTAGTGCATCTTTTTCTATGACCTCTACACAGGATAATTCACCCTTGGTATTTGCTCATCTGCAGGGAGAAAAGGAACAAGTCATAATAACTAGAATGGCACTCAGAGATTCCTACACCCATGCTACTCAATAACCTCTGGGCAGAGTGGTGTTTGGTGTTATTTTCATGTAGAAACATGTATTGGCCCTTTTTAATTGATCACCATAGATTGAAAATCATTCTGTGATTTTTCATGTGAGGTAGGACACCGGAAAACAGCCAAAATCAAAGTAGTTTCTCTGTACAGAAGTGAAAGTGGGTAAAGGAACTGAAACTATTGTATTGGCGGTTATTTCCACATAAACATGAACATGACCAACATTTCAGATGGGTTAGGATTTCTCCTAACCCATCTTATAACCTAACTATTTGATTAGGTTTTACAGTTGTGTTATGTGTTATAGCAAGTCCACACCAGAAATGTAGTAGTCAGACAACTGCACTTTTGGTTGATTATTTTTGCCATGTTTTAGCTAAAGTGAATATCCACCACCGAAGTTGAGAGCATGGTCACTGATCAACTTCCCACAGTGATTGACAAGAGTTTATCTTATCTTAATATTTGGCTGCTTGCTCAACTTTAATATTTTTACTCAAGTACTGTACCAAAGTAAGAATTTGAGGTAATTATTTTTTTTACTCCACTACATTCATCTGGACCCATCACTTACTAATTACTTTGAAGAAAAACATTTTGCATAGAAAACATTGCAAAAAGTGATTAACATTATGTACAGTACTACTCACATTTGAAGCCTGCCAACTTCAAGATGACATAATCAGAGCTGGCATAACTAGACCACATGCCACTTTAACATAACCTTTAGAGGTCAATGGTTCGAGGGTTGAGTGCTCCCAAGCACTGGAATGCACAAACATCCTGTAGAATGCATACTTTTACTTTAGATTAACTTTTGATGAACAGTAGACTGTATTTGTCGTAAAACACCGATGCCCGTTACAGGAAGGGACAGCAGACTGTTCTTCTGGTATGTCATAAATGTATAGATGTAGCAGTACTGACTATCTGTATGTCATGTATGTCATATATGTCCTGATGAATTGAAAATGGGGGACCCTGATGTAAACAAGACGAAAGTCTTTCTCTGGTCTGCATCCCCTTAACAATTGTGTGTATTGAGCTGTACTGTATTGTACCCATTCTGCAATCTGTTAATAAAGTTTTCAATCAATCAATCAATTCCTGAGGACACTCAGGTCTTTCAACATGTGCAGCTAGCTACTGCAGATGTTTTACCAGTTTGTGGTTGCCAGTGGGGGAGGGCTAACATCAACTCAAGAGACACTTTAGAACTGAACAAGCTGATGAGGAAGGCTAGCTCCATATTGGGAGTCTATAGTTGGTCAAACTAGAGGTGGTGGCCGAGAGGAGGACAAGGAAAAAGCTGGATGCTCTACTGAAAACCCCCTCCCACCCCCTCTATGAGGAGCTAGCCAGGATGATGAGGAGCATGTTCAGCCATAAACGTATCCCCCCACGACACACCACGAACCGCCTTGGCCAGTCTTTCGTGCCAGTAGCCATCAGACTCTACAACCGTGGGCACGGACTGGTACCTAGAACTTTTAGGACTATCTGACTCTTAGCTATAAACACTGCACGGACTCTGGTGTACAGTATATCATCATCCCTAGGCGATTAATAAAGGAACACTTGACTTGACATTCAATATAAAATACTTCTCTACTTTTACTCAAGTACAATTTGATCTGGGTATTTCTACTTTTACTTAAGTAAAGGAACTGTGTACGTCTTCTACCACTGAAGACAGACACTCAGCAGATCAGGTAACTTGTGTAGTATTGCTCTTGTGTGTTCAAAATTGTAACATTTATCCTCAACATTGATTTCAATGTAAAATGGAGGATATTCATTCAAATAAAATACTTGTCGTTGACCGATTTGAAAGATATTTGAGAATTTGCGTCTGGCCTCATGCTTAGGATTTTTGGGGCACACAACTTCAATAGAATTTTCATTACGAGTGTTTGTGCTTCAATCAAATGAAGCACAAACACAAATTTATTTTGTGTTGCCCAGATCATATCATTGAGTACACTCTAGTACTGCTGAAAGCAGGTGTGATATATAAACAGGTGACAAAAGAAAAACCTGAATAAATGAATGGAGAAACATAATCAATGCAGATACTTCCATACCAGTGTATTGCATGATACAATCAAGCAATTAACATCCTATCATGCTCTGTGTGGCCATCAGGATCCACATCAGTGGGCAGAGACTGCTGCCAGACATCCAACTACTAGGAACCTAAAAGGACAATATACTACCTTATGCATACCGCACCTTATGTGAATACTGTATACTTCATCAGATCATATATTTAGCAATTTAGCATGTTTAGATTATATATTAGACTAGATTTAGATGATTGGATTATTAAATTATTGCATATATTTAGCATTTCGTTTTTTTCAGATTATATATTAGATTAGATTTAGATTATTGGATTAGATTATATATTGTAACTATTTATTGTATGTACCATTGTATGTACCATTATGCACATGTCCAGATTTAATTATGTTAATTATATTGATTTGTTATATTCTTTACACTGCTTTTTACTAAATGTACCTCCCCTCCCCCATGCTGCTATGATGCCTGCATTTCCCCAAGGGGATCAATAAAGGAATATCTTATCTTATCTTATGCACAGTATACATATGTTGAGCAGGTCCAGTTGATCTCGATTTTGGATCATGATGGCAAGAGGAAAAGATGGAGGTGACATGTCCAATTTTGAACATCAGGGGGCAGTATAAGCAATCATAAGGAAGCAATGGTGAATAAGGGCATCAGTAGGATGCAGTTACCAATCATTTCTCAGAGGCTGCACGCGTGTATACCAAACCAAGCCGCATTTCTCGGAGACGCTCTCTGATTGGCACTGACTGACGCTCTCTGATTGGCCACTGACGCGTTTGCCCAATCCGTGACGAGCTGTGTCTTTGCCCATTTCCACGCCAAACAGCCTGCAAACTACCTGGCGTTCTATCGCCATGCTCTAAGACAAACTCTAACCTTAACCAACTTCGAAAGAGTGCCTAAGCTTAACCGTCGAAAGAACTTGCCGTCACGCTCTAAGACAAACTCTAACCTTAACCAACTTCGAAGAGTGCCTAAGCTTAACCAGTGTAGAAACAGGCGTCGGCCAATCAGAGAGCGTCTCCGAGAAATGCGGCTTGGTTTGGTATTCACGCAGGCGGGCGTGTATACCAGGCTGCACTGGCTGTCTTCTCGTCTTCTCAGCATTAGGATCATACAGATTCCTTATCTGTTTACACCAGGGGGCGGCAAACTCTTTTGGCAGGTGGCCCCGTATTGTGGTCAGAAGATTCCTGTGACCCCAGCATTGAAATCCATGAAAATTGTGCATTCACGTTTTCCCTATTTAGGGGTAGGCCTACAGGGTAAACATTATATGAATGAATGAATGAAAACTTTATTTAACAGATTGCAGAATGGGTACAATACAGTACGGCTCAATACATACAATTGTTAAGGGGATGCAGACCTGAGAAAGACGTTTGTCTTGTTTCCATCAGGGTCCCCCATTTTCAATTCATATAGACATTTATGACATACACAACATACATGACATTTATGGCATAGGGACATATAGGTATTTAGTACTGATACATTTGTGACATAGGCGGTATTCAAATATACAGTACTGTTACCCTTATTTTCTCCATGACTTTCGAGATGGAGGTAAGAATAGAAACAGGGCGGTAGTTGCCTGGGTCTAATTTGCTGCCCTTTTTGTGCAGAGGGGTCACTCTCGCAATTTTGAAGTCCTTGGGGACGTGCCCCTGTTTTATAGAGAGGTTTATTATGTGTGTGATGACTGGGGTGATGGCGGCTGCTGCGTCTCTGAGGAATTTGGAGGGGATGTTGTCATGGCCAGTGGCCTTGTTAGGTTGGAGGGCGCTCAATTTTTTGAGTACCTCATCGGTTGTTACCATTTCAAGTTTGAAGTCGTCTTTGTGGACCCCTAGGTTTTTGTAGTATGCTACTATGTGTTCTACCCCATAATGCCCTGAGTGGGAGGGTAGTTTGTTTACCAGTGTTGTGGCTATGTTTGTGAAGAAGATGTTTAAGTAATTGGCTACATCCAGCTTGTCTGTGATGAGCGTGTTGTCCGTCTTTATGTTTATGTTTGAGAATCTGGTTTTAAGTTTTTTACTGCAGCCTAGTTGATTATTGAGTAATTTCCAAAGTTCGCGGGGTTTGTTTTTGTTTTCCTCAGTTTTGTCGTTGATGAAATTTCTTTTTGCGGTTCTGATCATGGTGTTTACGTCATTTCTTAGTCTGTTTCTTTGGATTTTTAGTTCAACCACGTGGGCTTGGAGTTCACTGTTTGAGCTTTTGGAAAGCTTTGTCTGACTTTTATGAAGTTCAGAGCATTTTCACATTTCTCAGGAGAACAGAAGTCAAGCTACAAATCATAAGCAAGCCAAGTGGATGTTATTGTGGTCAAAAAGCTATTTGATAGAGTTTTCATTACAAAACGGCTATCAGATATTATTAGTCATTTTAGTTTGGTTAAGAATTCTTCCAGGGACCCTGTTTTGGTGCTGAGCCCGAGGGAAATCCTGCTTTTGACACATATTGTATGAGAAGATTAGACCTGTGCCTCAAATATCGGTATTCAAAGATTTACTGTGCTTGTAAATGTATCAACTGTGTAAATCCATCCATAGATGGCTTCAAACCATAGTGTTTGTTAATGGTTAGAAGAACAACAGACAATTTGAGGTGTGGGCGATATCTGGCTTATTAACACAATAGTATGCATAGTATACCACTTGTTAACCATAGATTTAAAAGGAAAAGTGAAACCCAAAAGCCCTTAGCAATACCCCACCCCCCCTTTCTTTGTCCAATATGTCACATATTTTCCCCCTTATACATTACTAATGATAAACTTAGTTACAAATGTCCTGCACCGGGGAAACACTTTGGTATGACTTCTTGCTGATCTATCTTTGTCTTGACTTATCTTTGGACACTTAAAATATGAACACATCATCACACAAGTGTCTTGGTATGCCAAGAGAAAGCCTTGTGCCCACTAGTCATCTATTGTATTATCCTATTGCCACTTCTCTAGCTTGTTTTGCATGGTGATGGCACCCTTGTGGTTATTCACAAAATGTGACTATGTGGCCAAAAAACTGTGTGTTAATTTCCCCTCTTTCCAGATAAACTCCACTCGGCCCTGTTGTGATACAGTGGATTGTGGAAGAGTCCAGCAGCTAAAGCCAGGGACTGGGGTATTTCCAAATTCAACTCATTAGATTATCTGTGTGACAAAGTAGCTGTTTGTGTGACCTTTGATCTCTCTCTCTCTCTCTCTCTCTCTCTCTCTCTCTCTCTCTCTCTCTAGGTATGACACAGGACTACACAAGCATTTTTAGTATAGAAATGTGTCAACAAACTAAAGCAGGCAACCACAATATTTTGCATACGAATTATGCAGAATGTAATATCATAACTGTCTATTACTTTTCTTGCAATTGAGCCAATTTTCCTTAGGTACGGTTTTGAGGTGTATGTTCAACAGAATGTAGTATCAAAAACACATTCACAAAAAGTATGGGTTACTGAATGCTGAACTGCACTGTTATAATCACTAAGCCATTGTAAGACCTTACCTGTGTCCCTGTATCCTTGTCTATCCTTGTCTCTGCTGCCCTTTGATTAAAAAACGTCCCTATGTCCATTTTCCTTTTTTTTTGGCATATTTCAGTTAGTCACAGTAAAAGTCACCTAGTAAAAGTGAGATAATTGACAATATCAAAACATGCTAGGGCTGTACCGAATAGTTCGAAGCTTCGTTCATAATGTTGATATTCGAATTCTAAATCAACATAAAAAATTGTAATAAGAAAATATATATATATATTTGCCAAGGTATGACGAGTGCCATACCTTGCCATACCAGAACGACGCCCTGCTTTTCTCTCTCCAATGTACAAACACATGCATATATTCTCCCCAGTTTGCAGTAATCTGACAGTAGTGACTGTAGCAGCAGCAGCAGCTGGGTGGTGCTTTTACAGCAGTAGGCAGGAAATGGAGGACTAATGAAATATTAATGTGGAATCATGTCAGCTCCAATGAAATCCATTAGGAAGCAGAATCAATGGGCGAAGCCCCACATGACCCAGATGGCAAAACAGAATGAGAGAATTGTTCACTGTGAGGTGTGTCGTTCATTTTCAACTTTCCTCAGTCTAGCGTAAAACCTCCAATGGATAGTCAGAACAATTGAAAATGCCCAGTGCTTATTCGGCACCAGTGACTACTGGAGACAAGCAGCTCTGATTCTCTAAATATATTCGGATGTGTCTGCCGTGATTCCTGTGTCTTGCAGTGTCATGAATTGTCGTCTGCATATATTTCATCTCTTGTAGCATTACGTTTGCAGTAAAAGTTTCCTGGTGCCAAGTTGTTGGCCTTTCTGTCATATGGACTACAAGTGTACAGTACGTCAAATGGGTTTCCTTCCTGTCCAGTAGACTATACTTACCTCAGCCTGGCTTCTGTTGACCATAGTCACACAGTCAGCCATTTTGCTCTTATGACATGCTCAGGTTGGGATTTATTTCCACTCTGTAAGTCCTAACCTGAGCACGACATAAGAGCAAAATGGCCGTTGTGTGAATATGGTCAACGGATAGATGCTTTGTATTCCCATGTGTTACCATGACACATTTCACCACCTGAGTGAAGGTTTTTGAAGGATCCGTGATGCAACAGGATAAACACATTTTGACCTGGTGTTTAATATGACACGTTCCCTTACAATTATCGTATAGGGGACAGGGTATTATTTGAGACTGTTTAGGTTTTAGCTCAGATGGGGACAACAGATATCTATATGTATTGGTGACGTCTGTCGACATGTGTTGATGTTAAAGTGATATTTAACCTCGCTAGAACATGAGCACCATATTTATCACATTACCTCCATGTGGTGGACTTCCGGAGGGGCAAGAAGAGGCCCCCCCCGATTCCCATCTCCATCCGAGGGGTGGATGTGGAGATGGTGGACTCATACAAGTTCCTTGGGGTACACCTGAACAATAAACTGGACTGGTCGGACAACACAGAGGCCCTCTACAGGAAGGGACAGAGCAGGCTGTTCTTCCTGAGGAGACTCAGGTCCTTCAATGTGTGCAACAAACTGCTGCAGTCTTTTTACCAGTCTGTTGTGGCCAGCATCCTCTTCTATGCTGTGGCATGCTGGGGAGGCTACATCAACTCAAGGGACACCAACAAGCTCAACAAGCTGGTGAGGAAGGCTAGCTCTGTGGTGGGAGTCGAGCTACCTAGACTTGAGGTGATGGTAGAGAGGGGGATGATAAGGAAGCTGGATGCCATCATGGAGAACCCCTACCACCCCCTCTACGACGAGCTAGTCAAGATGAGAAGCTCGTTCAGCCACAGACTCATCCCCCCCCGACACTCAACTAACCGCCTCGGACAGTCCTTCATACCAGCGGCCATCAGGCTCCACAACAGTGGGCAGCGACTAGCAGCCTCCAGGCCCCACAACAGGGGGCAGCGACAGCGACTGCTACCAGACATTGACCTGGGACTTATAGGAACCCAAGGGGGACAAAGTAGACTACCCTGGTACTTTGATTAATGTATACTCAGTAGATAGTAAATTATTATAACACTACCTCTTGCATACTGCACCTCATGTGACACTGTGAATAATGTGAATATTCCCCAGCTAGTCAGATAGTATATTATTTTGACCATATTGATCAAATTGTTTACACTGCCTGTGTTGTCTTTTAATACCTGTATACTGTGTTGTTTTACTACCTGTACCCCTCCCCCCTCCCCCCCATGCTGCTATGATGCCTGAATTTCCCCAAGGGGATCAATAAAGGAATATCTTATCTTATCTTATCTTATCTTATCTTAGACAATTAACAATGAACCACAGACAGTAGCGGCGCCAGGGGAGCATTTACATTCACTTCCATTGTTTGAGAATGAAGTCTAAAAAAACACATTTCTAAAATATATATAGTATTAACGACAGCGATATGGATCCCAGAATATCTAATTATTTCATAATATGTTACATATTACTTATATAGTTGTTTGTATTTATCTATAGAGTAACTTTGTCTTTGTGAAAAAATCTTACAAAGGCACACACATCCAAACAGTAAATACTAGGTGCTGGACAGAAGAACTTGTGAAAAACAGAAAGATATATATTGCACACTTGATAATAATGCTCCCATGAACTTTTATTGCTATACCACCATGTGATGTTTCAAGCGTTAAGCTCATCTTCAGACCAAAAAAACCAAGAGACACAACCTTAAAACACTTACTACTGTAGGTCAGGTCATCTAACAGGTCACCTGGTCCTAATAGGTTCCCTTGGATTGGATACATACAATAAAGTCCATAGAATATACTCCATATATACACAAGATATGTGCAAAGATCCATAGTACACTTCAAAAAGATACATGTACACATATCTGTCAGATTGATTGATTGATTGAACATTTTATTAACAGATTGCAGAATGGGTACAATGCAGTACAGCTCAATACACACATAATTGTTAAGGGGATGCAGACCAGAAAAAAAAACTGTACATTGGAGGTGGGGGGGGGGGGGGGTAGGCGGGGTGGGGTAACTGTACATTGGATTATCGACGAAACCTTACTTGGTTCCAAGAAGAGGGTCTTGTGTATTGTTGGGTTTAATAGGACATTTATTGTACATTAGAGGGGGTTGCGTTAGGACATTTACAGTTGCCAGTTTCGAATTGCAGTCTCTCGTAGGTGCTCTTTGAGAGTGGTTTTGAAAGTGGGTAGTGATTCACTTTCCTTTACAGCTGTGGGTAGGGCGTTCCACATTGATGTGGCATAATTGCAAAACGTGTTTAGTCCCTTGTTTGAGCCGAATCTGGGTTTAACATGATTTGTGGAGCTCCCTCTGGTGTTGTGGTTGTGGTATTCACTGACCTTTGGGAAGTATTTTGACATGTACATGGGTACCTTAGTTGTGTAGTGTATCTTGTAGACCAGGCCCATAGCAAGTTACTGTAATCTGTCATCTACTCTAAGCCATCCTTAGACATCCTCAAAGTGGGCAGGGGTGAGGTGGGTTCTAGGAGTAAGGTTAGACCAGTTTGTTTTGTGATGTTTGTAATTTTGTTTTTAGCGCCTTTGAGGTGCTTTGGTACAATGAGATGCAAGCATAGTCATAATACCCTTGAATGAGTGCTCCTGCCAGAGTCTTCAGGGTATTCTTGTTTACCAGAGAGGAGACCCGGTACAAGAATCTAGTTCGTTCGTTGACTTTTTTTTATTACATTGGATGCCATTTTGTCACAGGAAAGATTTGCCTCTAGGATGGAACCTAGGTATGTAATTTCATCTTTCCTTGTGACAATATTGTCACTCACTGTAACTGAGAAGCCATCGGTCTTGCTGAGTTTGTTATTTGAACCGAAGAGAATGGACTCTGTTTTACCCAGGTGTAATGATAGTTTGTTATCAGCGAGCCAGGTGCAGATTTTGCCTAGTTCAGAGCTGAGGGTTTTTTCAACCTGTAACTTGTTCTTGTCAGAGACCAGCAGGGCTGAGTCGTCCGCGAACAGGAACAAGTTGCAGTCACAAGCTGACGACATGTCATTTGCATAAATTAGGAACAGTGGCGGTCCTAGTATGCTTCCTTGTGGAACACCACAGCTCACTGGGAGGGGGGGGATAGGGTACCGTTTACCTCCACCATCTGTTCTCTCCAATCCAGGTAGGATTGCATCCAGCTCACGATAGACTATCAAAACCAATTGCTTTTAGCTTGTCAATCAGAATGGAGTGATTGACAGTGTCGAAGGCTTTTTGTAGGTCCAGCATGACCATGCCGCAGTATTTGCCCGCGTCCACCTCTTGTTTGATGTGGTCGTTCAAATAGAGAAGGCATGTGTCAGTGGAGTGGGATGTTCTGAAGCCAGATTGGAATTTGTAGATTAGATTTGTTTCCGCCAGGTACTTTTCGACCTGTTCGTATACTATTTTTTCCATGACTTTCAAGATGGAGGTAAGAATACAAACAGGGCGGTAGTTGCCTGGGTCTAATTTGCTGCCCTTTTTGTGCAGGGGTGTTACTCTCTCAATTTTGAAGTCTTTGGGTACGTGTCCCTGTTTTATGGAGAGGTTTATGATGTGTGTGATGACTGGGGAGTCTCTGAGGAATTTGGAGGGGATATTGTCATGGCCAGTGGCCTTGTTAGGTTGGAGGGTGCTCAGTTTTTTGAGTACCTCAGCTGTTGTTACCATTTCTAGTTTTAAATTGTCTTTGCGGACCCCTAGGTTATTGTAGTAGGCTATGATGTGTTCTACCCCAAAATGCCCTGAGTGGGAGGGTAGTTTGTTTACCAGTGTTGTGGCTATGTGTGTGAAGAAAATGTTTAAGTAATTGGCTACATCCAGCTTGTCTGTGATGAGCGTGTTGTCCGTCTTTATGTTTATGTTTGAAAATCTGTTTTTAAGTTTTTTACTGCATCCTAGTTGATTATTGAGTCATTTCCAAAGTTCACATGGTTTATTTTTGTTTTCCTCAGTTTTGTCATTGATGAAATTCTTTTTTGCAGTTTTGATCATGGAGTTTACGTCATTTCTTAGTCTGTTTCTTTCCAGTTTGAGTTCAGTCACGTGGGCTTGGAGTTCACTGCTCAAGCTTTTGGTAAGCTTTGACTGACTTTTACGAAACTCAGAGCATTTTTTGTCTCTGGTTTTCATAGCGGTCAATATTTAGGAGTGCATCTACAGCTCAGTGCGATTTTTTACCTTGGTGGTTTTGAAACCAAGCCATGTTTCTTCAACCAGTGTACCATTGAGTTCATCTGACCAGTCCAGGCTCTCCAGTTCCAGGTTAAAGGCCTCGCTAGAGTAGGTTTTGAGGTTTCTAGATGTGACTGTTTTGTGACAGCCGGCCTTTTGTTTTAGCTTTTTGCGGGTACAGAATATCATATAATGATCACTTAACCCGCATGCTATAACCCCTTTATTGGAGATCTTGGACTTGTCAGAGGTCAGGATGAGGTCAATGGTAGTCTGAGTTGATTCACATACACGTGTGGGTTGGGTGATCAGCTGGCTGAGGCCGTGCAAATCACAAAACCTATTGAAGGATTTGAAGACGGGTGCATCTTTTTGTTGCATATCCGTGTTCCAATCCCCAATAAGAATCTTTTCTGCATCCTCAGCTCCAGCTAAGCACACATCCAGCGTATCATAAAAGCCATTTTTATCTGGCGGTCTGTAAATTGTGCCGACTAGAACAGGTACAAGACCTCGTACAGTACTTATAGTAAGGGAAATATATGAAAATCTGCAAACTAAATCCTTACCAATCAATTTCTTCACTAATGTGTTTGTAAAGGTGTGTAGTAAGATGTATTAAAAAGTTGAAGTTCAAATCCTGTATGTTTTGTCATAACAACTGCTCAAAGTTGAGGTACCGAATACCGATTTCCAAAAAATCTAAAATGTTCTGTTTGGCCTTGGGTAACTTGTGAGGGGTCAAACTAGGGTTTTTTCATGATTCTGAGTTGATTGCAATCATGTATTTTTCACTAAAATCATTCCTTGTGTAGCAGGGTGGATTATCCCTGCTTCGTGGGAACTGTGGTGCACGGTCACTAGGTAGCGAGACACAGTAGAACTCTGGCTAGCTGCACCTCCGGCTTTGGGGTCAGGAGCGTCAACTGGAGGCTGGCAGTAGGGTGTATGAGGCCCAGGATTTACAAACCTAGTCCGGTACTCTGGTCTTCCTCCCTCTCTCTTGGGCAGTCAGCAGTACTCCCCAACACGCCCTCACTCTCCCCAATTGTCCCCTTAGCACCCCCCCACACCTAATGACCGAATGGTAAATAAATAACTTGGTTCCCCCCGCAAGCAGTACCCTCCCTCATTAACACCAGAAACCTTACAATGGAAAAGGGAAGGTTGAATAGGAAGGGGTTAATAATAGATATATTACCCGCATCAAAGGGTTAGAATTAGACTCAATAAAAGACACACACACCGTGCTCCCGTTCAGTCTGAGTGTTATTATATCATGGGCCTAGTTACAACATAGCTACGTCTGGTGATTATTGCACCATGGGTATCATCACACAATGCTTACAGTCTGGTAATTATATAATTACACCTAGGCACCAAGTGCTCTCACGGTACCTGGACTAAGTGCTGTCCACTGTACACAGACTAAGTGCTGCCCATGTCTGGGCTAGACACAGTATCCACCTTCCCTAAGGGTTTACATATACTGCTCCAGGTCGGTAATATGGGGAAGGAAGGGGGAACATAGGGGAGGAAATAGAAGGGTTCACCGAATGGGAAATATTAGGAAACACACATATTATCACGCTCAAAGGAAAGGAACGAAAACAAAAGAGTGGGCCCACAAAATACCAGTAAAGTCCTATCTTAATGCCGGCATATATTGTTTGGGGTACCCCTATGGAATGGTAGTAGCAACGTTACTTTCGCCCGCAGGCTGCACCACACTGTGTACTGTATAATAACTCGGGAGCATCAATGCTCATTTGTACTCATCCGAAATGGCCGCCTCGCCACGCCACTGTTGTCCGGGAGGCAAGATGGCGTCGAACGCTCTCGGTGAGGATGTTAGCAGGCGGAGCTGGGCAGAGAGGCAGCGCCGGCTGAGAGCGTGTGCTGAGCGATGACGACCCCTGCTGGACGGGACGAACTCCCGTAAGCTGCAGGCAGCCGGGTGCAGGTCTGATTGAAGTCAGCCGGAGCAGACTGATTGCAGGCAGCCGGGTGCAGATCTGGTTGAAGTCAGCCGGAGCAGACCGGTTGTTGGCCCACGCTCGTCTCGGGGCTCGCAGTCTATACCGCACACAGTAGCTACTATAACTCGATTGTTAAGGACTTGGATACTCGGTTAGCCGCACGTTACTTATACCGCACACAGTAACTATTATAACCCGATTGTTAGTGCCTGGCTCTGCACTAATTGTTCACACGCTATCGCTGGTACTGCTAGGATATCGTGTCCACTAGCAAGTACCTCCTATCACCCGTTGTTATCTCACGGGGCCCTCTGGCATAACTTCTGCAACAGGGCTCTCCAGAGCCCCCGTCCGTTGCGACTGTTCGTTGTTCAAGTTCACTGCCGAAGAGGTTCTCTTTCCGTCTTCCGCTCCCATATATCACGTTCCATCTCTCTCCAACACTCTCTGTCAGACACCGCCCCCTGCTGGTCCCAACTACTAGTCACACAGGGAAGGATGTTGATTATGGTCCAGCGATACTGTGTATGGTCCATACTTCAGTCGATAGAAGGAAGAGAAACTCATATCATTGCTCGTGGGAATATCAATGATGTCTTTGTGTACAAAGGGGATATAAAACACAAGTCAGCAGTTCTGAATAATAGACAATATTTTCAGACTGCTATATTTCCCCCCTTTGAACTTGCTAAGTCCTCTGCAAGTTAACAACAACACCAACCAACGCATGCATGAAAACGGTCCTGAGACCAACAGTTTCACACATCGATCGACACTCACACATTATGCTAACAGTTTCACACACTCCTTCATGAGTTGGACACACTGTTCAACAAACACACTCTTGAGCACGTAGTCCTGGCGATACCGAGCGGGTAGCCGACCTCTAGTGCTCCTCGGGTCCCGGATCGGTCCGACTCCCCCCTCTTGGATCCTGTGTCCGTCTTCTTGCCCTCCCGGGTAGCAACACGAGAGGAGGTAAGAGGGGTGGAGTCCCCAAGGGGGGGACCATCAGACTCGGAGGAGCTCTGTGCAGGTTCGTGCATCCTCCGGGGGATCCGCGCGTGCTCCCGCCCGCCTCGGGCGGTCTCGTAGGTGTATGTTCCGGGGCCCAAGCCTTCGGGACCACGTCTCGAGCCGGGGCACACCGTATACACTGTTGCCTCCAGCCCTTCACCTCGGCCGCCATCTCTGGCCAGTAATAGCCCCGCCCCATTAACCCTAGTGTCCCGCGTTCGCCCAAATGTCCCCCCAGGACATGTTGAATCTCGTATACGTGCCGCCGCAGCACCCCCGGCACCACCAACTGTAGTCTCTCCTCCCCATCTCGAGGGTCACTAACCCGCCTGAATAGCACCTTATTCTTCAGATGGAACCATTCCCACTGCCCGTAGAGCTTACGCATGAGTGGGCTCACCTCTTGCAGTTGCACCCCGGTGGGGTGGATCCCCTTCATCACCGCCTCCCGTACGGGCCCCACCTCCGGGTCCTCCACTTGGACTTGCCGTATCTCGTCCCAGCTATATCCGCAGTCTCCCTTCTGGACCGCTGTCTGCTTTGCGCCGATCACTGGGACCCCCGGCGGATCGGTCCGCTTCTCGGGGCTCCGGCGAGCACGGACGGGGTCCGGCCGACCCCGCGCAGCCCGGAGCAAGCAAGCCCGAACTTCTTCCGCCGAGATCGTTGCATAACCTTCGCTGTTGACTTCCGGCGGCTCCCGTGGGCTCACCTCTTCGGTTGGCCTTGCGACCAGGGCGGAGGCCTGTGACGGCCCGGCCCGCGCTTCGGGCCGCCGGCGGGCACGAACGCCTTCCGCTGGGATCGCTAGAACGTCCCTTGCGGTGTCCACTACCTCCGGTCCTGGTCTCCTTGGAATGGGCGCCCGGGCACCAGCGCGTCTGTCGGGCCGGCCGCCTTGGCGGCGTATCATCCGGCACGTCACCACACTTCTCTCTCCGGCCCCTCGTCTGGCGGTCGCCAGGTCGGGCGACCCGCCGGCTGTTGTGTGGGTGGCGCCCTGTACTGGTGGGAGAGGAACCTCACCGCCCGGCGCTTCCTTCGGGCGCGGTTCTCCCATCGCGCGGGGGCACTCGCGGCCGATATGGCCGGGCTGTTGACAGGTATAGCAGATCAGCCTCCCATCCTCGCTCCGGCGGGGTAGTCTGCGCGGGGTAGAGGGCACGTCTTCCCTCCGTCGGCTTCCGGCGAAGCCTCTCTGGGGCGTATCTCGCTCCTGTTGAAGCGCCTGGAATAGCTGCTCCATGCGCGCGCCCAACTGCTCCTGGCCGGCGAAGAGCTGCCGGATGGACTCCTGAAATGCGGCTAGTTCCAGAGGTGGCTCGCATTTCTCCACGGCGACTCTGGTTACGACGGCGTCGACTGCCCTTCGTGGTCCGGGTCGGTACCCTGACGGGCCCAGAGCTTCAGGGTGGGGAGTAGAGTCGGGGCGTGGCTCGCCGGCCGAGCGGGGGCAGTCCCTGCTGATGTGGCCCGGCTGATTGCAGGCATAGCAGATCAGTCTGCTGTCTTCGTCTCGGCGGGGCTCTCGCGTGGCGGCGGTCGCGTCGTCTCGGCGTCGCCGTCCGGTGGTGCCTCTCCGGGGCGCGTCACGTTCCTGTTGGAAGGTCTGGACTAGTTGCTCCTGACGCGCACCTAGCCGCTCCATTCCTGCCTGGAGCTGCCTAATAGTCTCCTGCAGCGTGTCAACGCTCCGCCGGGTCTCTCGTCCCTCCCCGGCCGCGGCGCGGACCAAGCCCCGGAGGGAACCCTTGTCGGCGGGGAGGATCAGCTCGTCCTCCGTCCAATCGATCGCCGCCTGCAGTACCTGGGGCAACGGCCGCGTCCCGTCCTCCCTCATGTACTTCCGCATTTCTCTCCTCAGGGCCTCGTCCCTGAGGCCCACCACAAACCGCTCCTGCAGCAGGGCGGTGGCGTCGGCGACCAGCGTAGGCGCCCGACGTTGTAGGCAATGGATCCTCTCCTGCAGGTCATAGGCGAACTGGCGCACGGTCTCGCCGGCGGCCTGTCTTCGGTCAAAGAACTCCCCCAGGCGAACGCTGACCGGGACCTTGTCCCCATAGGTTTCTTCGAGGAGCGAGAACAAGGCTTCAGTGTCGGGGACGGTTCCCTCCGTCCGGAAACGTACCGTCTGCTTCGCCTCACCTTTGAGGTGAAGCTGTACGACCTCCGCTTGTTCCTCCGCGGGCACTCGACTAGCACGGAGATGGGTCCTCATTGCCTGGATCCAGTCTTCCACAGGCAGTTCCCCCCTCTCGTTTTCACCTCCAAATTCGCTGCACTTCCGCTCTCGTTGGACGTACACCACCAGGAGGGGCGCTGGAGGGAGCTGTTGGAACATGGCCTGTGCCACGGCAAGCGACTCTTGGCGCCTGGCCCATTCCAGTTGTTCGGCCTGGTGGTCCAGGACGCCCGCCTGTTCCTGGAGTTGACCCTTTAGGAACTCCACTTCGGCGGCCAAAGCCTGCACCGTCTCGGCTTTCCCTCCTTCCTCTTTGAGAGGGGCCGGCGGGTCATCTCGTTGCTTCACCCGGGACGGCCCGGCTTTGGCCTCCGGCTTCGGGGTGTCGCTGTCTGACATCTTAGGTCTCTTGGTCGTCACTTACGAGGGAGTGGAGTAGGATGTAGATCCTGTTCGTGACGCCAAATGTAGCAGGGTGGATTATCCCTGCTTCGTGGGAACTGTGGTGCACGGTCACTAGGTAGCGAGACACAGTAGAACTCTGGCTAGCTGCACCTCCGGCTTTGGGGTCAGGAGCGTCAACTGGAGGCTGGCAGTGGGGTGTATGAGGCCCAGGATTTACAAACCTAGTCCGGTACTCTGGTCTTCCTCCCTCTCTCTTGGGCAGTCAGCAGTACTCCCCAACATGCCCTCACTCTCCCCAATTGTCCCCTTAGCACCCCCCCACACCTAATGACCGAATGGTAAATAAATAACTTGGTTCCCCCCGCAAGCAGTACCCTCCCTCATTAACACCAGAAACCTTACAATGGAAAAGGGAAGGTTGAATAGGAAGGGGTTAATAATAGATATATTACCCGCATCAAAGGGTTAGAATTAGACTCAATAAAAGACACACACACCGTGCTCCCGTTCAGTCTGAGTGTTATTATATCATGGACCTAGTTACAACATAGCTACGTCTGGTGATTATTGCACCATGGGTATCATCACACAATGCTTACAGTCTGGTAATTATATAATTACACCTAGGCACCAAGTGCTCTCACGGTACCCGGACTAAGTGCTGTCCACTGTACACAGACTAAGTGCTGCCCACGTCTGGGCTAGACACAGTATCCACCTTCCCTAAGGGTTTACATATACTGCTCCAGGTCGGTAATATGGGGAAGGAAGGGGGAACATAGGGGAGGAAATAGAAGGGTTCACCGAATGGGAAATATTAGGAAACACACATATTATCACGCTCAAAGGAAAGGAACGAAAACAAAAGAGTGGGCCCACAAAATACCAGTAAAGTCCTATCTTAATGCCGGCATATATTGTTTGGGGTACCCCTATGGAATGGTAGTAGCAACGTTACTTTCGCCCGCAGGCTGCACCACACTGTGTACTGTATAATAACTCGGGAGCATCAATGCTCATTTGTACTCATCCGAAATGGCCGCCTCGCCATGCCACTGTTGTCCGGGAGGCAAGATGGCGTCGAACGCTCTCGGTGAGGATGTTAGCAGGCGGAGCTGGGCAGAGAGGCAGCGCTGGCTGAGAGCGTGTGCTGAGCGATGACGACCCCTGCTGGACGGGACGAACTCCCGTAAGCTGCAGGCAGCCGGGTGCAGGTCTGATTGAAGTCAGCCGGAGCAGACTGATTGCAGGCAGCCGGGTGCAGATCTGGTTGAAGTCAGCCGGAGCAGACCGGTTGTTGGCCCACGCTCGTCTCGGGGCTCGCAGTCTATACCGCACACAGTAGCTACTATAACTCGATTGTTAAGGACTTGGATACTCGGTTAGCCGCACGTTACTTATACCGCACACAGTAACTATTATAACCCGATTGTTAGTGCCTGGCTCTGCACTAATTGTTCACACGCTATCGCTGGTACTGCTAGGATATCGTGTCCACTAGCAAGTACCTCCTATCACCCGTTGTTATCTCACGGGGCCCTCTGGCATAACTTCTGCAACAGGGCTCTCCAGAGCCCCCGTCCGTTGCGACTGTTCGTTGTTCAAGTTCACTGCCGAAGAGGTTCTCTTTCCGTCTTCCGCTCCCATATATCACGTTCCATCTCTCTCCAACACTCTCTGTCAGACACCGCCCCCTGCTGGTCCCGCCTACTAGTCACACAGGGAACGATGTTGATTATGGTCCAGCGATACTGTGTATGGTCCATACTTCAGTCGATAGAAGGAAGAGAAACTCATATCATTGCTCGTGGGAATATCAATGATGTCTTTGTGTACAAAGGGGATATAAAACACAAGTCAGCAGTTCTGAATAATAGACAATATTTTCAGACTGCTACACTTGGTTGAAAAAAGGCCACGCCCACTCTTATATTTAAATTCGAAAGTAGCTTTATTTGTAGTAATAAGTAGTTACAAGTGCTGATCACTTCAGGAGTCAATCTCTGAGTCTTCTCCAGACTCACCACCATCATGACCACAATTATTGCATGAAATTCCTTTACAGACTCCACATGCTGAGATGCACTTAACGCCATTCCTCTTGCAGCTGCACCGCCGGTTGCTGCAATCTCTGTTACAGTTGCAGCTTGTGAACTGCAGTAGCTCCTCAGGAGCCATGGGGTCTAGTGTTGGGACTGGCTCATAGCCATGTACACCTAATGTCCATCCATAGTCACTGGGGTTCAGAGACATACTCTGCAGAAGGATCCAGTCCTGGGTTTGTAGGTAGGCACGGAGAGTGCTGTTCAGCTGCACCCTCTGTTGGAGGTAGAGTTTCTGGTTTGATCAGCCCTGCCACTGCCTTCCGTGAGAACATGTTGTGTAGAATTTCACCCAAATCAGTACCTGGAGCATGGTAAATGTACTGGAAGATGGTAGTACCAGCCTGTATCACTGCATCCTTAGTAGCTTGTGTGTCAATGAAGATGTCCATGTGTTCATCAATGTCCCCTGCACAGAACCTGCAAAAGAAATGCACTTTGAGATTTGTTTACAATATAAAGTGAAATAGAAAAAAAAAATACATTATTTATTATTATTATTACCTGTCAAATAAGGTTGTTTTCCCATGGCCAGCTATTGCAGAAACCGTATCACAACCAGTGAAGGTGTGACAAAAGAGCAGGTAGCATCTCTTTCTTTCAGAGAGAGCTTCACGGATGTCACGATCAGAGCTCGTGTCTGCCAGATGAGGAGCAATCAGCGCGGCTGCAAGAGATCACCTCATCAAGCGTTCCCTACTTCAACTGGCAGAACCCGTCATCCAACGTCGCAGTGTTAAACTGCCTACCGAGGTATGACGACGCTACCTGAAGACCAGCTACCCCTGTTTATGCTTGCCCTAACCTTCTGTTTCTTGTGCCCCAGGACTTCGCTCCGGCGCCCTTCCACCCTGACGTCTCGAGCCCCAGCGTCCTTCCACCCTGACGTCTCGAGCCCCGCAAAGAGGACTCCTGCTCGCTCTCAAGCGCAAGACCTGTGTCCTCTCTCTCTCGCTGCCGACAGCTGCACTGAAGTGCACCTGCTCTCATTCTTCTTCCCCCTCCAAGAACATTATGACCTCTGTGTTGTTCACATTCCTGTTTCACATTCCTGTTATACTCTGCTTGGTTGGGAAGAATAATTAAAGAACCCTAAACCGCTCCATTCTCTCCTCCTGTGTTTTGCTATTGGGCTCCGCAAGAACCCCCCATCCTCACAGAACACTGCGACCATGATGTCGGACTCAGCAGCACAGGAGGCCGGTGAATGGAGCACCAGCATCCAGGCCGCCGTCAATGGACACGCCAGTCTGGTAAATCAACACTCACAGATACTGGATGAGACTATTGCCCAACTCAGCGCTCTCACTCTCAGCGCCGCGGAGCGAGACAAATGATTCAAGCGTTTGGAAGCATATTTAACAACCCAGTCAATTCCGCCTGCTGTCTCTCCACTCGTGGTATCCCCACCTATAGTATCCCAGTCCCGGGAACCTCACGTACCCTCGCCAGAGCGTTACGACGGAAACATTGCCAAATGTCGTGCCTTCCTCTTCCAATGCTCTTTAGTGTTTGGGCAACAACCTCTAACATTCCAGAGCGACAAATCCAAAATATCCTACCTGTCTGGTCTGCTGACAGGGCCCGCGTTAGAATGGGCGACAGCCCTCCACTTCAGTAATTCCCCCCTCTGCAATTCGTACTCCGGGTACATCGCCGACATGCAAAAGGTCTTCGACCATCCTCCCGGTGGTTCGGATAGAACGGCCGCCTTGTTTACCATCCACCAAGACCACCGTAGTGTGAGCGAGTACGCTATCGAATTCCGTATTCTGGCAGCGGGTTCCCAGTGGAACGATGAATCATTACGCGGAGCCTTTCGCCAGGGCCTCAGCGAAGTTCTAAAGGACGAATTGGCGTCGAAAGAGAAGCCTACTTCCCTTGACAACTTGATTAACTTAGCCAGAGAGCTGGACACGCGTCTCCGGGAACGCCGCCGTGAAAAGGCCAGCACCGCCAACAGTGTCCCGCTGCAGAGCCGCAGGGCCGCTGAACAGGAGCGCCCCGTTAATAGTGTCCCGCTGCAGCACCGCAGAACCGACGATTCGGAGCCCATGGACCTCGACCGCTCTCGCCTTCCTCTCCGCGAACGCCGTCACAGACTCAGGTCAGGGGCATGTCTGTACTGCGGGCAACTAGGCCACTCCATCGCCTCATGTTCGGTTCGCCCAAACAACGGGGCTCGGCTGTGACGCTGGGCACATGCACAAGCCTTAAATTTGTTCCCAGTTCCGGTCTGAATATGCAATTCAGTGCCACGCTTTACCACAACGGTCAATCCCTCCCTTTTTCCGCGCTGGTCGACTCGGGTGCAGACGAAAACATCATCAACGCTGGGGTAGTGTCCCACTACCACATTGCCACCGACGCCTTACCCATCCCCCGAGATGCCCAAGGCCTAAACGGGAAGTTGCTCTTGCAAATAACACGCCACACCACGCCTCTCCGCCTTCAACTCTCATAGGGAATCATAGCGAGGAGATC
This sequence comes from Notolepis coatsorum, assembly GCF_963971535.1. Taxonomy (NCBI): domain Eukaryota; kingdom Metazoa; phylum Chordata; class Actinopteri; order Aulopiformes; family Paralepididae; genus Notolepis; species Notolepis coatsorum. The sequence continues at coordinate 127,221,119 of NC_140170.1, read as the reverse complement.
CGTTTTCACGTCACTGATTCTCCCCATAACCCAATCGTTCTAGGCATGCCTTGGCTAAAGCTACACAACCCTGTAATAAATTGGCCAACGGGCTCAGTCACGAGCTGGAGTGCTCACTGTCACGCCTCTTGTCTCCGGTTGGCGCGGTCACCACTGGGGGCCACTGGTTCTCCCATTCCCAACAAACCTGTTGACCTCTTGACTGTTCCTCCAATTTACCACGACCTAGAGGCTGTGTTTAGCAAACAACAAGCTCTCTCCCTACCTCCTCATCGCCAGTACGACTGTGCTATAGACCTGCTCCCGGGGAGCCCCGCTCCCCGCTAGCCGCCTGTTTAACCTCTCACGCCCAGAGAGAGAGTCTATGGAGAAGTACGTCCACGAGTCCCTGGCCTCTGGCATTATTACCCCCTCCTCCTCTCCTGTCGGCGCAGGCTTCTTTTTTGTGTCCAAGAAGGACCACTCCCTTCGCCCCTGTATTGACTACCGGGGTCTCAATAACATCACGGTTAAGAACAAGTACCCCCTGCCTTTGATTAACTCTGCTTTCGAACCCCGGCAAGGCGCCACCATTTTCTCAAAGTTGGATCTCAGAAATGCCTATCATCTGGTCCGCATCCGGGAGGGAGACAAATGGAAGACGGCCTTCAAGACCCCGCTCGGCCACTTTGAGTACAAGGTGATGCCTTTTGGGTTGACCAACGCCCCTGCTGTCTTCCAGGCCCTTGTCATTGACGTTCTCCGTGATGTCCTGAACCGCTCTGGACGACATTCTGATTTTCTCCCGCTCCATGGAGCAGCACATCCAGCATGTCCGCCGGGTCCTCCAGCGCCTACTAGAGAACAAGCTGTTCGTCAAGGCGGAGAAATGTGAGTTCCACGTCTCCTCCATCGGGTTCCTCGGCTACATCATCGAGGGCGGCAAGATCCGGGCGGACCCCGAGAAGATCAAGGCGGTGACTGACTGGCCCCGTCCCACCAACGTCAAGCAGCTCCAACGCTTCCTGGGGTTTGCTAACTTCTACCGGCGTTTCATCAGGGACTACAGCCGGGTCGCGGCACCCCTTACTCAACTCACCTCGCCTTCCGTGCCCTTCGTCTGGTCGGACAGAGTGGACTCCGCCTTCGCCGAGCTACGCCAGCGCTTCACCTCGGCGCCCATCCTCGTTCAGCCGGACACGTCCCGCCAGTTCGTGGTGGAGGTAGAAGCCTCAAGTACCGGAGTGGGGGCGGCCCTTTCCCAACGCTTTGCCCTCGACCAGAGACTGCACCCCTGTGCCTTCTTCTCTCGCCGCATGACCCCGGCAGAGGTCAATTACGACATCGGGAACCTGGAGCTCCTGGCAGTCAAACTGGCACTGGAGGAGTGGAGGCACTGGCTGGAGGGATCGGAGACCCCCTTCCTGGTCTGGACCGACCACAAGAACCTCGCCTACGTCCAGACGGCCAAGCGCCTGAACTCCCGCCAGGCACGCTGGGCACTGTTCTTCACCAGGTTCAATTTCACCCTAACCTACAGGCCTGGCTCCAAGAACACCAAGCCAGACGCCCTCTCCAGGCGTTTCTTCCCCGAGGAGGGTTCCGCACACCCGGACACCATCCTTCCTTCCTCCTGCCTGGTGGCCGCCGCCACCTGGGAGATCCAGTCTGTCGTCCGGGAGGCCCAGCGCGTCCAGCCTGATCCAGGTAACGGCCCACCTAACCGGCTTTTTGTCCCCGACCTTGTCCGCTCCCAGGTGCTCGAGTGGGTCCATGCCTCCCGGTTCGCCTGTCATCCTGGAATCAACCGTACCTTGTCCCTGCTGAAGCGACACTTCTGGTGGGTCACCATGAGGGAGGACACCCGTGACTTCGTCCTTGCGTGCACCGTCTGTGCCCGTGGAAAGGCTTCCCACCAACCACCAGCCGGGCTCCTCAGGCCGCTCCCTGTTCCCGGTCGGCCTTGGTCGCACGTCGCCCTGGACTTCGTCACCGGACTGCCTCCTTCACACGGTAACACTGTCATTCTCACCATCGTGGACCGGTTCTCAAAGGCCGTGCATTTTGTCGCTCTCCCCAAACTACCCTCTGCTTCAGAAACCGCGGACCTGATGGTGCTCCACGTCTTCCATCTCCACGGGATCCCGGTGGACACCGTCTCCTACAGGGGCCCGCAGTTTATCTCCCAAGTATGGAAGGCTTTCTGCCGGTCCCTGGGGGCCACGGTCAGCCTCTCCTCCGGGTTCCTCCCGCAGACCAACGGTCAATCGGAGCGGGCCAACCAGGACCTGGGATCCGCCCTCCGCTGCGTGACCACCCGGGACCCCTCCGGCTGGAGTACGTTCCTGCCGTGGATCGAGTACGCCCACAACTCGCTGTCCTCCGCGGCCACAGGTCAGTCTCCCTTTGAGTCCTCCCTGGGCTACCAACCCCCACTGTTCCCTGCACAGGAAGAGGAGATCGCCGTGCCTTCGGTGCAGGACCACCTTCGCTGCTGCAGGAGGATATGGGAGGACACGAGGGTTGCGCTGCTCCGCACCGCTGAGCAGAACCGTCGCTTCGCCGACCGCCACCGGACTCCGGCTCCCGACTACCAACCAGGTCAGATGGTTTGGCTCTCGTCCCGAGACCTTCCACTCAAGTCCTTGTCCCGCAAACTCACCCCCCGTTTTGTTGGTCCGTATAAAATCCTGTCCGTTATCAACCCCTCGGTCGTTAAGCTCCAGCTCCCCGCCATCATGCGCATTCACCCCTCCTTCCATGTGTTGCAGCTGAAGCCGGTTCTCTCCAGTCCCCTGTCTCCTCCTGCTCCAGAGCCTCCTCCTCCGCTGATCATCGATGACCACCCGGCCTACATCGTCCACCAGCTGCTGGACGTGCGTCCCCGTGGTCGTGGGTACCAATACCTCGTGGACTGGGAGGGCTACGGCCCAGAGGAGCGCAGCTGGGTCTCCCGAGGGATGATCCTGGACCCTGAGGTCGTCCGGGATTTCCATCACCGTCACCCGGACAAGCCTGGGGGCCTGCCAGGAGGCGCCCGTCGAGGGGGGGGTCCTGTCATGATCAGAGCTTGTGTCTGCCAGATGAGGAGCAATCAGCGCGGCTGCAAGAGATCACCTCATCAAGCGTTCCCTACTTCAACTGGCAGAACCCGTCATCCAACGTTGCAGTGTTAAACTGCCTACCGAGGTACGACGACGCTACTTGAAGACCAGCTGTAACTACCCCTGTTTATGCTTGCCCTAACCTTCCGTTTCTTGTGCCCCAAGACTTCGCTCCAGCGCCCTTCCACCTTGACGTCTCGAGCCCCAGCGTCCTTCCACCCTGACGTCTCGAGCCCCGCAAAGAGGACTCCTGCTCGCTCTCAAGCGCAAGACCTGTGTCCTCTCTCTCTCGCTGCCGACAGCTGCACTGAAGTGCACCTGCTCTCATTCTTCTTCCCCCCCCCAAGAACATTATGACCTCCGTGTTGTTCACATTCCTGTTTCACATTCCTGTTATACTCTGCTTGGTTGGGAAGAATAATTAAAGAACCCTAAACAGCTCCATTCTCTCCTCCTGTATTTTGCTATTGGGCTCCGCAAGAACCCCCCATCCTCACAACGGATCCTTCTGACATAGGAGTAGGGTGACCATATTGTGATTTCCAAAAAAGAGGACACTGTTTTGCCCCTAGCCTCAAGATACTTAAATGATACTCTACTCAAAGATGCCTTATAATAGGGCGCGGCTGGGTGGCGCAGCGGATATTGCGCTCGTCACCAACGCAAGAGACACCGGGTTCGACTCCGGCTGTCGGCGTTGCCTCCGGCTTGGGCCAGCCGTCATACTAACTCAATTGGCAGAGTTAGGGGGTGGAAGTCGATGGGTGGTAATCTGGACGTTGTGGACAGCGACTCCTACAGGTCGGTTGGGGACGCCTGCACAGCAGAGACAGGAAATGGCGGGGGTAGTGTGAGCCTCCCACACGTTACACCTCGCCAATGAGAGTCCATGCTGGCAGGTGAAAAAATGCGACAGGCTGCCTCCTCGTGTACCGGAGGGGACATGTGATGCAAGGCTTCTATCCTCCCTACAACCGGCCAGTGGGGGGCATATGTGAGCAACGTTCAAGACAGGGGAGGGAAGAATTGGCACATTGGAATTGGGATGGGAGAAAAATAGAAAAAGAGGAGAAAAAAAAAATTCCTTATAATTGTTATATATTTAAAGTATGCCTCCTCTGTATGGATAGAACATTATTATTTATATTATTTTATATAACAAAATAACATCTCTCTATAACCAAAGTTACTCAACAAAATAATAGCTCTTTTCAAGTCTTACTGGACAAAATACATTACAAAAAAATATGAATTCATGTTCTAAATAATACCTCTTCTGTATTAGAACATTTAAAATATATATATATCTTTGTATCTTTTTAATGTAATGTAAATTATAAAACAGTAACCTCGCAAAGATACAAATTAATAAAGTAACTAATAATAAAGTGCACTATGCAGTTTTGGATTTGTTCACATTTGCATAACTTGCAATTAGTGTACAAAACTAATTTATTACACACGTAATCCTTAGAATGATTGTATCATAAGCATCTTATATCATCAAAAATCAAACCAAAACATAATTTTGAGGCATCATTCTCTGTATAGCTGCATACTTCAATCAATTCGGTCAACTTTGCCATCAAACTTTCGCCTCGCACAGCTTTATTAGACAACATATGGTCAAGCTTTACACGCGTTGCACTCCGCCTCCCATTTGTCTTGACCGGGATGGTAAATTGGGAATTATCTCTGCAGTTAATCTGTAATGTACATTCGCTTTGGCATTGTGAGCATAATCAATGCTGCTCCGATCTGTCCGCTTCCTCCTCTGTTGTGTGTGTAAGCGCAGTAGCGCTGCCCACAAAGCACTGAAAGCAGTCTTCTCTGGGAATACGTCACACGCAACAGAGTAGGCCTACCGTAGTATTCGGTGCAACGCGCCAGTCAATTTAACTACATGCTTATTTGTCCCGTGAAAAACAATAAAACCCGGACATTTTCATGAATTTATAAAAAAGAAACGGACGCCCCGGACAGGGCGTGAAATGAGGACATGTCCGGGCAAAAGAGGACGTTTGGTCACCCTACATAGGAGCCCTTTGATGTTGTGAAGAAGAGTGGATGGTTGGTGCTTGGAATATGGTGTACTAGCATCACCAGCACATCTGCATCTTCTGCCCGCACCTGAAAATAGAACAAGATATGCAAAGCGTGTTGCACTATACAATACCAGATAAAACTATTAAAGTTTGAATACTCGAGAGTGAATACTTTTGTTTCAGTTTATAAAAATAACATAGGCTACCTACACAAATGCTACTAACCTCAACAGAGTCATCTGTAGCAGTGGCCAATGCCTCTCTCACAATCAAAGTGTCAGCATCATTGTCACACTGCTCCACTGTGATGTTATGTTGTCTGAATGTTGAAGAGAGGAGGTGGATTAGCTCACTCTTGTTATTGGTGTTGTCCAGGAACTTTGCTCTTGGTGTCCAGTGTATCATATCCGGTCGAATCTGGAGATCACAGCATGACTTCTTAGCGCGCCAGATGTGGTCATGATCTTTTGGTGATCGGCTGTAGCCATCAAAGACAACAATGATCTTCTGAGAGCGGCGGCCTGCTGTACGTAGCTCAAGTAACTGTTGGCAATCTCCTGCCAAGTCTGACCTTGTTCCCACTTTACCATGTAAAGCCATCCGCCATCAACTACAAGAGTGGAGCAGGATTGGTTAGTGAGGTCAAGCGGATCAGTTAACTCCTTCAGGCTAGTCTTGGAAAAGCCTGCCTTGTTCATTTTCTGATCTTTATTGCTGAAGAGGGACAATGGGAAGGGAGTCAGCTCATACTCCAATCATGGCTGGAGTAACAGACCACGTGGTTTCCATGGGCAGTGAAACTTTCAAATGTCTCCTTGTAAGCAGGCAAAGTTTCGAGTTGCTTCATGAGTTGACAGTACAGCCGTGCACCCTTGACATATTGATGATGCCCTTCAGCCACAAAGATGTCCAGTCCAGCATCCTGCTAACAATGCAGCACAGGTGGCCGTTGTGATCTGCAAGCCGCTCAGTTCTGATGAAGACCTTGATCACATCTACCATGTAGTGTTACTGCACCCAGAGAGCAGGCGTTCTTCCTCCTTCAGCAAGTCTTTTGAAGGTTTCTTCAAACCGCTGTTCAAACAGTGCCACTACTGGATCTGTGTGTCTGGCTCCCATCTTCCCATCAGCTACCTTCTCCATGAAAGTCCTCATTTCATTCCTCCTCGGTGAAGGCATGTTTCATGATGTGCTGATAGATGGCTGCAAAAACCTGAAACCTGCTGGTGAGAGCCCACCTTCCTACAAATCAAATCAAATCAAATAAAATGTATTTGTAAGGCCCGACAACACACCATGGGCCCGACAACACACCATGGGCCGGACACGTCTTCTTTAAACAAGTCAAGAAGAAACATAACAATAAGTCAAGAACACAACAAGAACACCATAACTCCATAAGGTCCAACAAATTTAAAATAAATGCAAAATAAATGAATGAATGCAAACACTCCCAGACATACCCCATGCGAAGGTAAGGAAAAACTCACTAAAACCTAACAATAGCGAAAAAATTGTGGAGGAGAGAAATCTTAGAAGGGCCATTCAAGGGGGGGATCTCCCTTCTTAGATGTCGGTGATAGTAGTGTTGCAGACGGACAGTTGGTAGGCATACACTCATGTGTGTAGTGAAACACAGATGAGTGCATGCAATAGCAACTGAACATTTTGAAAAATTAAAGATAGAGCTGATAGCGATGGCAACTGAACATTTTGAAAGATTAAAGATAGAGCTGATAGCGAATCTATTTGAGGCACAGGGGCGACGCAAAGAGGGTCGCGTCCTCCCCGTCTTAATCACAGGACGTTCAACACTCCGGTCAACGCTCCGAGACAGCCGGAGACAGGGAGATAGGGGGTGGCGCAGAGAGGGTCGCAACCTCCCCGACATCATCGTGGGACGTCCAGCACTCCGGTCATCACTGCGAGACAGCCGGAGACAGGCTGTTCACATGTATCTCCCATTTAGTCTTTTGATCTACTCTTCCACTGACCCAGACCCACTTTATACAGACTATTCCTTACCGCAATTACAGACGTGGTAATTGCCCACCACAATTCAACTTCACACACAAAGCCACTCCTGTCAATCACCCACAGGGAACAGGGAAACCTTTCAACATCAAAGGGTGTCATAACATGCAACACCAATAAACGTAATCTATTTGCTCAAATGCCCATGTGGCCTGGCCTACATCTTCTCTTTTGAATAACAGTGTTTGAGTTCTCCATTATGATGGTTCATATGCAATGCTCTAGTCGTGTGATATTATGTTGTGTATGTCATAAATGTCACTATGAAATCAAAATGGGGGACCCTGATGTAAACAAGACACACGTCTTTCTCTGGTCTGCATCCCCTTAACAATTGTGTGTATTGAGCCGTACTGTATTGTACCCATTCTGCAATTTGTTAAATAAAGTTTTCATTCATTCATTCATTCATTCATTCATTCATTCATTCATTCATTCATTCATTCATTCATTCATTTATTCATTCATTCAAATTGTTCTGATTAAGCTCTAAGGTCTCGGTCTTTGACCTGACAGACAAGTGTATCTTGTTGAAGTGTACTATGGAGCTTTGTACATATATTGGGTGTATATATATGGTGTATATTCTAGGGACTTGCATTATATGGTTTATATACACAGTCACACAGTTACTATGTGTTTACTAATGTGCTGAGTATATTTTCATTAGATTGTCTCCACATTATGTATGTTTATCTCTAATCTATTGTATGTATCTAATCCCAGGGAGTCTATTAGGATCAGGTGACTTGGCCCATTAGGTATTTGAAGAGTGTGTCTCCATAATGCTTCTTTTACCTGAAGAAGAGTTTAACGCTTGAAATGTCACCAATAAATGTTCATGGGAGCATTATCTATAGCGCTTATAGTGGCTATTTACAAACAATTTCGTATTTTGTATTTGCCACTTCCACTTCGGGGATAGCTTTAGTCTACGCGCACATAATAAAGATTCTGATCCATCCGTTTGGCTGTCACAATGAATCAATCATTTATTTCCAAGCTGCAAAACAAACAAAACTCGTATATCTAATACATGCGGTAAATGCGTGCGTTGCGTTGCGTGCAGTGCGTGGGTACAAAAACTGTTTGCTTTCCCGGTCCACGTCTCCCACGCAAGCCACCACCCCTTATCAAGGTAAACCACACAGGTGAATAGCTCAGGTAGGTCTCTTTAAAGGGAAAGTGCACATAGTTTCAAATCATAAGAATAGTTACAATAAGATAATCAGTGTAAATAATATCATGACTTGTCAATCAAATTATCAGTTTTTGTTTTCATATTTCGTAATCCATAAAGCATTTTCATAATTCAAATAATTGCATGATACAAACCCAAAGATTAAATAACTCAAGAATGGCTCCTACAGCGCTTGTGGTGCAGACTCTATTTTTCTGTCTTTAAACTATAAAATTGTCCCCAGGCCCCTAGTTCTCTATTGAAGAATACAGAAAAACCTAAAATAAAAATAACCTCCTGAGACCCAGCCCATTGAATTGTGTTCTCTACAGTTGACATTTTGTTCACATGTATGTATCTCCATTTAGTCTTTTGATCTACTCTACCAAGTCCTGCTGGACTCTACAGAGTACATCCAGGGCTTTCTATTGGTGATGATAGGGTGGCATGCTGGGAGGTTCCTCTTTTCTTTCATCCAAAATGGCAGGAATAGGAACCAGCACATTTTATAGAGGTGAGGTAAATCAAATACTGTTTATTATTGTTTTCTTTACTATGAAAATCATATATATTCGTGTTTATTAACTGTTAGGAATGATATATTTCATTCTGAAAGCAGTTAAATTATTTGTGTTTTTGTAATAGCCATTTTATGAATGTCAATTATAATGGACACCAAGACCATCTTTATGTACTTAATGACTCAACTTTGTTAGAGATCCTGGATACCGCACGCAGAAAGATGCAGAAATCAGGGCTGCAAAGGCAAGACGTACAGGAGGTGTGCCAAATGCAAGATGTTTCTCTGCATTACCAAACAGAGAACATGCTTCCAGGAGTATCACTGTTAAAATAGAAAATGCAAAGCAAGAAATTCTCTGCCACGACTTTGATCATCCTAAACCATCCTCTGCCAGCGCTATTTGTCTATGGAGATGTTCACCTTTTTGCAGGGCTATAACTTTTTAAATTGTATTGCTAAATTGACATTATTATGGCCCATTCAACATCAATTATCTATCGTACAGGATGTAGGAACATTTAACTTTTTCATTCACACATTCATACAAAAATACCATCTAGAGTATAAATATGTTTTTATCGTTTTCTGCAGTATTTCCTAGAACGTGAGATATAGACATAAATGCATATATTAGATTATCAAATGCCGTTTGACACCGATCAACGTTATATTAAAAATTTCAACTGTACATGGTCCTAGACGTTATGACTTATCATCTGCGGGTGAACGGAGGGGGGGGGGGTCGTTTATAATTCCGTGGCCGACGTTAAATCATTTATGTAGTATGGGTGATATATAGATCAGAGCAGTTTGTATGGATAATAATAAACAAACAGGCTGAAAGTAACGTCAGCCTCCTCTTACCGTTGGGCGATCACACTGGCGCAAACAGATCCCAGTTATGTGGTGGGGATCGATGCGATCCATTTCCGGTTTGTATATTACTAATACACGTCCAAATCATGTTGTTTATTGAGTTATGGCAACGGATCGATATCCACGGTGTCTGGATTGAGTCCCGGGACGAAAAACGAGTGGCCGGACGGAATAGGGAGACACACCGGCGTCACAATTATCGACTTCCGGTTGCAACTCGCCGATCGGCCACCAGGTGGCAGTATTGAAGCGTTGCAGAGTTGAGCGGAGTCCTACAGCACCAGCCAAGACTCCGTGGGTGAAATATGAATACCATAACGAAAATATTAAATATTGATCTCAAACACGCCTTACGGCGTGATTGGCAGACAACGCATGGTGGAGAAACACGCCTTAACACAGTATTGGCGAAAAAAGGGTTAAGCATGAAGAATCAAGATTGGTTTGTTTGCCAAATAACTAAATTACAATAAGAATATATTATATAAAATATAATTTCTTCATATTTGTTAAAGAAGGGGAATGTATTCTTGGTTTAATATTCTACAGCCATATTTTAAGTTTTAAGTTTGGTATTTTTTTACACTGTCCACTACAGTGGACATGCTGTAAAATAAAAAATACAAATCATTTTTAAAAGTCTAAAATGTAAGATGTGTTATTAACCCTAAATGGGTAGGAAATCACAAAAATATATAATTTTGAGGACACTTTTTTCCTCGGTTCCCAGGAGGATAAATATACCCAATAAAAATACCCAAAATAAATCCTACTGCCATGGTCCCAGCCAGGGATCATGCTCGAACAATGTGAACAGTGTTTTTCTGCCGCCCTCTGGTGGCCAAACGCAGCAACTCCAGATCCTGGACTCTCTGTGGCATTCGAGTCTAGGTTTGCTGGACTCCTTTAATGCTTTGTTGTGTTCTCTGTTCATGTTGTGTGGTGCGTTTTAGCTTGTGTTTTTAAAAAGGTTTATCGTTTCATGTTCCTTAAAGGTTCATCTCTTTTTCATATGTATTCTCTAATGGTTAATAATTTACATGTGACCCTTTAAGGCTTATCCCTTTTCACATGTTATTAGTGTTAACTCTCTTACATATGTATTCGCTAAGTGATAAATATCTACATGTGCTCCTTTAAGGCTTATCCCTTTTCACATGTTTTTATTGGTGTTAACTCTTTTACATATGTATTTGCTAAGTGTTAATACTTTACATGTGTCCCTTTAAGGCTTTCCCTTTGCACTTGTTTTTATTGGTGTTAACATCTTTACATTATGTTCCTTAAGGATTGTTTCTTTTAGATATTCCTTTACACTTGCTGTTATCAATGATGTGAGTTTTACTATCCTGTGTTCCTCAGCCATGGCCTGTTGCCAGCTGGCACTTGTTAGTAATCACAGGGCAGTATATAGACCTGCCAGTTCCCCTCATTGATTGTCGCACCATTGCCCTGTTTCAGTGTATTGTTATCACAGTTGGTTTCGGTCACTTACTCACCTTTGTCACCGTATTCCCAGTGAGTCCGTTCCTCTCTTAGTTCTTATTTTTCCAGCATTGCTGAGTATTGTTTTCGGGTTTGCAGTTCGCTTTTGTTTAGTAACCTTTGATACCGTTTGTAATCATTGTTGCTTGCTGACTGCTTAGTGAAAGCCTGTTCACTTCCGTACGTCGTCTCAGTCTCTTCTCTCTCTGCTCGGGTTACCTGCATTTGGGATCTCCTCTTCCATACCACACCGAAACCATCTCACCTTTATATGGGATCAGTGTTGTTCTCTTGCCAGAACATAGCTAGTATAATGTTTGTTGGTATAATTGCATGTAGTTGAACTCTAATTGATTACCCTGGGGCAGCACAGAAACAACATGGAGCAACAGAACTATGATGGTTGGAATAGTATGATACAGTGAAAATATGGTAGAATAAAAATAATATGATGCATAGCCACAATAGCAAGCAAGCTGGGCCACTGTTGCAGTTATATTACTAATCCCAATAGAATTCACCAGAATCTAGTGTCATAATGGCCTATACATAATCAACAAATGGAGCCCTTGATACCTCATTGAATGACTCAGATTCTCCCTATCTCCCTCTCTCTCTCTCTCTCTCTCTCTCTCTCTCTCTCTCTCTCTCTCTCTCTCTCTCTCTCTCTCTCTCTCTCTCTCTCTCTCTCTCTCTCTCTCTCTCTCTCTCTCTCTCTCTCTCTCTCTCTCTCTCTCTCTCTCTCTCTCTCTCTCTCTCTCTCTCTCTCTCTCTCTCTCTGCCCTTGTCAGAATATGGCACATACGAGCATCATGGACTGAACTGTACAGCCACAGTGTAGTATTTCATGGTGGAAGTTTATATATTGCACAGCACCATAAGGAAAGCAAAATCAATGGATGAACACTAGCAGGAGACAGAGTCAGTGGGATGTGCTGCAAACCAGGCGGAACAACTGACTTCTGATAGAATACAATGCAAGAGATAAGTGAAAAGAATATGATTCATAGGATAGGAGCTCTACCCACTGTACAAAAAAGCATATAATCATCAGTCTTGGGACATGTCTCTTGTTGAATGTCACAGCGTGGTGAAGGAGGGTGGTGGTGGATAAGGGTGGAGGAGGGTGAGTAGTCCTTCATTCTGACCATCAGAGAGTGACAGCATGGTGTAAATCACAGCTAACGCAGGATTGTCATCAGTGTGAGATATATGTCTGTATATTATGTATATGTATGGTTTATTTTTTTTACAAGGACGGATACAACCTTAATTATATATTTGCAAGCAATGTCCCATTGTGTTGTAGCCCATATCCTACATCCTACATGGCTTGGCTCCTCCCCCCCTCTGTACTTTCATAAAACAGAAAGCATCTGCTGATAGATATACCAGGTCTGTAGTCAGAGGGGACTGTGTAGTCCCAAACAGGAGGTCTGCTTTTAGTCAGACAGCCTTTTCCGTGAGAGCAGCCCACACCTGGAACAGTCTGCCAACACGGCTCAGGGAGTATCAAAGTTACATCTCATTTAAAACTAACTTAAAATCATGGTTGAGAGATGGTCAAGTGTGCGACCATTTTAACTGAGGGGTTGTATTTTAATGTATGTATTTTAGTGTATTGTAACCTATACTGATTCCTACTGTGTTTTAATTATTGTACTATGTTTTTTAACTGAGGGGTTGTATTTTAATGTATTTATTTGTATGTATTTTAGTGTATTGTAACCTATATTGATTCCTACTGTGTTTTAATTATTGTACTATGTTTTAATTATTGTTGTGCTCATGTCACCTGCCCCAGAGACTACAGTTGAAAATTAGCCAACTTGGCTAAACTGGCATATTTACAGTCAAATGTTCCTTAATATGCACTGTCTCTGTATTTTAAACCAATAAATACAAATACAAATACAAAAATCACAGTATTTAGCTAATGTTAGCTAATTTTCAGTTGTTAGAATTGTATCTCATGCCCCTGACTGCAAGTCAAGTTTCCCATCTGCAGTGATGGGGTTGACATCAGCTTCCCAAACCCAATACCAGACAGCTGCGATGGTAAACAACATTCATCAGCAGCTAAACCCATCTAGCTCCATTGCCTCCTCCTCCTTCTCATCCAAAATATCTTCCTCTTCTTCTCCTCTTTCTCCTCTTCCTACTCCGCCACCATGACTATGCCCTCCTCCCCCTCTCCTCTGAACCAAAGACAGCTGTGATATTCAACATCATCATTTTTCAGCAGCTAAACCAACCCATCTCCTGCCCGTTCTACTATTCCTCTTCCCGCCCCTCCTCCTACACTTCATCCTTCCCCTCCTCCCCATCCTCATTTATTCCACCTCTTGTTCTCATCTTCCCACCCTTCCTTCTACTCTTCCTCCTCCCATCTAAAACAGCTGCATTATCAAACCACGTTCATTACCAGCACCAGCCAGTTCCTCCTCCTCCTCCTCCTCCTCCTCCTGCTCTTCATAAACCCATCCTCCTTCTCTGCTTCATCCTGCTCTTCCACCTCCTTTTCCGCCTCTTCTTCCTCCACTGACTCCTACTTTTCCTCCATCTTGCGTCACCTCCTCCTCCTCTTCTCTCCCCCTCCTCTGCCTCCTCACTCCTTCCAGACTGTGGTATTCCACAACCAATCTCTCTTCTCCTCCACCACCTCCCCCTCTTCCTCCTCCCCCCTCTCCACCTAATCTTCTCCCTTCCCCCCCTCCTCTCCATGCTCCTCCTCTGCCTCCTTTTCCTCTAAACTACAGACAGCTGGTACATGAAACCACCGTTCATCAGTGGCTAAAACCCATCTCTCTCCTGCCATGTTAGAAATCTCTGTATTGTTCTCTCGGGACACCACGCTGTGAGCAGGCAGTCACTCCGCCTGTGTCCTAATCCCTGAAAAATGATCCCTTAATTGCATCCTCATTCCTCAAAGTTGTCCCCTACCCTGTTTCCTTTTTCTTCAACCCCCATCCCTTCACAGCTGTGAGGTGATTAGGTATGCCGGCCGCAATCCCACGTTTCTATCTTGCCGTCTTAACACTAAGCCTAAACCTGTTGCCATCTGCTGATAGAAGGAAACAAGGGGACATTGAAAGGAAGCAGTTTATGTATTGGACGGTGGCCCTCACAGTCTGCCCAGGAGAAGACAGAGCCTATTCTAGAACAATGGGGGCTTTATTCTCTTTACAGGATTGCTGTGGTATTTTTAGACTGTGAAGCAAGTGTTGCAAGTTCAAACACTGGAAGTCGGGGAGGGGTTTTCAAAACAGCTGAGCCTGCCTGTGTATGAACGTGTGCACATTTATGCATGGGGTGTGTACATGTGCTTGTGTGCATATTAGTGTTTGCCGGTCTGTCAACATGCCCCTCTGTGTCTGTCTGCTTACATACGCAGGCTGCGTGAATATTAAAGGCAACCAACTTGTGTTCGGCTTTTCTCTGATTGGCCGCGACCCCCCGCCCCCACGCGCAGGCAAGCGGCAGCCGTCCCACGTCCCAAATGAAATCCAAGGAGCAAGCGGCAGTGCGGGCAACCAACTTGTGTACCAACCAACTTGTGTTCAGCTGCTGTACCAACCAACTTGTGTTCAGCTGCGGTAGCAGTGGAGCGCTGCTGACTGATTATTATGTTTCGCGTTTGCGTTCAGCGTGTCTTTCTATCGATTTGTCTTGCCGCCTGCCTCTCTTTCAATCTGCCATCTTCCCCGTCTGTTTGCTGTGTTATAGCCACTGACAATTAGAGAAGAAGACCAGATGGACTTGTGTAATTATGTGATAAGTGTCAACCCTAGTAGCCAACAGAAGTAATGCACTTCAGCCCACTTGACACCCCACTTGTAGTTTGTAGTTTGTAACCACTGAGTCAGACAAAGCTTTCCAAAAGCTCAAACAGTGAACTCCAAGCCCACGTGGTTGAACTAAAAATTCAAAGAAACAGACTAAGAAATGACGTAAACACCATGATCAGAACCGCAAAAAGAAATTTCATCAACGACAAAACTGAGGAAAACAAAAACAAACCCCGCGAACTTTGGAAATTACTCAATAATCAACTAGGCTGCAGTAAAAAACTTAAAACCAGATTCTCAAACATAAACATAAAGACGGACAACACGCTCATCACAGACAAGCTGGATGTAGCCAATTACTTAAACATCTTTTTCACAAACATAGCCACAACACTGGTAAACAAACTACCCTCCCACTCAGGGCATTATGGGGTAGAACACATAGTAGCATACTACAAAAACCTAGGGGTCCACAAAGACGACTTCAAACTTGAAATGGTAACAACCGATGAGGTACTCAAAAAATTGAGCGCCCTCCAACCTAACAAGGCCACTGGCCATGACAACATCCCCTCCAAATTCCTCAGAGACGCAGCAGCCGCCATCACCCCAGTCATCACACACATAATAAACCTCTCTATAAAACAGGGGCACGTCCCCAAGGACTTCAAAATTGACCCCTCTGCACAAAAAGGGCAGCAAATTAGACCCAGGCAACTACCGCCCTGTTTCTATTCTTACCTCCATCTCGAAAGTCATGGAGAAAATAGTCTACGAACAGGTCGAAAAGTACCTGGCGGAAAAAAATCTAATCTACGAATTCCAATCTGGCTTCAGAACGTCCCACTCCACTGACACATGCCTCCTCTATTTGAACGACCACATCAAACAAGAGGTGGATGCGGGCAAATACTGCGGCATGGTCATGCTGGACCTACAAAAGGCCTTCGACACTGTCAATCACTCCATTCTAATGGACAAGCTAAAAGCAATTGGTTTTGATAGTTTATCAGTGAGCTGGATGCAATCCTACCTGGAGGGGAGAGAACAGATGGTAGAGGTAAACGGTACTCTATCCCCCCCCCTCACAGTGAGCTGTGGTGTTCCACAAGGAAGCATACTAGGACCGCTACTCTTCCTAATTTATGCAAATGACATGTCGTCAGCCTGTGACTGCAACTTGTTCCTGTTTGCGGACGACTCAGCCCTGCTGGTCTCTGACAAGAACAAGTTGCAGGTTGAAAAAACCCTCAGCACGGAACTAGGCAAAATCTGCATATGGCTCGCTGATAACAAACTATCATTACACATGGGCAAAACAGAGTCCATTCTCTTCGGTTCAAATAACAAACTCAGCAAGACCGACGGCTTCTCAGTCACAGTGGGTGACAATATTGTCACAAGGAAAGACGAAATTACCTACCTGGGTTCCATCCTAGAGGCAAATCTTTCCTGTGACAAAATGGCATCCAATGTAATAAAAAAAGTCAACCAACGAACTAGATTCTTGTACCGGATCTCCTCTCTGGTAAACAAGAATACCCTGAAGACTCTGGCAGGAGCACTCATTCAAGGGTACTATGACTATGCGTGCACCTCATGGTACCAAAGCACCTCAAAGGCGCTTAAAACAAAATTACAAACATCACAAAACAAACTGGTCAGACTACTACTTGACCTGAACCCCAGAACCCACCTCACCCCTGCCCACTTTGACAACCTAGGATGGCTTAGAGTAGACGACAGAGTACAGCAACTTGCAATGGGCCTGGTCTACAAGATTCACTATACGACCGGGGTGCCCATGTACATGTCAAAATACTTCCCAAAGGTCAGTGAATACCACAACCACTACACCAGAGGAAGCTCAACAAATCATGTTAAACCCAGATTCGGCTCAAACAAGGGACTAAACACGTTTCGCAATTATGCCACAGCAATGTGGAACGCCCTACCCAAAGCTGTAAAGGAATGTGAATCCCTGCCCACATTCAAAACCGCTCTTAAAGAGCACCTACGGGAGGCTGCAATTCGAAACTGGCCACCGTAAATGCCCAAAACCCCCACCACCTCCTAATAGACAGTCTCCTCCCCACCGCATGTATATATTCCCTCCCCGCCGTATGTATATTTCCCTCCCACCCACCCACCCCCTCCTAATGTACAGTCCCCTCCCCATCATATGTATATACTCTGTCAGGATCTAGGGGTAACAGTACTGTATATTTGAATACCGCTTATGTCACAAATGTATCAGTACTAAATACCTATATGTCCCTATGCCATAAATGTCATGTATGTTGTGTATGTCATAAATGTCTATATGAATTGAAAATGGGGGACCCTGATGGAAACAAGACAAACGTCTTTCTCAGGTCTGCATCCCCTTAACAATTGTATGTATTGAGCCGTACTGTATTGTACCCATTCTGCAATCTGTTAAATAAAGTTTTCATTCATTCATTCATTCACAGAGTAACAATAGCTGTTCTAGGCAGACACCTGGACAGGTCCAGTAAAACAAACGCAACGCTGGACAGAGCTAGCTGGTGATGATTAGCCTATAATGGTCTCTGCTGATGCTGTGGTTGAAGCATCTACCTCTTCTGGAAGAGGAGTCAGGAGCTCTGAGAAGTGTTTTTCCCACGGCACAGTCGGGGGCATCAACTGGCGTTTTCCGGCCAAGGAATCAGTCATCAAAGATGAATGAGATGGCCTCTAGATATTATCTATCACATAATGTATCCTGAATTTGATATTGTCAGGGATATGGCCTCACTCTCTGACCCCACACTCTGATCCCACACTCTGAGTCTCACTCTCTGAGTCTCACTCTCTGAGTCTCACTCTCTGAGCCCACACTCTGAGCCCATACTCTGAGCCCATACTTTGAGTCTCACTCTCTGAGTCTCACTCTGAGCCCACACTCTGAGTCTCACTCTCTGAGCCCACACTCTGAGTCTCACTCTCTGAGCCCACACTCTGAGCCCATACTCTGAGCCCACACTCTGAGTCTCACTCTCTGAGTCTCACACTCTGAGCCCACACTCTGAGTCTCACACTCTGAGTGTCTCTCTCTGAGTCTCACTCTCTGAGTGTCTCTCTCTGAGTCTCACTCTCTGAGTCCACACTCTGAGACCACACTCTGAGTCTCTCTCTCTGAGTCTCACTCTCTGAGTCCACACTCTGAGACCACACTCTGAGTCTCACACTCTGAGTCTCACTCTCTGAGTCTCACTCTCTGAATCTCTCTCTCTGAGTCTCACTATCTGAATCTCTCTCTCTGAGTCTCACTCTCTGAATCTCTCTCTCTGAGTCTCACTATCTGAATCTCTCTCTCTGAGTCTCACTATCTGAATCTCTCTCTCTGAGTCTCACTCTCTGAACCTCTCTCTCTGAGTCTCACTCTCTGAATCTCTCTCTCTCTCTGAGTCTCACTCTTTGGTGTTAATGTACAAACATCCAAGTCTTTTGCTGGCTGCTGAACAAACATAACCCAACCAACATAACAGATATTACCCTGTGGTATTTAAGTAACATTAGAGGAATTAGGTAATTGAATAGATCCGTGTCCTGCTAACTGAGCATGGTATTATAATAATAATGAATATATATATTAATAATAAAAATGTGGTTGGTTGGTAGCTAGCTAGCTAGAGCTAGCGTATCACTAGTTAACGCATATAATGTTAATTTAATTGGATCTGTGCTTATTATCTCCTGTAAAATCTGAATCCTACAGAAATATCATATATCCCATTTTTCATTTTCATGACATAACCTACTCCTACGTTTTGATGATGTTACATGAACCGCTGACACAGCTAACTGACACACAGAAAATGCTTTGTAAAATGTGAAAAATGCACAGGCGTCAATAGGAAAATTTCACCAAGGTTTTTATGAAAGGTTTTTCCTGAAAGGTTGACTGAAATATGACTCCTGAAAGGTTGACTGAACTTTGATTCCTGGAAATATTTTTTTTATTTTCTTTATTTTGATGCAAGATTTCTACTGTCTCTCATCCCTTTCCTCTGTCCATGGCCTCCTTACCCCCCTGTCCTCTTCTACTCTGCAGGACACAGGTCATGCTCGAGTCCAGAGGATGTGCAGCAGAGAGATAACCAGCTTAAGAGCATAATATAGGCTGTACTGTATACATTATGTGGTGTATACCTTAACGATGGAAATAAGTCCTGTGGACTTTTCGTTCTATCCCTGACAAGGCAAATACAAATATTGATCTGTCAATGTTGTTATATGTTTGTTGTCAATAAATCAAATCAAATCAAATATGTGTGCCTGAATGACCCCTGACCACGCATAAAATCATCACACACACACACACACACACACACACACACACACACACACACACACACACACAGACACACACACTCACACACGCACGCACGCACGCACGCACGCACGCACGCACGCACGCACGCACGCACGCACGCACGCACGCACGCACGCACACACACACACACACACACACACACACACACACACACATACACACGCACGCACAGAAAGCATAACACTAACCATGTCATTTTTTTTTAACTTAAGTTTTTATTAACATTTATAGACAAACAGAAACAACACAAGTTATACAATACCTACAATGACATCAATAACATAACAGTACATTAATATGAGCCCCTTGAATTTGGCTACGTTCAGCCTCCCAGCTTCCCAGACCCCCATGAGAGGGACCCCCCCTCCCGCCATCCACCCCTAGAAACCGGGCTCCCCCACATCCCAGGTCCGTCCCACGTGGGACCGAGCACTCAGTGACACGGGTCCCTTGAATTTAATTGGGCCAGGCTCAGTGGAGGGGCGAGGGGTGGTACTCCCCCCCACCGAGCCAAGCCCGCTACCTCCCATGTCACCAAGCACCCCACCCCCCGCACCACGAACCCACAACCCACGCGACCCCACTCTCCCGGGCCAAACCGCGGAAACAATGGCCCCCCCCCTGACATTCCCCCTCTGAGTTAAGCCCGTAGAACTCCCCCATATCCCAGCCCGATGCGCGCGGAGCTGGGCCCCCAGCGACACGGGTCCCTTGAATGAATTGGGCCAGGCCCAGCAGAGGAGAGGGACAGATTCTCCCCCCCACCGAGCCAAGCCCGCTACCTCCCATGCCACCGAGAGCCCCACCCCACGCCCACCGACCCCGCAACATACAGGACCCCACTGGGCCAAGCTCAGCCGCTCTGACCGCCACAAGAGAAACCCCACCCTCCCGCCCTCCTCCCCGAGAAACAGAGCACCCCCATATCCTGGTCCACCATGCGCAGAGCCAAGCACCCAGAGCCCCCACCCGCCCCCGCCCCGACCGCCAGCCCCCGGCCCACGAGAACCCCAAGCCTAGGCCTGCAGAAGGCCTAAGCACCACGCCTCAATGGTCCCCTGACCCCCCGCGACCCCAAGCCCGGTACCCCCCCGACCCGGTGACCATACCGCCCGGGCTACGGTGGCCGAGGGGCCCAGGAAACCCCACCCCCCCATACCGATCCCACAACACACAAGGCCCCCCCTCCCCCGGGTCGAACCGCCGGAACGATGGCCCCTCCCCCCGGCATTCCCCCCCACCGAACTCAGCCTGCCCGCCTCTGTACCTCCCATGTCACCGATATCACTATATACACTTATGAAAAAATAGCACTGACAACACAATAAGAAAAAATTATAAAATAAGCCATATGTTTAGCACTCTTTCCCCCGTTGGTGGTTTGGAGGGGAATCAGCTCTCCTGTTGAAGAAGCCCCCCCCCCCCCTAGAGATGGAGATATCCCCCAAAGGAGATTCTCCAAGCCTCTCTTCATGTCCAACATTTTGAATTCTTGTCCTTCACAATTGTCTATGTGCACATTCAAAGCAACTGCTATTCTAACATGTTATGTACCAGGAGGCTGATCACTCCTGTGTCACTGTGCAGGCAGGCCTGATCACTCCTGTGTCACTGGGCATAAGGTGAGGGCTGCCAATTAGCCAATTAGTGCTGATTGGTTACCTGCTGGGAGATCTTTAAAACCAGCTCTGGTAACACACATGCAGGGTCGGTGTTTAGAGAGAGAGCTGTGAGGTCCTTCCAGTCCTTGTCCGTTGGGTTACCTTAGTACATTAGTTTATAGTTATATTAATAGTTCCTTGCTATAGTAGCATTTTGAGTTAGAGCACAGGGTTTTGGTGTCGGTTTTGCACATAGGTTGCGTCCCTTGAGCCAGGGTCGTAACAGTTGGGCGCTCGTCCGGGATATTTACCCCTAGAAATTTGTTTGGTGGTTTTTCTTTTTTGTGTTACACGGGGTGTCATGGTATTATGGTTTGGGTGGTGTTCGTTACATATGGTGTAACGTGGGGGCTGAGCCATTTCATCAAACAGGTGAGTATGCCGTATTTGTTTGTAATTTGATGTGACTACTTATGCTGTTAAAATATATAGTTTAGTGGGCACCACATGTAGATAGGGACATTATTTTCTGGTTGTTGGTTAGCGTCCTGTGCACCACGTACTCCAGGGGCGGTCAATGAAATGATTGGTATATGATCTTTGACTGGTAGCAGGTGTGGTTGAAGAAAGTTAGGTCTACAGGGCATTAGTTTAAGGGTAGGTAGATTAGGGCGGCCAGAAAACACAGGTAGTGTGGTAGGGCTTGATTTAGTGTTTCTTAGGGTAGACATGTGGTGGGCCGGTTTTTTCTGCAGTTTAGACGTAGAAGCATATGTAGTCATATCAGGTTAGAAGGCGCACCTGTTTGGAATTGTTTGTTGGATTTATTTTGTTTGTTTGAGTGTTTGGTGAGCATACCTGGTAACACCCTATGACACGTCTATTTGGGGTGGGTGTGTTTTATTTTTATGTTTTTTTTTTTGCGTCCTAGAAATGTGCGCTCCGTAGCACACATTGCCACCGCGTCCCTTTATGGTTATTATTAGTGGCTTTGGCATTCTTTATGGTTCTTCAGTGGTTCGTCGTGGTTCTTTAGTCGTTCTTCAGTGATTCTTTAGTGTTTCTTTAGTGGCTCTTTAGGTAGGTTGTGTGTGTGCTAGGGTGCTTTTGGCAGCTTTTGTGACTCTAAAGTGAACGGGTTGTGGCGCTGGTACAGTGACGATGGCTTCCATCAAGGACTTTGTTGATCGCCCGTCTCATGACATATTGGAGAAGTTTTCCAAAGAACAACTTCTAGAACTTGCTGTACACTACGGGGTAGAGCTTACTGCAGGTGAGAAACGTTTGAAGCCGACAGCATTTAGTGCTTTAAGGGGGTTACTCATTAGAGAGCAGGTGCTTGAGGAGAGGGTGGAGGAGCCTCCTTCGTCTGGCGCGTCTCCGCTATTACCTGGTGTAGAGGGTGAGTGGAGGATTAGGGAGTTGGAGTTTAAGGAAAGGCAGCTAGAGCGAGAGCGTGAGGAGAGGAGAGAGGAGCGTGAGCTTAAGGAGAGGAAAGAGGAGCATGAGCGTGAGCTTAAGGAGAGGAAAGAGGAGCGTGAGTTTAAGCGTGAGGAGCATGAGTTTAAGGAGAAACAAATGTTGCTGGAGCACGAGCGTGCACAGAAGGAGCTTGAATATAAGCATGCTGCCTTGCAGGCGGGTGCTCTGCATCCAGAGTCACGTTCCGGTTTTGATGTAGGCAGGAATATTAGGATGGTACCTCCGTTTTTTGAGAAAGACGTGGATAGATATTTTCCCCTTTTTGAACGGGTGGCAACCACATTGAAGTGGCCTGATACCGCCTGGACACTGCTGCTGCAATGTGTTTTAGTTGGTAGGGCACAAGAAGCCTACACTGCTCTGTCCCTTGAACAAAGCGCTGATTATGAGCTGGTTAAAGCTTCCATTTTGAGGGCTTATGAGTTGGTCCCCGAGGCCTATCGTCAGCGTTTTAGAGGTTATCGCAGGTCGGAGGGGCAGTCTTATGTTGAATTTGGAAGGGAGAAGGAGAACCTGTTTGACAGGTGGTGCACTTCTCAGAAGGCAGAGTCAAGAGAGCAGCTTAGGCAGTTGATTCTCCTAGAGGAATTTAAAAGATGTGTTCCTGATACCGTTTCCACACATCTAAATGAGCGTAAGGTATCGAAGATAGGCGACGCCGCTGTCTTCGCTGATGAGTTTGTGTTGACACACAAGTCCGTGTTTTTGGAGGACTACCGTGTTGAGTCCGGGGATAGGCGTCCTGTTCAGGGGGGCCGTTTCCCAAAACCTGTGTCTGCTGGTCAGTTAACTTCACCTCCTAGGCGGGGTGGTTCTGCTGGTGCATTCCCAGAAGGGATTATCTGTTTCTACTGTAAAGAACCTGGTCATATCGTTGCTGGGTGCCCGGTGCTTGAGCAGAAAAATGTCAGAACCGTGGCTCTGGTAGAAACCATATGCAGAACGCCTATGCCAACGTTAGATGGGGATGGGGGAAGTATCAAACGTGTGGACAAAGAGCTCGAGGGTTCCTCAAGGTTTATGATGAATGGATTTGTTTCCCTGACTAATGCACTAGAGTCCAAACAGGCTATAACAATTTGGAGAGATACCGGTGCTTTTCAGTCCCTCATTCTGGAGGGGGTTTTGCCGTTTTCAGAAAACTCTTCTTTGCATTCCGGTGTCGTTGTTCGGGGCTTTGGGGGTGGATTTGTGGATGCACCTTTGCATGAGGTCACGCTCAATTCTCCCTTAGTATCAGGCAATGTTGTTGTGGGGGTATGTTCTCACATTCCCATAAAGGGGGTGTCCTTCATTCTAGGGAATGATTTGGCTGGTGACAAAGTGTTGGCTACTCCGGTTGTAACTCCCATTCCTGTGGTTTCTGAGGTCTCTAATGAGCTGGCACAGAAACATCCAGGAGTGTTTCCTGTGTGTGCTGTGGCACGAGAAATGTCAATGGACAAAAGTGATGTTGTTGATACTTCGACTTGGGACATTACACTTAGTGACACATTCTTTGTTGAATTAAAATGTGTACCTGTTGAGAATTTTGGAAAGCACACTGTGGATGTACCTCTGCATAATGATTCTCTTGATTGTGGCTTTGTGTTAGGCCCGGTGGTGAAACCAGAGTTGACATGCATGCCGGAGAAGCATGTGACAGGAGATGATATGGCAGCGCAGTCTCTCAAGGTCTTCCCAGCCTGTACGGTGGCTGAGGCCATGAACGAATTGGAGGATGCGTGTGGGAAGGATGCTATGAGAGGTGCTGTTGTTTCATGTGACACCGTTCTAGTTGGAGAGGCTACTAAGCCTGACTTAGGCTGCCAGCCTTCCCACAGTAGCTCTATTGCCCCTAATGTTTCACTTGTGGGCAGGGATGGTCCCAGTATGTCAGTTGATGATTCTGACATGGATCCACATGTCCACACTGATTCTCTGCCATGCACTAGGTGTGATGGTCAACCTAAGTACCTGTGTCCTGTGGAGCAGGAGCCGCCTTCGCGACCTGGTCTGTTGAGTGGCAGCCATTTTGATTTTGATCAGGACAATGTTATTTTGGGTGACGCCATTTTAGATGGTGTTCCAGACGTTATTGGGACTGTCGTACTGCCATGTTCCCGGTACACTGGGGCTGTACCTGAGGCGGTACATCCTACTCTGGATGTTCACGGTTTGCAGTATCCTGAACTGCCAGTGACAGGTGGGATGGATATGGGTGCGGTGGTGGTATCAGTGATCTATGGTTTTTGTTGTGCTGTGTTCTGTTCTGTTGAGCGCAGTTCTCAGGTTGATTTTGGTTTGCAGTCTAATTTTGACAGATCGGTATCGGTGGTCGTGTTCGACAGGGGCCGACCCGCTATCGATGTTGTGGTAGTGGCCCTGACAACTAAGGGGTCACAGTTGTTTTTTGTTTTGTTTATGGGTTGTTGTGTGGTGGTTGCCTCTGGGGCAACCAGTTTGGTGGGGGAGGTGTTATGTACCAGGAGGCTGATCACTCCTGTGTCACTGTGCAGGCAGGCCTGATCACTCCTGTGTCACGGGGCATAAGGTGAGGGCTGCCAATTAGCCAATTAGTGCTGATTGGTTACCTGCTGGGAGATCTTTAAAACCAGCTCTGGTAACACACATGCAGGGTCGGTGTTTAGAGAGAGAGCTGTGAGGTCCTTCCAGTCCTTGTCCGTTGGGTTACCTTAGTACATTAGTTTATAGTTATATTAATAGTTCCTTGCTATAGTAGCATTTTGAGTTAGAGCACGGGGTTTTGGTGTCGGTTTTGCACATAGGTTGCGTCCCTTGAGCCAGGGTCGTAACAACAACCCATACACAAAACAAAAAACAACTGTGACCCCTTAGTTGTCAGGGCCACTACCACAACAGCGATAACGGGTACCACAAACACCGGTACTATGATCGTGAGAGGGCGTCTGCTAGCACGTTGTCCCTCCCACGATGTGGCGAATATCCAAGTTATACGCCTGGAGGAACAAACTCCATCGCATCAAACGATGGTTCGAGTTCACCATGCTGCGAAGAAAAACCAAAGGGTTATGGTCTGTATACACAACAAGGGGTAAACTGGAGGATCCAACGTAAACATCAAAATGGTTCAAGGCAAGAACCGGGTCGGCCCCTGTCGAACATGACCACCGATACCGATCTGTCAAAATTATACTGCAAACCTGATATGTCAAATGTATAGATGTAGCAGTACTGTCTATCTGTATGTCATGTATGTCATATATGTTATGATGAATTGAAAATGGGGTACTGTACCCATTCTGCAATCTGTTAATACACTTTTCAATCAATCAATCAATCAATAGCTGAACTGGTGTGGATTAGCTATAAGGCTATTAGGCTTCCATCAGGGACTTTGTTGATCGCCCGTCTCATGACTTGTTAGACAAATTTTATAAAGAACCTGGTCATATCGTTGCTGGGTGCCCGGTGCTTGAGCAGAAAAATGTCAGAACCGTGGCTCTGGTAGAAACCATATGCAAAACACCTATGCCAACGTTAGATGGGGATGGGGGAAGTATCAAACGTGTGGACAAAGAGCTCGAGGGTTCCTCAAGGTTTATGATGAATGGATTCGTTTCCCTGACTAATGCACTAGAGTCCAAACAGGCTATAACAATTTGGAGAGATACCGGTGCTTTTCAGTCCCTCATTCTGGAGGGGGTTTTGCCGTTTTCAGAAAACTCTTCTTTGCATTCCGGTGTCGTTGTTCGGGGCTTTGGGGGTGGATTTGTGGATGCACCTTTGCATGAGGTCATGCTCAATTCTCCCTTAGTATCAGGCAATGTTGTTGTGGGGGTATGTTCTCACATTCCCATAAAGGGGGTGTCCTTCATTCTAGGGAATGATTTGGCTGGTGACAAAGTGCTGGCTACTCCGGTTGTAACTCCCATTCCTGTGGTTTCTGAGGTCTCTAATGAGCTGGCACAGAAACATCCAGGAGTGTTTCCTGTGTGTGCTGTGGCACGAGAAATGTCAAAGGACAAAAGTGATGTTGTTGATACTTCGACTTGGGACATTACACTTAGTGACACATTCTTTGTTGAATTAAAATGTGTACCTGTTGAGAATTTTGGAAAGCACACGGTGGATGTACCTCTGCATAATGATTATCTTGATTGTGGCTTTGTGTTAGGCCCGGTGGTGAAACCAGAGTTGACATGCGTGCCGGAGAAGCATGTGACAGGAGATGATATGGCAGCACAGTGTCTCAAGGTCTTCCCAGCCTGTACGGTGGCTGAGGCCACGAACGAATTGGAGGATGAGTGTGGGAAGGATGCTATGAGAGGTGCTGTTGTTTCATGTGACACTGTTCTAGTTGGAGAGGCTACTAAGCCTGACTTAGGCTGCCACCTTCCCACAGTAGCTCTATTGTCCCTAATGTTTCACTTCTCGGCAGGGATGGTCCCAATATGTCAGTTGATGATTCTGACATTGATCCACATGTCCACACTGATTCTCTGCCATGCACTAGGGGTGATGGTCAACCTAGTTACCTGTGTCCTGTGGAGCAGGAGCCGCCTTCGCAACCTGGTCTGTGGAGTGGCAGCCATTTTGTTTTTTATCAGGACAATGTTATTTTAGGTGACGCCATTTTAGATGGTGTTCCAGACGTTATTGTGACTGTCGTACTGCCATGTTCCCGGTACACTGGGGCTGTACCTGAGGCGGTACCTCCTACTCTGGATGTTCACGGTTTGCAGTATCCTGAACTGCCAGTGCCAGGTGGGATGGATATGGGTGCGGTGGTGGTATCAGTGATCTATGGTTTTTGTTGTGCTGTGTTCTGTTCTGTTAAGCGCAGTTCTCAGGTTGATTTTGGTTTGCAGTATAATTTTGACAGATCGGTATCGGTGGTCGTGTTCGACAGGGGCCGACCCGGTTCTTGCCTTGAACCATTTTGATGTTTACATTGGATCCTCCAGTTTACCCCTTGTTGTGTATACAGACCATAACCCTTTGGTTTTTCTTCGCAGCATGGTGAACTCGAACCATCGTTTGATGCGATGGAGTTTGTTCCTCCAGGCGTATAACTTGGATATTCGCCACATCGTGGGAGGGACAACGTGCTAGCAGACGCCCTCTCACGATCATAGTACCGGTGTTTGTGGTACCCGTTATCGCTGTTGTGGTAGTGGCCCTGACAACTAATGGGTCACAGTTGTTTTCTGTTTTGTTTATGGGTTGTTGTGTAGTGGTTGCCTCTTGGGCAACCAGTTTGGTGGGGGAGGTGTTATGTACTATCAATCAATCAATCAATCAAATGTATTTGTATAGCACGTTTAAACATGACGCTTGTCAACCAAAGTGCTTCACATGGCTAAGCTAAGTACAAAGAAAAGTATAAAATAAACAGAGAAATAAAATAAAATCAACGGATAGACAAAGGAAAAACAGAACAACACGTCAACAAGTACGGCAAGAGTCAAAGTGAGTCAGGGAAGGCCAGGCGATATAGGTGGGTTTTGAGTTTTGATTTAAAAGACTCGATGGAGGGGGCAGATTTGATGGACATGGGGATGCTGTTCCAGAGGTCAGGGGCTGCGACCGCAAAAGCACGTCCCCCCCTAGACTTGAAGTTGGACCTACGAGTGGTTAGGAGACCCTTATCAGCCGATCTGAGGGCCCTGGCGTTGGTATAGGGGGTGAGGAGGTCTGCTAGGTAAGCAGGGGCTTTACCATTTAGGGCTTTGTACACCATTAAGAGGACCTTGAAGTCTATTCTAAAGCGCACCGGGAGCCAGTGGAGGGAGGCAAGTACAGGGGTGATGTGAGCTCTCTTCCGGGTACCTGTGAGCAGTCTAGCGGCAGCGTTTTGGGGGAGTTGTAGACGTTGTAGGGGAGTTGTAGGTTCTTCAGTCCTTGTCCGTTGGGTTTGCGCTAGTACCTTAGTTACAGTTACCTTAATAGTTCCTTGAGTTAGTAGCACTTTGAGTTAGAGCACAGGGTTTTGGTGTTGGTTTGCACATAGGTTGCGTGCCCCTGAGCCAGGGTCGTAACAGTTGGCTTCCAAAATAAAAAATAAATAAAAAAAATAAATAAAAAAGACAATTAGCACTTCCCAGGTAATTCTTTTTAACCCCGTTTAACCCCCGTTGGCGGGCTGGAGGTGTAAGGCTCTCCTGGAGAGGGCCCCTCCTATAACGACGGAGATTCCCCAATGGGGATTCTCCAATGTCCCTATTATTTTCTTTGAAT
>NC_140170.1:127154961-127187461 GCF_963971535.1 Notolepis coatsorum | reverse complement strand
TGAGCTGGATTCGAACAGGCGAATCCAGCTCACAGCTTCGGGGTTGGTGACGAACGCAATCTCCGCTACGCCACCTAACCGCCCAGTCCCCCCCCCTTCTGCTGGATGACCATCGGACCGTATCTCTGAAAAAAGATGTACAGTAGTCAATGGCGAGAGACAAATAATTTCTTTGAATTGTGCCATGTATACTGTACATGTGTTCTTCTTGTTTAATGACAAGCAAGTTAGCTAACGTTATTGATCGTTTTTGATGCTATAACGTAACGTGACAATTACACTTTTAAATTGACAAACATCTTATTAGGTATAATTTATGGCACGATTTGAACAGGATACAAAATAATGTGATGATCCAGCGATCCAGTGGAAGGGGAGGGACCAGAGGGCCAGTGACCAGACATACATACATATTCAGTACAAGACAAACTGGTGGGAAAATACTCTCTCTCTCTCTCGTTCTCTTGTTCCTAAAGTTATGGGATACATGTCCCATAATTGAGTTAGAGTTGTCATAGACTTCAACTTCATCAATATTCATTCAATGTGTTCTTCTATAACATTTACATTTAGTCATTTAGCTGACACTTTTATCCAAAGTGACTTACAAATTGTGTACAACAAGTCATGACACCTCTGGCAGCTAAGGATAAGTGGAGAGGTATTGTTCATCAAACAGTGTTGAACTTGAGTGCTTCACTCTGATTGCATAGTAGTATAGACATATTAGCATAGTAAATGGTAAATGGCTGCTTTTTTATATAGCGCTTTTATCCAAAGCGCTTTACAATTTGTTCCTCACATTTTACCAATTCACTCACACATTCACACACCGACGGCAGAGGCAACCATGCAAGGTGCCAACCTGCTCATCGGGAGCAATTAGGGGTTAAGTGTCTTGCTCAAGGACACATCGACACGCTGCCCGGGAGGAGCGGCAATCGAACCGGGAACCTCCGGATTGCCAGACGACTGCTCTACCTCCCGAGCCACTGTCTCCCCAGTAGTAGATAGTAGTATAGACATAGGAAGTAATTTTTTTTAAATGTTTTTTTTTTTACATTTCAGATAATTGATTGAATAAGCTGTTTAGTTGGGGCGGTCAGGTGGCGTAGCGGAGATTGCGCTCGTCACCAATGCAAGAGGCTGCGGTCTCGACTCCCGGAGTCAGCATTGCTTGAGGCTTGGGCTGATCGCTATACTAACCCGTTTGGCTGGGTTAGGGGGAGGGCAAGTCATGGGTGGGAATCTGGCGTTGTGGACAGCCTACAGGTCAGGTCTGGGTGCTTGCTCAGCGGAGGCAGGACTTGATGAAGGCAGCGTGACCTCCCACGTGTTACACTTCACCAATGAGAGTCCTCGCTGCCAGGTGAAAAAAGAGTCACTGGCTGTTGCCGCGCGTGTCAGAGGAAGCGTGCGGATGACTTCAGGGTTCCCTTGTACCGACCAGTAGGAGAACATGCGCACAACAACCAGGTAGGGGGAATTGGCACAATGACTAAATTGGGACGGGGAGAAAACAGAGAAAAAAATCGGAGAAAGAGAGGATAAAAAAAAATAAAGAAATAAAGAATAAGCTGTTTAGTTGACAGTGGAAGATTGAGCAGGTTTCAGCTGTCCTGACTGTGGTGGAAAGTTCGTTTCACCGTTGTGGAGCCAAGACAGAGAATAGCCTGCTTCACTTTGATGACCCCCCCCCCCCCCCAGGAGCCCAAATAGGAGTGGGTCTCAGCTGGACGGAGATGCAGAGCCTAGGGGTCTTGAGGGTGTGTAGTTAGAGACCATTGACTGTGTGTGTGTGTGTAGGAGGGAGCCATTCCCCTCGTTGCGCAGTATGCCAGGTCAAGAACCTTTAAGTAGATGTGTGCGGCGATGGGAAGCCAGTGCAGCTCTCGGCTCTCTCAGAAGTGAGGTGATGTAGATCAGCCGGGCCGCTGCATTCTGTATGAGTTAAATGATGCTTTAACTCATAGCACTAAGTAAATTATGCTTATCTTTGCCACTGAGTGCATTTACATTAATATTCCAATATTACTCAGGGTACTCAATCATTGTTTTTGTGCAGGGTGGAGCATGTACTGTAAACATAGTATCTCATTTTCATTCTGCCAGATAAGCTGTCAAGATTATGATGAATTTAAGAAGCGTGCATTAAGCTGCCCTTCCTTCCCACACTCCTGTAAATCTAATGGGAGAGGGTAGTCCCATTGGTGATAACTAGTAATGTCAAGTTGGAGAGCTATTGCCCAGAAAGCTGTGGCTTATAAGGAACATGACTCTCTTGAGCTAATTTTATGCATTTTGCAATGTGTTTTATTGCTTTACATTTTTTACATCTCTGTTCGATGACGGGTACCTGAGGAGTATGCCCCCCCCCCCCCCCCCTCGCCCGATCACCCACCCACCAGTTTTCAACACCCTACTTTTCAAATAATGCATCATGTTGGTGTCACTATGTGTTAACTTGTTATTATTATTTATTCTTTATTAACAACAAACTATTTGTCAGCCAACTTCAGTATGGTAGTTGAGTCAGGTTGCTACCAGCCAGTTCATTACTGGCGGCCAATGTTTTCAGAATAAATTGAACACAGGTTGATTTTACAGTAGCAGCTGACTGGTGGCTGTTTACTCTAAGCCTTGAATGTCTAACTGTGATGTGTTTCTGTGATTACAGTTACAGTTTGTATGCTGCTTTCTCAGCATACAAACTTGAAGGGCCCACTTGAAAAAGAGCAATGGATCCTCTCATGTTAGTGTGACTACTCTAAACAGACCGGTATCACAGCTTTTGTCCAGTTCGACTTCCATTGTTCCATTTGTTGCTTCCCTGCAGACAGTTGTTAGCTGGTGTATCTCTTTCAGCCTGTGAAGAGAGATGTGTCTATATAATTACGTGGGACCGTTTGAGTCATTCTTGGTCCCTGGATGGTCCTCTTAATAGATGGGGGAGCTCTAATTGTTGTTTAAAACGCCGACTAGAGCTGCTAGCCACGCTGTAATGTCTCCCTGTCTCACTTGTCTTGTCTTGAGAGAGAGAGCGCAAGTAGAGGAAGACAGGGGTGTTGAGTGAGTGAGTGTGTGTGTTTATTTGTTTGTGTATGTGTGAGATTGCCTGTAAGTGTGAGTGGGGTTGAGTGTGTTTTGTCATGGGCTTCGTGGAGGAGGCAGTAGCCATTACCAGAACTAAACACAATCTCCACAGATCTCCAGCATGGTTATGTCCAGACATTTAAATATATATTTTTTTAAGTTTAGTCATTTAGCTGACGCTTTTATCCAAAGCGACTTACAAGTTCTGTACGAAGTCAGCAGGAAGGGTACGACTCTTACAACGGAGTAACAACAATGTTCATCAAACAGTGCTGAAACTTGGGTGCTGCAGTGATGAGTGCATACTAGTAGTAAAGACATATTAGTATAGTAGGAATAGTGCATGATAGTATAGCACACACACACACACACATGTGTGTGTGTTTGAGCAGCTGCTAGGCCCTAAGCTCCTTTCCTGAGACCTGCTTTCATCTTGGGGTGGCAGCCTTCTGTGTTTATAGAGAGGCTGGCTCACCACCAGCACCATGAAAGAGTCTGTGTGTGTGTGTGTTGAGGGGACATGTGATGTTTATGTACAGTGTGTGTCTGTATGTGTACATACATGTGTGAGCGTGTGATGTGTGTGATTGGCCATTTGATGTATCCGTTTATGTGTGTTTATGAGACAGAGAGAGCTTGTGTGAGACAGAGAGAGATAAAGCATGATCTTGTATGTGGGTGTGCATGAGCATGCAAGGTATGTCTATGAGAGTACTTGTGCACAGCATATGTCTGTGTGTGTGTGTGTGTGTGTGTGTGTGCATGTGTGCACATGCGTGTGTGTGGTTAATCCCCACTATCAGCCATGCTGTGAGTCTGTGAGGTATCATTACACCAGGGCCCTGTTCCTCGTACCTGGCTAACTGAGTTAGCCGGATAATTTTCAGGATAACTTGACATAAGCTAGACTTTTCGGTTCCCCGATGCACGTTTGTCTAAATCACTATGGCAACAGATACAAAAAAAAGTTTGAACCTGCTCCAGTGCAGAGTTTAGTTCAGTTAGCTGGATAAACTGGCCACGCCCTCGCAAAAAATGCCAGCTCCCTTCCTCACAGATTCTGAATGATGTTTTTGTGCTTCGTTTTTTCTATAGAGGGAGCTTTTGAAATGTAAAATAATAGTCCTAAAATGCTGATAATAAATCATATTCAGCCTATGGATTTACTTTGTCCTAAATAATGCACGTCATAGCTATACGGCGCTCGCGAGTCGCGACACACACTATGTGGTTATTTTATTTTAATAACGGAGCATTGCAAATGTGAATCCTGCAGGGATATTTTTTATGAATGAAACCTATCAGGCGTTTGGCTCTGATTCGTTTCATATTCTCCGCTGTGGATATATTTGCTTAACGGAGCGCCCGGATTGTGTTTCATTCAAGCATAAATAGAAGCGTCTTTATGTGTGGATTGTGGATGTGAATTACGACGAATCTGAATCTGTGGATTGTTGAATTGTATCACTGTCACTCACACGTTATTGTGATATTGTAACTGGGATTAAAATGTCCGAGGAGATGTGCTGTTTGACGGACTTGATGACATGGACGTGACTTGAGAAAAGCGAATGAGCAATTGCAAGCCTTTGACGTTTTGATGAATGAATTTTGAGAAAATGCATTTATCTGTTCAAGCACTGTTATCTGATGATGAACAAGAGGGTGATGAACATGACTGGTGTCACTGGTATAAACCAAAGGTTAATCAATTCAATGCATGTATGGATGATGTCCGAAACAAATTAAAACCTGATTACTAGTAAAACTGTATAGCCTCCAAGCCTCTCTGACACGTTATTTCCGGGGTCGCGCCTTGAAAACTTTGGGAACCATGTATTTATATAGTACATGATACCTAAGCACATACAGTACAGATATCCTCATAAGTATCTATTAATTCGTATCAATTAGATACTATCATACTCTTTAGGCTTGTTTTGATCTACTTATTCTGAAAGAGTTGAACTAATTATTTTCGCTAGCAAGATCTCATTAGATTATTCATTCCATTAAGCCTACTGCCAGCAGGCACATTTAAAGAAATATAATCTGATTGATTGGGGTAATGAGGGACTTAACATTAGCCTATATATATGTATTTAACTTGTCGGCAAGGCTATTGAGCTGTACTGTATTGTACCCATTCTGCAATCCGTTAATAAAGTTTACAATCAATCAATCAATCAATGCCGTTAGAAAATCAGGATTTCTGCGATCGACACCTGCTGTCTTTTCAGGTGAGGCGGCCGCGCGCAATTATCCTGAGTATCAAGTCTGGTTTGAATTAACGAGAGTGAATCAGCGTTCGAGGAACAGGGAAAGCCTGGTTTCAAACATCGGGTTAATTGAATCTGGCTAATGGGACTTTTGATCGACTTAGTTGAACCAGGTACGGGGAATAGGCGACACAACAATCTCTTTGTTTTCATCACATTGTCTGGGAGACAGCAGCCCTGTGGAGATCAAGGCACTACCACTGTAGGGTTAGAGCTTCTATTCCCTGTAGCTCAATGAGAGTATAGCACTAACACTGAAAGGGTTAAGTGTCTGACTTTCTGTGTAAATCAGTGGTTAGAGCATGGCACTAACACTGCATACGGTTAAGGATTCCATTCTCTCAGTAGCTTTATTGGTATGGTATTACTACTACCAGGGCGACAGTGACTCAGGAGGTAGTCTGCTAAAGGGTCCTGGTTCTATTCCGGATGCTCCCGGCAGCGTGTCAACGTGTCCTTAAGCAAGACACTTAACCCCTAACTGCTTGGTGTGTGAATGCGAGACATAAGTAGTAAAGTGCTTTGGATACAATATACAGTCCATTTACCATTCCCTATGCAGCTCAATAGGCAAAGCATGGCACAGGAATAAAACCCTTAGCCCTGTTTGCTATTGGTACCAATCATGTTGTCGATCGGTATAGTCCTTTCTCAGCCCAATCTATGCTGTTCTTCATACTGGAGACATGCAGCACCAATGGGGCCATGTTTCAGTCTGTAGTACAAGCCCTGAAATACATGTTGACCCAAAGTAAAGACATTTGTTTTTGAGTATAATTAATTAATTAAGTGCTTCTGCAGTGACCTCACTGACTTTACATTAGTAAAGGGGCTGGGGATCCAGTATACAGCAGAATATGGATTGTGCTGAGAAAGAACTCTACCCTTCGACAACATCCTTGATAAGTAGGAAATACAGCTAGGGGTAAATAATTCTGAA
This sequence comes from Notolepis coatsorum, assembly GCF_963971535.1. NCBI lineage: Eukaryota > Metazoa > Chordata > Actinopteri > Aulopiformes > Paralepididae > Notolepis > Notolepis coatsorum. Next base: position 127,181,149 of record NC_140170.1, on the reverse strand, counting down.
CTTTAATGGTTCCATTCCTACATGGATCACACAGAAATATATGCATTCATGTTTCTGTAAAATGTTTTGGATTAATACAAGTTGAAGTGCCGTCCTAAACTACACTCATACCAGTAGGTCCTTTTCAAGAGTATAGCCATAGTAAACTGTCTATTCTCAGCCTCATCACACCTATATCATTCATCACAGATATACAGAGGACACAACTTTCTGGTCACAGCACAATCATCTCTCTCCTGTCTTGGTAGCAACATTAAGTGACAACATTACAGTATGTCGTCTGGATGTCAAATACAGGATAAACCAGGAGTCCAGTGTTTTTCTGTGTGATCTTCATTTATTAGAATGGCATGTATGGAAAGAGAACAGAGAGTCACAAACACAAGGGGTTCATATACAAATAACAAACCGTCCCATCGTCACAGGGAGGAACTCAACCAGGATGACAGAGTGATGGTAGCACTTATACTCAGTAGGATATTTTGTAATAACGTTTTTTTCATGTTCAAGTGCAATACAATACTCATAATCATAGTCATTTCATTGCAGCTGTTCGTTCATAGAGAGAAAGAGTGTGTGTGTGTGTGTGTGTGTGTGTGTGTGTGTGTGTGTGTGTGTGTGCTCAGTGGGAGTTGGAATGAGAGCGTGGGTATTGTATATTTCTTCTCTATGGTGGATGAAGTCTTGTGCAGCATGGCTGAAACCCTCAACCCAATGCCTTGGTGGCCCAAGGACCTGGCTTCTACATCACATTCACCCCAGAGAGCAATTTGCACTTAAAAAAAAACATACTTTTTTACTAAACTAGAGCCACAACTAGTAAGTTGTGCTGCTGCAGACTATTATCTATTATTATCCTATTTATTTTTCCTCAAAAGAAGATGCATGACTTGGTCAGATTTAACAAGGAGGCCGCTGGTGGTGCTCACTTGGCAGGACAAATGTAATGCATTGTTCCTACACTTAACCAATCGACCATGTTCACACGGCGGCCATTTTGCTCTTATGTCATGCTCATGATGGGATTCCCACCTTGGGTGGGAACAGGGTGGAAAGGAATCCCATTTTGAGCATGACATAAGAGCAAAATGGCCGCTGTGTAAACATGGTCAATGGCTGGTGGATTTCAAAAGTCAACAGCCACTTTCACTTTCAGGGACCATGATGGAAATAAGTGCTTGCACTTTCTCATGTTTTTATCCCTTGGATGCTGTCTTTTACTCCACAATAAAAATCAATCAATCAATCAATCAATCAATCAATCAATCACTGTTTTACTTGTCACGTTTCTTTTAAGGGTAGAAAATATCCTGGTTATCTGCCAAAGGTAACTAAGAAGTCTGATGGAGTAAACAAAACCCACCACCAACTTAATACCAGCATGTGGCTGGTGTTCATTTTGAATGCTTGTTCCATTCTATCAATACATTTGGTACAAATTGGTCTTTGGGGGAAACGCTTTGCCAACCAGACACCAAGTCTATTTAGCCCTTTCGTTTCAGCTATAGCTTCACAAGCACTGCCACAATCCCTGATGGACAATATACAGGGCGCCTGGCTGGACAACACACATGTTTTGCATAGACATCAATTTTCAAGTCAAACTCATGCAAATGGGGGATGGGGGGGGGGGGGGGGGTGATGATCAAGATGAAATGAGATGAAGACAAAATTAAAGAAAATGACAACAAACTACAAAACCCAAACTAAATGTTGGAGGTGGAGAGAACAGATGAGTCAGGTGATTTAACAAGTGTCCACAGTTCAGTTCATCAAGATTATCTGAGTTTATAAAAATAAGTGAGTTCATATACCACATTATTTTTTTTTCTTCAATAAAAACAAACAAGACGAACAGATAACTCTATGCATCGACCACCCATTGAGTTAAATAGCCATGGATGTTTGTTACATGTGTTCCAGCTGAAAAGGACACACAGACTGGCCTGGCACTGTTGCTCTGCAACGTGTCGCTACTCATCCTCATCTCGCTCGCTCTGGTTAGTATTGCTTTTCTTTCACACTATTTGTGAACAAGGAGTCAGTGCAATAACCATGGCCTGTGTGTGTGTTTGCTTGAGTGTATATGTGAGTGTATGTTTGTTTGTGTGTATGCGGTATTCATTTACATTTATGGACCTTTGACCTTGCAGGTGTGTGTCTGTGCCTAGTGTGTGAGTTGTTGATATGTCAATTCATGATGTGTGTATGTGTATGTGTACGTGTTTGTGTGTGTTTGTGTATGTGTGTGTTTGTGTATGTGTATGTGTGTGTGTGTTAGAGTGAGGCCAAGCAAACATGCAGCATTAGTCTCAGAGACTCTGACAAGGGCTGTTACCATGCAGAGCACCAGTTAGTTGGAAAGCCATCATTAGGTGAAAAAAAGCTTCCCTCGCTACTTTCTTATATATAAAGATGGATTCTGACATTTGTTCAAACACGTGTTCCTGGTTAGATAGTGTGTGGTAATAATGTTTGGTTGAACTGACAAGTGTGAAAAAACACTATTCTTCTAACTAACAAAACATCAGATTACTATAATTATTGTTACATTAATATTTTTTTTAGGAAATAAATACCTACTCATGTAGTCAGAAGGAAAATACATTTTTGCCACCGAGTTAATTCGGACTTCAGTACACAACAGAGAAAAAAAATCTAGTAGTTGTTTACAGTATTTACCTGCAGCCATGTCAGAGAAACAATTTTTTTTTTAATTGTGTAAGTAATACTCATCATAATAACTTACAAATAAATTAAACAACACATTTTCAAATGAACTGTGAACAAAAAGCATGTAGAAAATGCTAAAGAATAACTATACTATACAACAACAACAAATACTTAAACAAACAAAACAAAAAAGAAAAAAAAAAGAAGGAAAGCTGTATACAAGATTGTATACAGGAAGTGGTTGTATACAGGAAGTAGACATCATTATATATAAAAGCTGAGTCATTCAGCTCAGTGTTAGTGACCAGTCATATAAACTCTCTGAGGGAATATTTCATATTAGTCAATAAATATGAGAGTATACAATAGAATTGGGAATTAAGGGATTGGAGGGAAAAAATACAGCCGAAAGACGCGAGGAGAGAAATAGCTAAATCGTCTCTATGGCTTTGAGAGGCTTTTCTGGCCCAATAAGATTAAACAACAATATCATCATAGCTACCAACCGACCCTTCTCCTAGTGGTCATTCTTGGTACTTCAGGGCAGTGCTACAAAAACAAGTTAAATGATCTATTTAACTGATCTATACTACAGAAACAGATGCTAAAGATACTCTAAAATCTCTCTCCACATCAAGCCCCATTCAACACTATCTGCCTCACAAATAGCCCACGTTGACAACAGATAGGAAGAAAAGGACAAGAGAGAAAGGAAGGAAGGAAGGAAGGAAGGAAGGAAGGAAGGAAGGAAGGAAGGAAGGAAGGAAGGAAGGAAGGAAGGAAGGAAGGAAGGAAGGAAGGAAGGAAGGAAGGAAGGAAGAAAGGAAGGAAGGAAGGAAGGAAGGAAGGAAGGAAGGAAGGAAGGAAGGAAGGAAGGAAGAAAGGAAGGAAGGAGAACATAAATCAGAAGGAAAAAAACTGCCCTCGCATCAGCGAAAACCTCATTCATCCCACCACTGGCTAAACCTCAGTGACACAAACCCAAACCTATCTTCCTCAGTATGGCGCAAACTTCTGTCTCTCTGGTTTCTTCATCCCGTTGGCCGACGAGGAGATCTTGGCGGTGTAGGATGCCAGGGCTGCTGCCGCCGCCGCCGCCGCTGCGTGAGCCGGCACCTGGCCGGAAACCGTCGGGACCGACCCGTGCATCATGGGGGCACCCATAGCTGCTGCTGCTGAGGCAGGGGGGGTGGAGAGTGCCAGGTAAGGGATGGATTTCATTCCCAGGAGACTGGAGAGGGGGAGGGCGTAGGGGTTGCCCAGGATGGGAGCGTGGGACATGGCGGCACCCATCGCTGCCAGGGGGGAGGAGGAGGAGGAGCACGAGGTGGGGGGAGCAGGCTGGGTGAAGCTCATGGTCAGCTCAGGCGGCATGGAGGAGGACTGGGCGGTGGATTTGGCGGTCTCTAAACTGGAGGTTGGGGGGGAAGGAGGTAGGAGGAGGGAGGAGGGAGGGGGGAGGGAGGGAGGGAGGGAGGGAGGGAGGGAGGGAGGGAGGGAGGGAGGGAGGGAGGGAGGTGGAGGGAGGAGGGTGGAGGGAAGGAGAGGGTAGGGATAAGGGACAGGGAGGTTTGAATGGAAAGGGTTAGAAGGTTAAATTAAAGACATGTTAAAGAAAGAAATCGAGAGTACAAAAAAAGTAAACCGAGAAATAAAGAGGACATTTGGAGAGTGAAAATAATAAAACAAAAAAACAAAAAAAACTGAAAATCATAAAAAGAGAGGTGTGTTTTGCTGGAGGTTGCAACAGATTATTGTAGGGGGGGTCTCGGCACGGATGGGGGGTGTGCTGTATAAGTCAGGGTGATGGCTTGGGAGGGGGCTTGGGGAGGAGGAAAACACAACCATTATAGACACATTAGGATCAGTCCTCTCTTAGACAGGGTCCCTGTTTCACATCAAACACAGCAGGACTGAGGCTCATGAGAGTTCTCACTAAAGATCCTCAAAGAAAGTAAAAATATTCAAAACGTGGTAACGCATTTTCGTAACCCCCCCCCCCCCCCCCCCCCCTGGATTCCTGCCCAAAATGCAGAATCAAATTTGGGTTGCTTATGCTGTTTTGCATCCCCTATTGACCCATCTCAAACGTGTTTGAGGAAAGCAACAGTTGTGATCGGAGGATCAAGAAAAGAGGGCAGAGTTTGAGATATGGCAATTGGATTAAACCATATGCATTCTATAGGAGGGATGTAAAACAGCTACAAAATGGTCACTGATAGAAGGTGTAAATGTGGGAGAGTTGGGTTAAGTAAAAGTGAAACGATAGGAGAGAGCACTGCAGAGTGCATCCACATCACAGGTCACCTTGAACCTTGTTTTCTCTTTACTCCTTAGAGGGAGAATGCCACCCATTTTAGTTCACATTCACACATGTTCTTCTTATTGTGCCCCTGGTTCTGACTTCTTGGAGCTATAACATTAGGTTGAGTTCTCCCATTTATTAGCATTGGTAATTCATATATATATATAACATTATACATAAATATATAAAAATGTTCCGGGAGGTTTTAATATCAATCATCTGCTGTTCAGCCATGTGCTAGCAAGCTGGGCCGCTGTTATGCCTATTTAAAATGTATGCGTTTCCTTTTCTAAGCAAAACAGAAGGCAGAGAAAAACATACATAATCCTAACACACGGTTAGACATAATGCAATAATATCAACATCCGCTGTCACGTATGGTATGTTGAGCGACTGGTACTTTTAGTTGGTGTAACATTTCTAAATCTTCTCCTGAATACTAAACTAAACGAGCCTTCAGTCAGGAGGCATCTCTGTTCATACATTGGTATTCAATACAACTAAAATACCAGGAAACGGAACCGGCTGTATAACACATGTACTTTGCGGAGCTAGGGGGTGGCTACTTGGGCTCAAGCCCTGAATGTTTTCTGAAAAGCCCCGAATCTACTTTAAATAAAAAAAAAAAATGTGTGACAATTAATCATTGTTACATGAAAATATGTTTGCACCAGATTTAGCAGAAGCTAATTTCCATCTGTAGTCTATGCAGCTGCTAACTGTATTTGAGTGAGTTAAGTATTGGTGTTATGGTTAGGGATGTCCCGATCCGATCACGTGATCGGCGCCGATCACATGCTTTTCAGAGGATCGGGATCGGGATATTTTTTTTAATAAAAAACGGCAGTCAAAAAATTTTATTCAACAAACATGACCATGTCCACGTCTTAAACTCATACGGAGGCCTTAGTTTTGGTTTTAAATTACATATAATATATCATCATTAATGTATTTATTGTCACACAGAGCAGAATAATTGTCCACAACAAACACATTCCCTTTAATTTACACCGTTGCAACAAACACATTCCCTTTAATTTAGACCTATACACGCTCACATCACAACAACACGTCGCTCCCGAAACACGGTTATCCACTGACTTGAGCAGCTAGACAAATGTCAGAGGTTTGGAACTAAGCATTTTAAAATAGAAAGTCAAGCCAGTCCAACAGCGCAATGTTTGCAAGGAGGACATTCCGCGTGGAGGAAAAACTCATGAAGCAGCAGGCTGGAGGCGAAGTTTTCAGACTAACTTTTCACCTGGAGGATAACATCAATTATTTGCTGTGACTGAGGATTATCGTCGGCGTTTCAGACCAGAATGGAGCAAATCATTACGTAAGTCGAACACTGAATGTATACTAATGTGCAAACATATATTGAAACTTTTAATATTTCTCATATGAAGCACATTTCTCAGGGTGAATGTAATAACAAGAGCCTCCGCGCTTGCGCCCCTCGAGGGACTATCTAGTATTAGGCAACAGAGGGGCTTGTCTTGCTCCGCCAGTTTCTGACAAAAATGCGTCAAAATGTATTACTAATGTGAAAGATCGGATCGGGAACGATCGGGATCGGTAGATATTTAAAATCACATGATCGGGATCGGATCGGGAGCAAAAAAAGGCGATCGCTAGTTATGGTAGAGTCAGACCTAAGCTTTAAATCACAATCAACAAGTTGACAAAAACATAATTCTTCCACCTTAGAAACATAGCTAAAGCCATTTATAAATCAAAAGGACGCTGAAAACCAGATCCATGCCTTTATCTCAAGCCGACTCGACTACTGTAATGCACTCCTTACCGGCCTCCCGAAAGAATACGATGATAACTATTTTATTGCAATGCACTATTGCATTATTTTATTCTATTTCTTTCAAATGTTGAGATTTATTTATCAAAACACGAAAACCTTATAGAACAAGGCATGTGGAGCATGACTAAAACAAAAATTACAATTTTGGTCACTTTTGGTCCTGGCGCTCAACGTTTGGCGAGTTAACCCTAGATCTTAGATCCTAATATGAAAAACAATGTGATTTCAGGGCTCTACAGTGCGACCATTATTGCTCGCATATGCCCCTAAAAATATGTGTGTGCGAACCTGAAAAATCAATTACTCGCACGGTGTGCGAGTGCAGATTACAGCCTCATTCGTTCTTTTTTTTCTCCGCTGCGAGAATCGTTAAAAAACTACAAGTCCCACAGTTCACAGCCGCATAATCGTTCCAATCACAGTAGAGTTTCCTGTGGTCACGCGACTGGAAACTGAAAGTAATGATCAGCGTCTGTCTGAGTCAGACAATACAGCCATGTCGAAGCCCATTCATTTTTATTTTGCGCGAAACATACCAGAGAATGAGAAGTCAGGCGAGGCAGCTCATGTTACAGAGGTGATAGTTAACGTTAACGTTAACCAAGATACTGAAGCTAGCCAGCATGCTAGCGAAGTTGGCCAAGCTAGCGAGGCTACACCCACTACTACCCCCACTGTAGCACCCAATGTACCCACTGTAGCTAGCGAAGCTACACCCACTGGAGCCGGAGGGAAGACATACAAATTTAACGTGAATTGGCTAAACATTTCCCCATGGCTAGAGTTCGAAAACAATGTCATGTTTTGTAAATATTGCAAAGTAGGATCGATGCATTGCGATGCATTGTTACACCCCTACACCAAAGTAACTGGCCCACTGTGTATGTGTGTACAGCTAACTTGGCTAGCGTTATCAACCACAGAGGTGGGCAATAGGGTCCAGCTGCAGCGCCGGGCGGCCAGAGTGCAAGCGGTGTGACGTCGTAATTGGCCGAATCGACTGTCAATCAATGGTCTACCTGACACACAAACTCATAAACAATGTTTCTGTACTGGAGGTGTACAGTATTTCAATAGGCAACCCTGAAAGGATTATTTTTCTAGAAGAGCAACACTAGCTCCCCCCTCTACTGATGGCCCTGGTGGTAATGCCAGTGTCTCCTTTTTGTTCAATGTCACTGCCTTTCTTATTAGGCCTAGTTGTTGGCTACAACTTTGCCACAGTAGGCATTAATCACTTAATTAATAGTTCAAATGTCTGTGTCCCATTCCCGTTTGCACACGCAGATGATACACACACACGCACACAGTGGGCCAGTGACTTTGGTGGTATGTGCTATTGCACAGATGTGTGTCCCGTTCCCGTTTGCACATGCACGCACAGTACAAATATACATTTATTAAAAAAAAAAAAAAAACTCTGTTACTTGACATATTTTCACTGTGCTCCTAAATATTTTTGGGTGCTCCTAAATTTCTTTGTGTGCTCCTAAATTTTTTCATTTAGGAGCACCTGTGCCCCTAGTGAAAAAGGTTAGCGTAGAGCCCTGGATTTAATGTTCTATGTCTTACCTTGACTTTGTCTATTTTGCTGCTATCTATTTTATGCTTTATGTCTGCACTTTATGCATTGCTCTTGATCTGCCAATGTTGTGCTCATTTTATGCCTGTCTTTTTTTACTGCTGTGAAGCACTTTGAGCTGCAATTCTTGCATGAAATGTGCTATACAAATTATTATTATTATTATTATTATTATTATTATTATTATTATTATTATTATTATTATTATTATTATTATTATTATTATTATTATTATTATTATTATTATTATTATTATTATTATTATTATTATTATTATTATTATTATTATTATTATTATTATTATTATTATTATTATTATTATTATTATTATTATTATTATTATTATTATTAATTATTATTATTGTTTGCTTCATTAATTAAAGGGTGTGAATTTAAGTGTTATCTAGTGCCTTTTGTCCGCTTTAAGGTGGTGGTATAAGTTAAAGGTTGTGGTGTCGAAGTAAAAAAAATCCTATTCCTATCTGGGCTAAACCCCGGATCTCCTACAATCCTAAATCCGCCCCTGGTGACAGTTCCTGTGTGTTTCTCCTGCAGTAGGAGCAGCCCAGCCACCGGGTTCTGGGGGAACAGTTAGCTTCTGACAGCTTTAGGGTTGCCACCTTTCACTAATAGAAATAAGGGACACCTTATTATTTTAGCGAAGCTGAAAGCGAAAATCTGCGGATTTTGTAACTATTTATTATTATATATTTGTTTTACTTTATTTCGGTTTTAGGGTTAGGGTTAGGGTTATGTTATTTAATTATTTAGGGGAGCCAGCCCCCCAAACTCCTGAAATGCATAGAAAACAAACAGTCAGCACTGTTGTAGCTGAGGTTCTGTTTAACCGTGTGGTATACCTGTGTCACCTCAGCTGCAGTAACCTAGAGGGGAGGAGTGGGATGATAACATTTTAATGAAATGAAATTGAACAGTATGACTTTTATATTGTTGTCTGAACACTATTTATTTATTTATTTATGTTTAAGTATTTTTGCATAAATGTATTTATGTATTTATTAACCGTTAATCCATTATGAATAATTCCGTTTTCCAGATGAGCATAACACCATAAGAGTTTAAATGGGCACACTATTTAATTATATTGATTAATATAAATACACGTTTATTTATTAGACTTTAAAAACTCAACAATATTAGTCAACTGAAATAGCCTAGACCAGTGGTTCTCAAACTGTGGTACGTGTACCACTAGTGGTACTTGGTGGTACTGCTGGTGGTACTTGAAAACATTTACAAAAAAGCAATTTTTTTTTGTCAGGCCACTGAACTTAGAAGCAGGCCAGGCCAGTGTTTCTGGTTGCGGCGGTGCAATAGTTAGATAACCTAAGTGAGGAACAACCAGGAGATCACTGTGACAGAGAGTAATGCAGTCTAAACAGTCATACATCTTTAATTCAACTTCAGCCTTGATCATAACCATTTATTTTTAGATTTTTTGTAATGTCAGATAAAAAATGAAGTACTCCCACAAGAGTTGGTGTTAAATCTGACATTACAAAAAATCCATCAAAATCTGTGTTGCTGCTAATCATTGACACATGCCTAGCCTGTAATAATCCCCCCCAGAAAAATGTACTTTGCATTTGATATATTGAAAATATTTTACTTTTTTTGTGTTTTTTTAACAATAATTTGTGATGCCATCACACAAACTGGCATTTAAAGGGTAAACATTCAAAAATTTATTGAATATGTGTTTTCTTTTCTTTTTTACAATAATTTGTGATGCCCATCATAAACACTGTCATTTACAGGGTAAAATTTCAAAAATGCCTGCACCAGAATGCAGGAAATTAAGTTTTTGTAACAAAATAATTGTTGTGTGTGTGTGTGTGTGTGTGTGTGTGTGTGTGTGTGTGTGTGTGTGTGTGTGTGTGTGTGTGTGTGTGTGTGTGTGTGAGAGAGAATGACGGACAATTGCTTGCTGTGTGAGAGAAAGAGAGAGAGAGAGATAGAGATAGAGAGAGAATTAAGTACATTTGCTGAAATACAGTTGTTCTTAATTTTCTCACTTGCTATGTGAGAATGTTAGTTATTATGTTCTCAATGCCCCTTGCATTGTATGAGTTGTGTGGAAGTGTTTGCTAGTTCTAGTGCTATCCCTTTGTAAATTGTGGCTGTGTCTGACAAAAGTTAACAATAAATAATGGTATTAGGAATACATTTGCCTCCTGCGTGAACTGTGCATAGCTGAATAGACTGTATTTTAACGCCGGTCATATGGTGGTACTTGGAGAGCCAGCTACGTTCTCAGGTGGTACTTGGTGTAAAAAGTTTGAGAACCACTGGCCTAGACTATGCCCACATCAGCAGCCAATATGTAGGCTCCTGGCTGCCAGGGCAGGTAAATAGAAATACTGACATCTAGTTAAAAACACAACCAGATAAATAAGATGTAATATCCCATACCGAATCAATCTCAGGAAATGTTTCAGTCATGAAGAACTGTGAAACCTGTGCTTGGGTCCTTTGAGTTCTTATATTTCGGGAATATTTTTGTTCTCCTGAGGCATTCTGTTTGACGTCAGTCAGTCCACCATGCGCCACAGAAAAACACACCTACATACTTTGCAGTTTGCTTTATAAACATCTCCACTGACGCTATCAAGCCAGGCGTTTGCCAGTTCCCACTCACGTCTGTACTTCTGTAGGCGTTTTGTCTTTTTAGGATGCGCCGGTGGAGTAGTGTCTGCTGTAGACATTTTCAAACAGCCCGGTGATGCAGTGACTGAGCTGAGCAGAAGTAACTTGAGGATTGGCACAACCGCACAGAACGTTTTAGCAACGTGAAAGCGCGAATTCTCATTGGTCGTGAGCTGCTGAGCGCACGCCCATCATACCAGAGTTGCCAAGTCTGTTTATTTTCCACAACTTTTGGACACAATTTTGCTTGTTTTTGTAGGTCGGCTGGCTCATTTCTCTCACAATACTGGCAACCTTAAAATACGGGACAAAGTGCGTCCCGTATCAGTTCAATACGGAACGCGTTTTTTAGTTTCCAATTACAGGACGATTCCGTTTTTTACGGGACGGGTGGCAACCCTAGACAGCTTCCTTGATTGGATGGTAAGGTCCAGACAGAGCAGTTCCAAGGCAAGAATAATCAACAGTAGATAAAAGGGAAGCAGATTGGTATTGGTATTCTCCTCTATTCATCACTGTCGTGCCACAGAGCCTGTGCCATGCAAATGTGCCACCAATGCAAAGTCACAGTGATATGATTTTGGAGAAATTTCGTATCATAATTGTATATGTCCTGTAAAACTGGAAAGAATTACAGTCGACACAGTGCAAATGTGCTGTTGTTTGTATTTCCTATTATGTTTCTAGTGCAATGCTGTCCTACCAGCAAACGAAGGTTGCAGTTGACACAATGCAATGCTGTTGAAAGGTTATGCTGCTTAGGTTGAGGTTTTGCCCACCATAATTCGATAGATTAATAAAGAAGAAGAATTTGTTATTCCTATGCACATGCGTTTGTTATCATGGAGACACATCTTCAAGCTTCTCCACTGAAAGAGAATACAGACTCAGGGATATTTTCTTGTTTAGCTGTTAGAACTACAATTGAAATAGAAATTGTAGTCCAAACATATTCACCAATGTTCATCATCGGGTCTTGAACATGGATTACTCCAAGCCAGATCCACATGTCAAGTGTTCTAATATGTCCTACCTTTTATTTCATCTAGGAGATACAATTTGATGTCGTTTCACCTATTAATTGAAAGGCTATAACTCAGTGGTAGCCATCGAAGAAGCCATGGATCTATCCTGCATTAGTACAGTGGAATGTTCAAACAACTCAACACCAGTGCAGACAACGTACAACAAGCATGTAAAAGGTGGAGGCTTCCAGTGGCTTTATTATCAATCATAATAGATAGAATAGAATATCTTTTATCTATCAAGCACATTTTACATATACCTGAAATGTATCCTCTGCATTTAACCCATACCAAGCGGTTAGGACTAGTTAGGAGTGATGGGAAACCATAGTCCGGTGCTTGGGGTCCAACTCCAGCCACAGTGTATGTACGTAGCATGCATGTCTTTCTGGTGTGGGGAGAAACCACCTGGAGGAAACCCACGCATGCACGGGGAGAACATGCAAATTCCAATGAGAGCTACTGTAGGACTGCAGCCAATGTCCTTTGGTTTTAATTAAACCTGCACTATGTAACCTTTTAATGAAATGCAGCTTGTTTAGCAGTCTATATAACAAAGTTGGGCCGGGCAAGAGAAAACAAAGGTTATCCTATAACCCTAGTTACATGAGTTCTTGTGAGCGTTCTGCTCTGTGGGATGACCTCATCGTTACCTATTGTAACCTTGAAAGCTTCCGCTACATGCACCTTCACTTGTCCGGCCACACCCATTTCCACCTATGCATATAAGCGAGGGGCATGACCGCGCTTCTTCCTTCCCGAGTCTTGACCTTCATTCAGAAGACAACCAGGAGTCTTCAGTGAGTGAGAGCAGAACGCTCACAATAACTCATGTAACTAGGGTTATAGGATAACCTTCGTTACATTTCGTTCTTGTATCTCGTTCTGCTCTGTGGGACACAGGAACGGAGCAGGACGTGGAGAGCCCGACAAATGTACCCGCTGAGGTCCCCTTACAACCATCAGAACACTGGGGAGGGTCCGGGCCGCGTGTATGCTTTTACCAACGCAGTTGTGTTTCCGCGTTTTGCGCTCTGATTGGCCACTGACCTACACGCGTACGCCCCCCCTCGCTATCGCCTTTGGGGCGTGAGATATGAAGACAGATTTAACTGGGTATAGGAAGGCAGTAATAATAAACACTCGAAACAGCTATTACCAGACAATTACAACAGCAGTGGTGCCTGCTTCAAATGTCACGTATTATAGGCTATAAGCCTGTGTAGATCTATTCGGAATAATAAACATATACACCCTCTAGCAAAACATGAAACAATGTGATCCTATCTCCGATAGAGCGGCTGGTCGCAGAGACGCGAGTTGAACGAACACATCGGGAGGAGAATGCATGAATGAATGAACCTGATGTAAACAAGACAAAAGTCTTTCTCTGGTCTGCATCCCCTTAACAATTGTGTGTATTGAGCCGTACTGTATTGTACGATAGAGCGGCTAGTCGCAGAGACGCTAGTTGAACGAACACATCGGGAGGAGAATGAATGAATGAATGAAAACTTTATTTAACAGATTGCAGAATGGGTACAATACAGTACGGCTCAATACACACAATTGTTAAGGGGATGCAGACCAGAGAAAGACTTTTGTCTTGTTTACATCAGGTTCATTCATTCATTCATTCTCCTCCCGATGTGTTTGTTCAACTCGCGTCTCTGCGACCAGCCGCTCTATCGTACAATACAGTACGGCTCAATACACACAATTGTTAAGGGGATGCAGACCAGAGAAAGACTTTTGTCAAACGAAAGACATATGCAAGCACATGCTCGCTTCATTGCTTCGAAAAAGCCAATAACAACAGCTAACCACCAAACCGTGGGATCTGGGACTACGTTTGTTTAAAAGACACGTCCACCTGAGTCCCTACGGCTCCGTTTCATAAGCAAAAACTTGCCGCCCGCCATATTTTACCTTACCACGTAAAGTAAAAACATATACGAGGCGAAAGAGGAGCAGTGCCCTTAGCCATGTGCTGATGTACATTGCTTTGAAAAGCCAAACACACAATAGCAAGCCACCAATCGTGAATTCAGGGTCTACGTTTGTTAAAAAAAACGCATCCACATGAATCCCTGTGACTCTCTTCACAAACAAGAAATGCCGCCCGCCACATTTGAACTGCACCAGAAAAAGGTAGTGGGTAGTGGGCCCCCATTGTTATTTCGTACGAGGCATACACAAAATACATAGTGAAAAGATCACACGTTTGTTCCAACAAAACTTGCCACTCATAGAGGGACTTTTTATTTGAAAACATAGTATTTTGAGGGGGGGGGGGGGGGGGGGGGGGATAGGGGGCTAGGTGAAAACCAGGAGAACGGGGAAGAGGGGTAGAGGGAGGGGGAACACAGCCAAGGTCTAGTCCCTCGCTCGTCACCTCTAATGCCTGCTCGACGCTGACGCTAGTGCGTAAGGGAATCCCCCCCCAACCAACCTCACGTAAAATGAAGAGACATACGAGGTGAAAAGGAGAGTGTCTCCAGCCATGTGTTGTTTTTCCAAGTGAACACATATGCGAGCATATGGCCATATGCACGTGTCATCGCTTAGAAAAACCACAACATGAAGCTAGCTACCAACCGCGAGCCCTGGGTCCATGTTTGTCTAAAACTTGGCCACATGAGCACCTGCAGCTCCATTCACAAGCAAGAATTGCCCCATTACACTCATACTCTCAGTTCGAGGCATACACAAACACTTTCAGTTAAATGTTTACACGCTGCTTCAATAAAAACCCGCCCCTCCTCTCTTTATTGATGGGGGGGGGGGGGGTGGGGGTTTAGGTTGTAAAGGCGAAAAACAGAGGAAGAGAGAGGTGAAGGAAAGGGGGGGGGATACAGCCTCCTAGGCCTAGTGCCGCTCCCCTTACCTGCTGCCGGGTGCAGCGCATTCTCCTCGAGGTGCGTTCCATCTGCCGCCTCTCTCTCCATGTTTACGTCTCGCGTCTCAGGCCTCTCGCCATTTGGCGTTGGGGAATTGAACCCGACTTTTGCCAGCGAGGCATCAAAGATGAAACCCCGCCCCCTCCATGTAACACTCTGGGATGTAATGGTAGGAGAGCGCAAGGCCCTCTCTGGCACCAGCTCTTCCGCAGAACCGAAGGGGTTTATATCCCCCCCCACGGCCCGCATACTCTTCCTCCTTCTACCAACCACCCGCCCTGCCTGCTCACCACCGCTCTTAACGGCGGGAGCAAGCAGGCGGAGAGCTTGTGCCGCAATCGTCTGCCATCAGAGAGACAGCACCCGTGTCGAGGGTCCGTTTGATGGAGACGCCGGAGCTAACGGCCTTCGGGCGGCACTACACTCAACGCCACATGCCACCGGGGCGAATGGCGGAGGTTGGGAGGAGGGAACGCTGGTGGAGCCCCAAGAAGGGCTTCTCGAGTCTTGGTGGTGATGCCATCTCGAAGAAACAGCAACAAGAAAAACTATAAGCTAAATTTCCACTGTCTAAAGTGCGCTTGTAGCCAAACACTTCCGAATGAAAATATGAGGGAAGGAAGAAGCGCGGTCACGCCCGTCGCTTATATGCATAAGCAGAAATGGGCGTGGCCGGACAAGTGAAGGTGCATGTAGCAGAAGCTTTCAAGGTTACAATAGGTAACGATGAGGTCATCCCACAGAGCAGAACGAGATACAAGAACGAAATGTAACTCTCCTAAAAGTGATGCATCAAACACAATGAAACAAGCTATTTTGGTCAGGTATGACCAGTGCTGCAAAATCTGTAAAGTTTAAGTTTAAGTTTGTTTATTATAATTTTTTTACCCAGGGACAGTGCACATTAATGAACATCTTCAGTTTCTACATCAATGTAAATGTGCCAGATTTGAGCTAATTAGCTAGTTTCCATCTGTAGTCCCTGCCTACCATGCATGTCTTTATGGTGTGGGGGGAAACCGGACTACCCAGAGGAAACCCACGAGAACACAGGGAGAACATGCAAACTCCACACAGAAAGGCCCCCTGCTGGGGTTCAAACCCAGGACCTTCTTGCTGTGAGGCAGCAGTGCCCAAAGGCCACATTATCCTTAAGTTTTTAAAACCGAGTTCCATCTCATGGCCACAGGGTGCCAATCTTAGTGCAGCTTTAAAGATGAATGCTAACATGCCATTTGTGGGAAACTAAAGGACATATCTAAAAAAAAAATATATATATATACAGTATATGCCTAAAATAATGTTAATGCTTGTGATTTACAGCTTGAAAAGCGGAGAGACACTGCTTGGAAGTCAAGTCAAATACCTTATTCTTCAAAATACCCTATTCTTTAGTCCTGATTGAAACATGTTCAGAGAGTGATTTAGTCTCTGCCTGCTGGTCATCCTGAATGACACTGAAGCAGGCGACAGACAGGGGAGGGATTTTACTGCCGTCTGCCCGTCTACTGATTAAAAAGAAGGTGAAAAAAGTAATGGGAAAGAGCATATTTGTCATGGATACTCTAGAGTCTCTCACCTTCCCTGCCCTGACATTTCAGATTGAATATGGCTGACCTACCAGCACATCTGCCACCGACGTGCTGGCGCTTGCGTGTGTATATGTGTGTCTGCGTGCATGGTGTGTGTGTGTGTGTGTGCATGCAGTGTGTGTGTGTGTCTGTGTTTGTATGTATGTATGTATGTATGTATATGTATGTATGTATGTATGTATGTATGTATGTATGTATGTATGTATGTATGTATGTATGTATGTATGTATGTATGTATGTGTGTGTGTGTGTGTGTGTGTGTGTGTGTGTGTGTGTGTGTGTGTGTGTGTGTGTGTGTGTGTGCGCGTGTGTGTGAGAGCATGCATCCATGTGTCAGTGTGTGGGTGCGTGCATGTACGCCTGTATGTGTGAGCTTGCCTGTGTTGTATATATGAGTGCTTGGGTGCAAATCTGCTTGTATGTGTGTACTATGTACAAGTGTGTGTGTGTGTGTGTGTGTGTGTGTGTGTGTTGTGTGTGTGTGTGTGGTGTGTGTGTGTGTGTGTGTGTGTGTGTGTGTGTGTGTGTGTGTGTGTGTGTGTGTGTGTGTGTGTGTGTGTGTGTGTGTGTGAGATTTGTCCAACCTATTCTCACCCTGTCAGTGACGGGACGAGTAGGGAGTGAAATATCAATTTCATCCTGGCTCCAATCATGAATTTGCATATTCATGGACATGGCATTTTGTATTAAAACAGCCTTACAGGGTTCTATGAATCCCATCTCTCTCACGTTGAGAGCATGATTAAATGGATGGATAAAGATGAAACAAACGTGTACTCTGTACCTTGAGTATTATAGGCTGAGTTTGAACGCCTAATCATTTATAATTTCATAATCCTCACATAATGGATTCTACAGAAGTGCTTACAGTAGAAGTTCCTAATTCTATTGCATATGCAGCATGCAACAGCAAATTCATTTTCCACTATTCCTCTGCACACAAGATTAATTGTTTGAAAGATTCAAATTTTGTTCTCCTTTTCAGCCGCCCGGGGGGACAAGAAGCGATCTGTCAACAGATTGAGTCACACATGTTTTGTATATACAGTAATTTCTCCTTTAACCTTTGAGGAAGAACGGGCTACAGCAGCAGCCATACCACTAGGGCAGAAGCAGGAACGATACATGAAACGGAGCTTCTATCATGGCTACCACTGTGGCTATGGTTTGAAAATATCTCTCATATCTAACAATATCTTCAACAAAAAAGGCACACTTAATTTAGACTGGCAACCTCAATGGCTTATTAGGTGCACTAGCATCCATTATCCTTAGTATTACAATTTACCATGCAGCAATGAGGCACTGAGCAAGGTTGAAGGCAGACCTATTATCAAGACTCTTACGGCCCAGGCACACCAGCCACGCACGCATGCACTCGCGGGTTCCGCGCGAGAATGCACGCGTGGCTGGGCACACAAGTCCGACTTCAGAGCGGGCAAAAGTGCGCGGAGGAAGGCACATTTACATTGGAACAGCTGTAAATGCCTAATCTATTGCGAAGTCAGTCCCTGTTTGAAGATTTTTTAAAGATTTCCAGTTCCAGTGTTCTATTGTCCATTTTGCTTATTATATAATTAATTAGAATGTTAGAATTCATTTTAGAATGATGATCAGTGTGACTGTACTCCTGAAAAAGTATAGTAATATAGTTTATTTGTATTGGGGGTTGAACAACATCTATATGTGTGGTAATAATGCAGATATTGAGTGCATTTCTGTGAAAATATGTGTGGCGCACGCCTCTAAATTCAACCAAAGCGAAACCGATCGCTTCCAGCCCACGAGTCCGAGTCACGCGCCTGTGCGCGGCCGGTGGGCACAGCTACGTCTGTTAACATGGGAGCGAAAGTGATGCGCTGGTCGCCCAACCGCCTTCGTGCACGGCTGGTGTGTCTGGGCTGTTAGAGTCAAAGGCCCTATTTCCATCTTTTTTGAGGCATTCGCAAGTGCAGGTGTATAAGCTCAGGGTGCTGGCGCACATGGGTGTATCCAACTTATTTTTGGTAATTTGGTGACCAGAGATGCAATCATCAATCTTAAAGCTAGAACGAAGATAGAGGAACCATTGGAAACGAGAGGAATTCATAAGTAGCAGCCATTTCATGCTAGCCTCTCTACATCACTTCATCTAAGTCATTTAGTGGGCGAGTCTAAATGGTTCTCTTTTTTTCTTCTTCTCTTGTTTCCACATTATTTGTTTCTGGTTGACTGTACATGGTCCTCATTCCAAACCATTGAAAATCTTACAAGTAGCACCTTTAAATATCTAACTTTAGTTGTTGTTAGCATTAAAGCTTACCATGAAGTGATGAGGTACTGTGCCAGGTTTATAGCGATGGGTGTGCCAGTGATGGTTACGTGGCGATCACTGGTGCTGTCCAGCTGACTGCCAATCTTGATCTGGGCACCCGACACCTGGCGGATCTCATTTATCTTGGTTCCCTGACGACCAATGATTGAACCAATCAGCTGTGAGGAGAGAAGGAGAGGAGGGGGTGAGAGAGGGTGGGGGACAGAGAGAGAGAGGGAGATGAGAGGGGTGAATGAAGATACTTATAATAAGAATAACAAAGCAATCAAGTACTGCCACTGTTGAGTTACAAAGTAGTTGGATAGGTTAGAAGGCTCTCACAGGTGGGGTTCTCTAGATGGGAGTAAAGGGGGAAGAAGATGTGTGTGTGTGTTAGTGTTGTCACGATACTGGAATTTCTAACTTCGATACGATACCTTGAAAAGTATCGATATTTGATACCATTTTCGATACTACGGGGAAAAGATTTTAATCTTAAAATGTAAATGTCTTTATTCATTTATTTTATTTTATTTAGCTTTTGTTGCTGGTCGATTCTCCTCACCTTCTCTCTGGTATTATAAGAGAAGAGAAATATAACACTTTTAAAACCCTTTGTTTTAGGGCTGGGCGATATGGCCTAAAAATAAAATCTCAGATTATTATTTTTTAAATCCGATTTACGATTTTAATCGATTTTTTTCTCTTTGTTTATTTGTTTATTGTTATTTGCACTTACAAACATACATTCTGTAATAAAATAAGTAAAAGAAGAACAGTTAAAATGTGCAGGAAAGGTCAAATAACCCAAGGGCTTATAAGCGACCTCCCCTCTTAAACCTAGGATACACAAAAAAAATCCCCCCCCCCCCCACATTATGCACAAACACACATGCGCATATCCCTCTCTCATACACACAGATACATACAATACAGCATTATACAACTATTATAATGTTGGGACAAAAAATTAAAAAGACTTTACACAAATACACATGGATACTGTAGTTCTTTTTTAAGCTTACTTTTAAATATATTTAAAGTGTTTCTATTAGATTTTGTATATCATTCCACATCACTGCACCTTGATAAACAAATGAGAATTTGGCAACAGGGGTCCTACAGAAAGGAATGCAGATTTGTTTCTCTTGAAAACTAGAAATCATTCAAATAACCTTTGTTTTTATTTTAGACAAAAAAAATATCAAACCAAGATGAATTTCCCTATTGGGATTGAAGTGCAAACCTAACTTTCACCAATCTTCTTTTAAAAAATTTAAATAATAATAATAATAATAATAATAATAATATATATAAAAGGTTACTCTTGATCAAACAAAGATGAATGTCCCTATTGGCATTAATAGTGCAATAACTTGCTTTTTCACCAAACTTCACTTAAAACAAATAAAAGGTGCCTCTTGATCATCAAACATAAAAATAAAAGGTGACTCTTAAAAAAGAAAAAAGATTAAAAAAAAGATTTTTTTTTGTTTTTGAAAATCGATAGTGCAGAACGTATCGATATTGCGGGAAATTAGTATTGAAACTGTTTTAAATATTCAGAATCGATATGTATCGAAAAATCGATATTTTTGCCCGGAAAAGCGATAATAATATTATAAAGACCAACCCGAAGACTCATGAAAAAGCACGTCCTGAACCCGACTTGCTGGAGGCTGCTGCCCCTGAACCCGACCTGCCGGAGGCCGCTGCCCCTGAACCCGACCTGCCGGAGGCCGCTGCCCCTGAACCCGACCTGCCGGAGGCCGCTGCCCCTGAACCCGACCTGCCGGAGGCCGTTGCCGCTCAACGCTCCATCTGGCGGCAGCTCTGCCAACAAGGACTGCATGAACTTGAGGATGGAGGTGATCGACGGACCAGGAGACGTCTAAAGCCAGTACATGAAGCCAGTACCACACGTCTAGAGCCAGTACATAAAGCCAGTACCGCACGTCTAGAGCCAGTACATGAAGCCAGTACCACACGTCAAGAGCCAGTACATGAAGCCAGTACCGCACACGTCTAGAGCCAGTACATGAAGCCAGTACCACACGTCTAAAGCCAGTACATGAAGCCAGTACCACACGTCTAGAGCCAGTAGATAAAGCCAGTACCACACGTCAAGAGCCAGTACATGAAGCCAGTACCGCACACGTCTAGAGCCAGTACATGAAGCCAGTACCACACGTCTAGAGCCAGTACATGAAGCCAGTACCACACGTCTAGAGCCAGTACATAAAGCCAGTACCACACGTCTAGAGCCAGTACATGAAGCCAGTACCACACGTCTAGAGCCAGTACATGAAGCCAGTACCACACGTCTAGAGCCAGTACATGAAGCCAGTACCACACGTCTAGAGCCAGTACATGAAGCCAGTACCACACGTCTAGAGCCGGTACATGAAGCCAGTACCACACGTCTAGAGCCAGTACATGAAGCCAGTACCACACGTCTAGAGCCAGTACATGAAGCCAGTACCACACGTCTAGAGCCAGTACATGAAGCCAGTACCACACGTCTAGAGCCGGTACATGAAGCCAGTACCACACGTCTAGAGCCGGTACATGAAGCCAGTACCACACGTCTAGAGCCAGTACATGAAGCCAGTACCACATGTCTAGAGCCGGTACATGAAGCCAGTACCACACGTCTAGAGCCAGTACATGAAGCCAGTAGCACACGTCTAGAGCCAGTACATGAAGCCAGTACCACACGTCTAGAGCCAGTACATGAAGCCAGTACCACACGTCTAGAGCCGGTACATGAAGCCAGTACATGAAGCCAGTACCACACGTCTAGAGCCGGTACATGAAGCCAGCACCACATCTACAGCGGTTCTGTTGGTGTCAGACAGTGTGGATTGGACTTCACAGCCATTAGAAGACTCACAAGTGTAGCACACTGTAGCACTCAACACTTTGATGACCATTGTTACTCAGCTGATAGAGTTGTGCCCTTCCTGCTGACTTGTTGTACAAAACGTGTAAGTCGCTTTGGATAACAGCGTCAGTTAAATGACAAAATGTAAATGTAAAATGTAAATGTAAGTAGCAGAGGCAGGATTGTCATTGTCGTACACGACGGACAACCTTAAGTTAAGTTAAGTGTCAGTATGTGACTGTGTATGTGTGCATGTATTATTCTGGACCCGCTCAGGGTCTGTCATCATGGAGTACATATCTCAACAATAGACTAATAGATCATCAGGTTCAGTTTGAAACAGAAATATCCCAGCATCACACCTGGACAAGAGGCAGGGGAACTATGTGAGAATGCTGTTCATCGACTACAGCTCAGCATTCAATACCATAGTCCCCTCCAAACTCATAGCCAAGCTCAGGGACCTGGGCTTGAACTATGACCTCTGCCAGTGGGTCTTGGACTTCCTGACGGGCAGACCCCAGGTGGTAAGAGCAGGCAACTGCACCTCCTCATCCATCACGCTCAACATAGGGGCCCCCCAGGGCTGTGTTCTGAGCCCCCTCCTCTACTCCCTGTACACACATGACTGCGTGGCACAGCGGAACAACAACACAATCATCAAATTTGCTGATGACACAGTAGTGGTGGGCCTGATCTCTGCCAACGACGAGAGGGCCTACCTGGAAGAGGTAGAGAATCTGTCACAGTGGTGTCAGGAGAACTGCCTCTCCCTGAACGTCAGCAAAACAAAAGAGATGATTGTGGACTTCAGGAGGTCGGGGGTCAAGGACTACAGCCCCCTCAGCATCGACGGGGCACCGGTTGAGAGAGTGAACAGTTTCAAGTACCTCGGAGCCCACATATCCGAGGACTTGACATGGACCACACACATTGACAGTGTTGTGAAGAAGGCACGACAACGCCTCTACTTCCTCAGGCGCCTAAGGAAGTTCCAAGTCAGTCAGAAGATCCTTAGGAACTTCTACTCATGTACAATAGAGAGCATCCTGACTGGCAACATCACCTCCTGGTTTGGGAATAGCACTGCACAAGACCGTAGCAGACTACAAAGCAGACTACAAAGAGTGACACGTTCAGCCGAACGCACAATTGGAGGGGGGCTTCCCACCCTCCAGAACATTTACAACAAGCGGTGCAGGGGGAAGGCTAAGAGAATCATCAAGGACTCCAGCCACTCGAACAACTGCCTCTTTGAACTGCTGCGGTCAGGCAAGCGATACCGGAGTCTTAAGGCGAGCACAGAAAGACTCAGAAGAAGCTTCTATCCCCAGGCCATCAGGCTGCTAAACGAACAATAAACACTATGCAACAACCATCAAATGCACACAGCACACACCCACACACTCACTTAAACAAACAACACACTGCAGCACCCACTCTCCACACTTTAGATCACACAAACACACTTTATATTTATTGATAAAGGATTTGCACTACAACTCGTACACCTACTGTAAATTGTACCTAAATTGCACCTCATCCCATTTCTGCCTTGCACTATATAGTATTGTATATTAGTACACTGCATAGTATATTGTATAGTATATGGTAACTCAGTTACGTCTATTCTGCATCGAACATTGTACATATGTCTATACTGAACACTGTGACCTCTTTTTTACTTCTAATTTACATGCTATACTATGTTATTTTATTTCATACTTATCTTGTCTTGCACAGTCTCTGGAGCGTAACAGTAAGAAGCATTTTGTATAAAAGTATTCTGTACTTCTGTATGACAACTATTAAAGAAACTTGAAACTTGAAACTTGCTTGCTCTAAAACAAACAACGAAAAAACACCCACACTTACCCCTGAAACAGACTAGAAGCGTGGGCAGCTGTACACAAGGGCACTAGCATATGTTGGCACTAGAGCAAACACACCAAGCATGGAGTTTTTTTATAGAAATTCTACAGTATATTTCTATGTATTTCCATGTCCAGCATGCTGAGAAAAGAGCCTTTTATCCCTACAGTACTCCTCCACGCATGTCAGGTGTAGAAAGTGAAGCGGCTGTGCGGTCCGCCTCTGTGATATGCCTGTTGTCTGCTGGAAGGAAACACACCCCATAATGATTTAAAGATGAATGCCACTCCTTTTAAGATTCACATTATGTTCTTCCTGTCGCCCAGGACAGTTAAGTCTTACTCTTACTAAGGCTCAGCTTCTTCCCTCAGGCTATCAGAACAACGAACACTGATCTCTCCACACACTGCACTCGCACACACACAGACGCACCATAGGTCACTTTAAACACACAAGAAAATGACACTTTAAAGGAAGGAAAAGGGACACTTTAAGAAAATAACTTGTTGTGATTGTTGCATAGTAGCCTATAGTTAGTAACAGCAAGTATAGCATATGGGCATAGAAGAAAAGCTGCACATTGTATAGGAGTGTACATAGGATCCAGTGCCTTTAAGGCGAGACACCCCAACCCCCCCCCCCCCCCCTCTCCTAATAGACAGTCTCCTCCCCACCGTATGTATCTTTTTTCTCCCACTGACCCAACCCCTCCTAATGTACAGTCTCCTCCCCATCATATGTATATATTCTCTGTTAGGATCTATGGGTAACAGTACTGTATATTTGCATATCATATATGTCACAAATGTAACAGTACTATATACCTGTATGTCATGTATGTCCCTATGCCATAAATGTCATGATGTCATGTATGTTGTGTATGTCATAAATGTCACTATGTCTTTCTCTGGTCTGCATCCCCTTAACACATTCCCGCCCGACAACGTATATATCCGTGTTTCGAATCCATGCTTAAAGGACCAACCACGGATATCTCCGTGGCAAGGTTGTTTTGGCTTTTATTCCATTTTAATAACCTATTCAAGGTCGCCGAGCTGCACTGCAGATGTACCCTACTCTTTGAATTCGAAAAAGTGCATTACCGACCAGATCCTCTTGGGGGCACTGTATCGATAATGCAGTGTTCCCTGTGGCAGAAGTTGTCTTTTTTTCTGGATTTCCAATGTTGCACGGAATACGTTTTGGATCGCGGATTTCACTATGCAGTAAGGGAATATATCATCAGCCAATGGACATATCGATGTACCAGATGGCGATCGATAACTGGGAAATGGTCTGGGGGATCCAACCGGCTCATGGTAAGATCTTTTTCACGTAAATTACATGCTGATCAGGGCTTGTTATGATACTCAACCAGCCGATCAGCGTATGTGGCTACTGAGACGAACACGGTTATTGGTAATCAATCATCAAAAACTACGTCCCCCGCCCCCCCCCCTCCCTTTCATGCATTCATGCTTGAGGATCGTACCGATCATATGCAGTTTGAGTTTTAACTGTAGCTTCTGTATAACCGAAATGCCATTGGATATAACGTTAGTAGCTATTAGCCCTTTATCCAGCCTTCCAGGAAATATACTAGACCAAATCTCGTATAACGCTTATATTCAAGACGCTATAAAATGAGAACGTATTGATGCATTTTTTTTTCTTTAAGCCATTTTGAAGGGACGGTTTATGATCTCAATTGACAATGAGAATGGACAGATAGCAATACTAAAGTATAGATTTAGCTCTACAAACATCCCCACGGACTGTGCAAGTCTGTTTACATATGCTGGCCGTCTACAGTGATTTTAGACGCATCCAAATGGCCCGCCAATGTGTTAACAATTGTGTGTATTGAGCCGTACTGTATTCTGCAATCTGTTAAATAAAGTTTTCATTCATTCATTCATTCATTCACCCAGGTGAATAAGCAAATATAATGTTTTTGGTTGATTTTGAGATTTTGTTAAATTTTGCTTCCTAAACATGTCTTCTATGAAACTAGTGAAAATAAAACGTCAATAACACACATTTAATTGTTTATTTTACTTCATTTTGCTTGATTGCATCCATAATGTGCACATATTTAATGGGGAAGTGCCTCATTTGCATATATAAACATAAAATTCTGAAAACTTGTAATATATTTTTTCTTAGTTTATATGTACATAACAAACTGGGAAAGTTTCATAGTTTCATATCTATTCAAATATTTTTTCCCAAAAATGAGTTTTTATGCGTTTTTCTTACACACTTGGGTATAAATGTACCATTTACATAGCACCTACACACACCATACTTTCCACATTTCTTCCTATATATACCCTGCACCTTTTTCAGAGGGGTTTGTTGATATATCATTCATAGCCTGATTTATAGTACATTTAGATTAAAAAAACCTGACGAAAATAGATTTCTTTTACGACGGTAGACAGCATTTCCTGATTTATGGGATGATAAAAAGACATATCCACAATCCCCTCTGGACAAAGTTCACTGTGTTATGTGTCAACATAATGAAACACATTTTCTTTTTTTTTATCCACATTTTCTCCCATTTTCTATTT
>NC_140170.1:127134961-127152461 GCF_963971535.1 Notolepis coatsorum | reverse complement strand
GTTAACACTGTCGCCTCACAGCTAGAAGGTCCATGGTTCGATTCCCGCGTGGGGACCAGCTTTCTGCGTTGCCAGGTACCCAGGTGGGGGATCTCCCAGGCCTTTCTGTGTGGAGTTTGCATGTTCTCCCCGTGCTTGCAAGGGTTTCCCCTCCCGATAAGATAAACCCAATGGGCCTCATTCAACAATACTCTCTTATTATTTTTCTTATATTCTTTCTTGCCTGTCTGTTAAGAGAACAATAAGAAAAGCCACCGCCACATTCATCAAGCCGTTCTTAAAGTCCAAATCTGTTCTTACCCAAGTTTTTTGAATGATGAATCCCACTCATTCTAAATGGGAAAACGCGTTCCAATTTGCATACAGAGACATGCCTCGCGAGAGCCGTGTGTGAACTTGGGTCTGCATTGTATGAGCGGATCCCCCGGCCGTATTCAAGCGCTGGAGCGCTTTGCGATGGATCAAAATTAGATAGGAATCAAATGTATTGTCATCATACAGCACCTATAGCTATATAGTGGAATAGACTGTATTAAAGTAGTAATATAATAGTAGTTGCACGCTTCTGGCCACCTCCCACAGCTGCAGTGCGCGCACACACACACGTACTGTATATACAGTACGTGCAAAATTAATCGTTCCAGCAAAGTAGGCTTTGTCAATACTGAACGACTGTGTGATTGTCAAGAGCCAATCGCAGAGTAGGTTGGGAAATACTTAACAGCAGCCACTCATCTGGCTCTGCAAATAGATCTAGAGTCTGAATATCTCCGCATATATAAGCCTGACTGGCAGTGCGCATAGTACAGTGGATGGCACATCTCTCTCAAATCCATTCTGAGAACGGAATGCAGTGCCCGCGATGCAAAAGGGCAAATACCGCCGCCTACGCCTTCCAGCTGGTATTGCACTCCATTAGAAATGGTGTAGTTTCTTTTCTGGGACGATCTGAGCCGTGTGGGCAGGGTTTAAATACTCAGACGAGGCAGGTCTTTACAATGACGGCATGGAAAAGTTACACACCGTTCATGTGTAACGCTCGGTAATGTGGGACGGACCTCCATGAACAGTATTTTGAATGGCGATCAGATAATTGGATTCTTTCTTTTGCATTACATCAGATACAAGGTAAGGACTCTATATATAAAATCTTGTTTATTTATTTATTTTTTACTGTTTGCATACGAGGTGGTCCGCAAATGTTCTTGATAACAATCTAGTGGTCCGCATAAAACAGAAGTTTGGGAACCACTGATATAGACAATCTCTAAATATGCGTTCTATGCTACGTATACAGTAAGCCTACTGTATATCTGTATGTATGTCATAAATGTCATGATATATATCTGTATATCTGTATGTTGTGTATGTCATAAATGTCATTATGAATTGAAAATGGGGGACCCTGATGTAAACAAGACAAAAGTCTTTCTCTGGTCTGCATCCCCTTAACAATTGTGTGTATTGAGCTGTACTGTATTGTACCCATTCTGCAATCTGTTAATAAAATCTTCAATCAATCAATGGCCTGGGCGGCCAGAGCATAACTGTTCTAACAGCAATATATAATCCATTTCAGAGAGAATTATTATTATTATTGAAATGTTCTGTATTTTTAAAGCCGTATTTGGGGGCAATTAACCAATGGTATGCTTTTTTTATTTTATTAATTTTTTTTTTTACGATTTTCTTTATGGGCAAGAGTGCTCTCGACCACTCTTACAATTTGACCTTGCCTGAGAGAAAAGCAACAATAAGAAAACATTGCTGAATCCCAGGTAAAAACAAAATAAGAAGAAATGCTAGTTAAGAACGAAATCTGTTCTTATATCGCTTCATGCATGAGGCCCAATGGTTCCCTGACGAAGACGGAGCACTTGGATTGGTCCCCGGGCCGCGCCCCACACCGCAGCCCCTATCTGCTCCTGGCTGCCCTCAGGGGGAAGGACATACGGGATGGGTCAAGTGCAGAGACATTTCATCTGCGACCCAATGCATGTGTGTGTGTGTTCCTGTGTGTCTCGCATTTGTGTGCATGAAAAATAAAGACTTCTTCTTCTGTATGTATGATATACCTACATTCATTTGCACACTATTGTATATACCGTAAGTGACTATCCTTGATATTGTTTATGGATTGTTAAGTTTTATCCACTCTGAATTTTGTTATTCATTGAGTTTTTTGTTTATTATTAACACAATAATCGCCAAAAACGAGTTAACTCGTTATTGCCCGCCATGCGAATATCGCCAAAAACAAGTTAACTCGTTTTTGGGATCGTTATTTCTTTTATTAGCTATATCCATACATTTTTCATCCATCCAGCCTGATGTTATCATTGGGAATGGGTCTGAGCTCGCAAAAGGGCAAATACCGCCGCCTTCCAGCTGGTATTGCACTCCATTAGAAATGGTGTAGTTTCTTTTCTGGGACGATCTGAGCCGTGTGGGCAGGGTTTAAATACTCAGACGAGGCAGGTCTTTACAATGACGGCATGGAACAGTTACACACCGTTCATGTGTAACGCTCGGTAATGTGGGACGGACCTCCATGAACAGTATTTTGAATGGCGATCAGATAATTGGATTCGTTTGCATTACATCAGATACAAGGTAAGGACTCTATATATAAAATATTGCGTTGATCTGATATTTCTTTCTACCCCGATCGACGCTGTGTGTGTGTGTGTGTGTGTGGCTGTGTGCCGTTGGGTGCAGGAGGGGACTGGGGGAGCCTCGCGCTACGAGGGCCATTTCATTCTTGCATGAGGAAGGATAATAATGATAATCTAGGGTTGATTTAAGGAAGATTCGATAATCAGGCGAAAAATTACAACGTGTTTAGTGTATTCCACTAAAGGGCTATTATCGCGTCTTTTCCTGGGATTACTAAGAATCATCAAAACTATACTCATATTCAAAACGGTATAAAATGTAAATGTACGGATGAAAAAACAATCTGTTTCATGGATGTTGACTGGAAGCAACTCACTGACAATCGATGGGTGTATTAGACCCATAGCTATAATATAAGATATATTTTAAGCACTCGCAAATGTCGCAGTCTAAAACTATATCCATTGAATAAAGACCTGGCGATGAAGGGCGATCAGCGCCCCCTGCTGCTGGCCGTCAATGTGTTAGTTTTTATTGAGCATTTTATTGTTATTGTTTCATTATTATTATTATTATTCACTATGTGGTCTTTTTTTCTTGATGCAATGCGCGATCCAGCAGGGTCACACAAGCAAATTGGTTTTTCAAATTGGTAAAAGATAGATGGTGCTGACGAGGTTAAGGTTTTATATAGCGACTGTCAAGATATCCAACTGGAAGATAGGTGGATGTGAGCAAGGTTGACATGACACAGTGTACTCTGACCACACAATATCATAATGAGTCTCCTTAGTCTACTTAGTATTTGTAATCCTCTGCATTTAACCCATCCTAATTATTTAGGAGCAGTGGGCATCCATAGTCCAGCGCCCAGGGACCTAATCCAGTTCTAATGCCACTGCCTTGGTCAGGGGCAATAGCAGGAGTACAACCGAAACCGAAGACACAACACCCCCCCCCCCCCCCGTTTCTCTGACTGTCCCCCCGTCTTTATCTTTCTCTGCCCCCTCCCTACACCCCCCCCCCCCCTCTCTCTCTCTCTCTCTCTCTCTCTCTCTCTCTCTCTCTCTCTCTCTCTCTCTCTCTCTCTCTCTCTCTCTCTCTCTCTCTCTCTCTCTCTCTCTCTCTCTCTCTCTCTGTGTATTCACCACACTACAAACATTCCTTTCCCTACATGTCGTTTGACCAACCAGCTCGAGTGTGGATTTTCCCAGTGCTGCTGTGGGCTATTCATGGAGGCGACACTGATAATTTAAGTGTGTGTGTGTGTGCATGCATGAGCTCTAATGCCGTTGGCAGAGAGAAGACAAAGTGCCAGCTGACAACATCCAGGTCTTTCCAATTGTGTGTAATGTACCTTTAACCACCATATGACCCCGAGGAGGGCAGTGTGCAACACATAAAGCAGCTATCATGTCCGCATAACAGCAAAATCGCACGCAATCTGGTATTCTCATGTTACAGTATCTGTGCCATGCAAGTATCCCGTATCTCCAATACCCCCTCTCCCCTTTTCTATCAATTTATTCTACTATAATTGACAGATGACATTGTCCCTGTCATTTAGAAAAAGTGTGTTGTAACCCTGGCTCTGTGCCAAGCCAATAAAACCCCCCCAGGGCTCATGGTCGTTCCACAGTTCCAGGATGAAAATGACGGGTGCTCAGGTCTTCTCAGTTAGGTAGCCTGAGCTGTGGTGAACCTGACAGAGGAAGGCTTGCTACCTCAGTATCTTCTGTAAATCACTGTCATGACTGTTCCTTTAGTTGGCTTCATCCTGTTTTTAATGTTTTCAATGAATGTCCTTTGATGTTATTTTTTATTTTTTATGCAGCACTTTGTAACTACTGTATGTTTTGAAAAGCTCTCTATATGTAAACTTTATTATCATTATAATGGTTATTATTATCATCATCACCATTATTATTATTTAATATATTTTCCACTATTGCTATACAACTGAGTTTTTGCAAAAATATGTTTTTTTATTCAAAAGATATTTCTAATCATTACAGTTAAAACAATAAAACAATGTTCTTTGCTCAATATTTCAAAGTTACAAATTATTACATCCAATAAAGTCTATTTTCTATGCACACATTCATAATATAGCTAATCATCAATAAAGCTATACGTTTTACTGGAAATGGTAAATGGTGCATTTATATAGTGCTTTTATCCAAAGCGCTTTACAATTTGTTCCTCACATTTGACCCATTCACTCACACATTCACACACCGACGGCGGAGGCAACCATGCAAGGTGCCAACCTGCTCATCAGGAGCAATTAGGGGTTAAGTGTCTTGCTCAAGGACACTTCAACACGCTGCCCAGGAGGAGCGGGAATCAAACCGGGAACCTCTGGATTACCAGATGACTGCTCTACCTCCTGAGCCACTGTCGCCCCTGTGGAAAACAAGTAATCATTTTGTCACAGTACAGTATGTGTCACAATCTATAATATGTAGGAAATCTCTTTTAGGATTGTACCTTTTAGTTAATTCCCCTGCACACTGTTTAACTGTATGCAAGTTGTTGAGAAAGACTGTTGATACAAGAGAGAGAGAGAGAGAGAGGGGTAGAAAGAGGGGAAGATAGAGGGAGACACAGAATGGAGGAGAAAGGAGAGAGAGAATCGTGTTGCTTTGACTCAAACTGTGAGCTGTAAAATGTTAATAATCTGGTCCCAGGCCTGCTGACGCGCACGAACGCACGCACACACACGCAGACACACACACACACACACACACACACACACACACACACACACACACACACACACACACACACACACACACACACACACACACACACACACACACACACACACACTAGTAGACACCAGAGGGAGCTCCACAAACCATGTTAAACCCAGATTCGGCTCAAACAAGGGACTAAACACGTTTCGCATTATGCCACATCAATGTGGAACGCCCTACCCACAGCTGTAAAGGAATGTGAATCACTACCCACTTTCAAAACCACTCTCAAACAGCACCTACGGGAGACTGCAATTCGAAACTGGCCCCTGTAAATGTCCTAACCCAACCGCCTCCAATGTACAGTAAATGTCCTAACCAAATAATACACGAGACCCTCTTATTGGGACCAAGTAAGGTTTCGTCGATAATCCAATGTACAGTTAACCCCCCCCCCCCCACCATTCTGCAATCTGTTAATAAAATGTTCAATCAATCAATCAATCAAGTCCAATGGTCTGACCAATTTTTTTTTATAATAATCGACGGCCATTTAAAAAAATTAATTTAAGTCCGCGATTTTTCTTTTGTTTCACAATGGGTCATGACAAACCAATTACATAATCCAACATATGTGTAACGAACTAACATATTCCAGTTGACTATCTTTTTTGGAGGATTTGTTCAAAAGCTATTCATACTTCATACTTCCATGGCGGACTCATTCAGACATAAAAAATAAAGTTATTCGGTTGTGGGAGGGATCTGGGGTGTGTTATACGAAATAACAACGTCTAACTTGACTGTTTCAGCCAATCAGAATCAAGAAATGTGCATGCCATTGTATAATTAGATACAACGCACCTTAGAGACCAGCAATGTATCTAAATAACTCACTCACTCACTCACTCACTCACTCACTCACTCACTCACTCACTCACTCACTCACTCACTCACTCACTCACTCACTCACTCACTCACTCACTCACTCACTCACTCACTCACTCACTCACTCACTCACTCACTCACTCACTCACTCACTCACTCACTCACTTTTCCAGTATGGAGGGAACAGAAGAGGTGTTTAGAGCCCTTACCAACTATTGATTGCTCAAAATGGGTACAACCCTGCTCAGTTTTGTGTGTGTGTGTCTGAGCATGAGTGTATTAAAAACAATTTATAAAAAGAAACTTCAACTGCAAGCCTGTGCATGTCTGTATTCATGTCTGTATTTGTGTGTATGTTTTTGTGTGTATGTTTTTGTGAATGTGTATTTGTGTGTGCACGCTTGTGTGTCTTTCTGTGTGCGTGCATGACTGTGTGCACGTGTATCTGTATGGATGTGCCCCTGTGTGTGCGTGTGTGTGTGTGTGTGTGTGTGTGTGTGTGTGTGTCTGTGTGTGTGTGTGTGTGTGTGTGTGTGTGTGTGTGTGTGTGTGTGTGTGTGTGTGTGTGTGTGTGTGTGTGTGTGTGTGTGTGTGTGTGTGTGTGTGTGTGTGTTGTATGTTCTCACACACTCACACAGCTGTGATGAGAGGCTGAGTGCCGGTTGCTTTATTTATCCGACAGTGTTTTGACTGTAGGGAGGCACTAAGCAGCTACACACTGACAGACTCTATCACACACTGATGGATGGAGGGATAGAGTCAGGGAGGTATGGAGTCAGGGAGTGCGGGAGGAAGAGAGAGAAGGAGGTGCAGAGAGGAGTAGCAAGAGTGACACACACTGACAGTCAGCCAGACAGACAGACAGAAATATAGCCATAGAGACAGACTCTGTCACACACTGATAGATGAACAGAGAAAGGGAGTGAGAGAGAGGAGGGATGGGTAGGGAAGAGAGGAAGGAGAGAAGAGAAGTGAGGAGGGAGGGAGCTGTATTAAACAGGCGAGAGGGGGAGGGCACTAAGCAATACACAAACACTGACTAACAGACTCACAATTTGATGGGTGGATGGAGAGAGAGAAAGAGAGACACACACAGAGAAAAGGATGCAGGGAGGAGAGAGGGAGAAAAGAGAGAGACAGATTGACTGATTTATCACATGTTGCTGACAGTTTAAGTCAGAGACAGGGGTTGGGGAGAGGGAGAGGGAAGGAGGAGGATGAAGGCATGGATGAGGGAGGGAGGGAGGGAGAGAGGGATGGATATATTCAAGGAGCTAATAGTGTTGAATATCTCCATCCCTCTCTTAGGAGCTAATAGTGTTAATGATGGAGGGAGCAAGGAGGAGGAGAAAAGAGAGATGGAGGGAGCAAGGAGGAGAAAAGAGAGATGGAGGGAGGGAGCGATGAAAAGGGGCAGCGCTAAGCAGTGCAGATTGACAGACTTAATCCTTCATTACAGACTACACTGGCTGACAATGACAGAAAGAGAGAGCGAGAAGGGGGCGGGGTAGAAGGTGGAAGAAACACAAGACTTGTGCATTTAGAAAATCTGACACAGACTTACAAAATGATCAGAGGTGTTCAATTCAGACTCACAATGGATTATTATTCAATTAATCAGTAAACTGACAACCTCGGTGTACAAAACATAATTACATTTTGAAAACTCTTGTATATTCTTGTAACAGAATGGCTTGGTGGCCAGGCTCCGTCACTGACTGAGGGCAGCACACAGACATACACACACACACACACACCACATATTATTCTCTGGAGCAGCCCAGCGCACACACATACGCCACATATTCTCTGGAGCAGCCCGACACAGAGTGCGGGCAGCGCACACACGAACACACACACACAATCACACATACACCTACACACACACAACAAACATTCCACACTCCCTTCTGTTTGTTCTGAGTATGTCAAAACCCTCACCATTATTCATCTTTCCTTTATTGTTTCAGTAGCGTGACTAAGGGTGCACACCTGGGAGTTCTACGTTCATTTATACCATTGTGGCGATAAGAAAATAGCAAGCCAGAGACGTATTTCGGGTTGAGGTATTTTACGTATCTTCATGTAGCATTTACAATAACAACAAACCCTCAACCCGGAACCGGAAGTGGTATTTTCCCTTTCCCCTAAACAGTAAACCCTTGCTCATAAAGGCACAAGCCCACCTTAGTGAATGTCTTTTACATATGGGTCACCACACCATCATACATACATTTCCACGACACATTCACCCATGAATTCCCTATAGGCTGAAGTTCATTGGCAATAATTTTTCCGATGTTAAATAGGATGTTTTGGCGCATGTTCATGGTCACATGAACGGCATTATTATAGTCATTATTATTATTGTTACTACCTTGTTTAGGTTAAGGAAAACTAAAGTGTGTTATATATAGTGTGTAATATATATTTTGTGTGTAGGAAATTGCTAATGTTAATTGTGTAATAATAATAATACATTTCATTTGTAACGCACCCTACCTTCCTGAGAATATCAGAGTGCTACATAGTTAAAAAGAATTAAATAAAAATAGATATATAAAAAAAAAGAAGAACACATAGCAGAACAACATATGACAAGACATAAAAACTAATAAAAGGCCTTTCTAAAAAGGTAGATATTGAGTCCACGTTTAAAAGTGTCAACAGTTTGTGGTGCTCTCAGGTGGTTGGGGAGAGCATTCCACAGTCGGGGGGCGGCAGAGCAGAAGGCTCGATCGCCCATGGTGTGCAGCTTAGTCCTGGGGGCTTTGAGGAGGTAGGCTGTGCCGGAGCGGAGGGAGCGTGAGGAGGAATGGGGGGTGAGGAGTTCCTTGAGGTAGGCAGGGGCACCACCGTGTACGCACTGGTGAGTGAGGAGGGAGACCTTGTACTCGATCCTGTGTTCCACGGGGAGCCAGTGAAGTGATCTGAGGGTGGGGGTGATGTGATCATGTTTGCACACCCTCATCAGGATCCTAGCAGCGCTATTCTGGATGGTTTGCAGTTTTTGAATGCTTTTACTAGTGATCCCGATGAGGAGTGCATTGCAATAGTGGACGAGTTTCTCAGAATCTGCCAGAGTGAGTGAGGAACAGAGTTTAGTGATATTTCTGAGGTGAAAGAAAGAGGTCTTGCAGAGGTGTTTGATGTGAGTCTCGTATGTGAGGTGGGGGTCCATTTTCACGCCCAAGTTGGTGACAAGGGTGGAGAGATGAATGTCCTGGCCGGAGAAAGAGATGGTGATGATGGTGGATGACCGGACCTGGTGTGGGGTACCGACCAGCATGGCTTCTGTTTTGGAGCTGTTGACCTGGAGAAACCTGTGGTTCATCCACGCCTTAGTCTCCTCCAGGCAAGCGGTCAGTGTGGGGGGTGATGAAGGTGAAGATGGTGAAATCCGGATGTACAGCTGGGTGTCGTCAGCATAACAGTGGAACGACGCATGTATAGGGTGAACAGCAGGGGGCCGAGGACGGATCCCTGGGGGACACCGCAGGTGACGGGGTGGTTAGAGGATGTTGCGCCTCCAAGGGAGACACACTCACTCCGACCAGCCAAGAGGGACTGGAACAAGCCAAGGGCTAGGTCGCGGAGTCCGACGTTGGAATGGAGACAGTCCAGGAGGATAGCATGATCCACCGTGTCGAAGGCTGCCGATAGGTCGAGAAGGACCAGAATGGTTGGGGTTCCAGCAACCGCCGCCAGCAGAAGGTTGTTGGTGACCCTGACCAGGGCTGTCTCTGTGCTGTGTGTAAAACCTGTGTGAAACCTAGTGGGAGCGGCTACCAGGCCTAGTGGGAGGGGCTACCAGGGATAAAAGGGCTGCTATGGCCCAAGGAAGTCAGTCTTGAGTTGGCTCAGTTACATAGAAGGTAAATCTGATCTTGAAAATGTATTGTTTGATTGTTCTTCAGCGTTATTGAGTTATTGTGGAACTCGTTTTGTAGTTATACATATTGTAAGTATGGTGTATTTTGTTTTCTTATTTTTTATTTTAATTTTTTACTTTTGTTGTCAATAATATCACCTCAGCACCTTGGGAGGCTTTTCCGAGCTCTGCGACCACTTCACTTTTATATTGATTACGACGTTAATTTTATGACATACTTTCACATGATACATCGTAGAGATGGCGAAACAAATAACGAACAAGATGGGGACACTAAATGATGTGGACATTGAAGGGCCCTCATTCATCAACGTGTCTTACGCACAGATATGTGCTTAACCTGTGCGTACGACCATTTCTAAGCAAAGAGTGGGATTCATCAATTTCAACTTGAACTTGACTTCGTGCTTATGTGTACGCACAGCTCGGAGCACACTTAGCTGACGCCCAGTGGTAGAATATATTATTACAACAAGGAAATTAGCTTCTGTGCATTAGTTTCAACACTGGCATGTTCTGTATGAACCATAATTCATTATAGTTCATTGTAAAATAGCAACAGTAGTGTAATTATGGTCAAAACCCTATAAATAGCATTTGGAATAATAGATCTTTCTCTCAGAATGAATGCAGCATGGTTTATATAGCGTTATCGGAATATACAGGGTGTACTGACTGACTGCGCTCCGCGTAGCTCAACTCGTTATTATTTTGCGCACAGACCGCAGAAACACGGGAACGTTTTGATTATATTTAAAAGGCTTTACGTTAAACGAAACAAGTGGAATTTCGAAGCTGTAAGCAGAATACAAGTCATATGAACACCCACGATATAGTGTTCTTCCCCCTTTTTACTGTATAAGAAAGAATAAAAAAACGCATTGCAATGACACCAGGGTGTATGTGTATTACAAAACCCTTGCAATAATGTGTCTTAAATGAATGAAAAGCATACATGCTCTGGACACAGAGCATATCGTGTGGGTGATATGACTTGTATTATGCTTACAGAATTCCACGTATTTAGTTTTACAATGTCAAAGCCTTTTAATGTAAATCAAAACGTTCCCGTATTTCTGCAATCTATGTGCAAAATAATAACGAGTTGAGTTCTAACAAAGAACATATTCCATGCTGGTATGCTGATAGAGTAAACTATTATATGAATATGATATGATATAAGGTATACACTGGTCCGTCGCATACACTGGTATGCGCAAGTTACTGTTGCATAATGTAGGCTATGGCTGCTATTATATGTAATCCATATAGGCTACCTAATAGTATATGATTTTTAGAGGCATCTATTTTGTTGTCGGTAATACCGACAACAAAATAGATGCCTCTAAAAATCATATAGCCAATCGAACACAACTAATAAAGGCATTCATATTACAGCACGGTTATAATGACACAACCAACGCCAAACAGTGGTCAACGAACGGTCTTTATTAGTATTTTGAGCTGTCCAGGCAGAATTGCAGCAATGGTCTTAGGGAGCCGTTGATATCTGACATCACCGTTTACAAGTCCGCCTTTTATTTATCCCATAACACGCGTTGTGTCTTCTTGGTTCGACAGCAGTGAACAATCTCCGTGAAGTTTCTCAGAGTTCCGCTCGGGTCAGTCCATTATTTCACATCCCATGGGGGGTGTTTCATCACTTTCATGACCATATATGGATAATCATGCACGAGCATTGACGGTAGAACAAAGAGGTATTCATCAACACGGAGGAGCATAGGACCTGTGTACGCACGGTTGATGAATCCCAATATTTCTGTGTGTGCACTGATTCTAAATTCTGTGCTTACGTGTGGAAATAGAAGATTTTCCACATCACGTTGATGAATGAGGGCCCAGGTCTTTATTCCATGCTGAGCTCGATGCTAGCATCCTCCAGCTAACTAACAGACTGGACTCGCTCCAGGAGGATGTAGCTAGCGCTACCACGCGGCTCTCTAGGGTGGAAGAAGGGATGGCAGAGGTTGCGGTCGTAGCTGAAACCAACTCCACCGAGATCTCGGCGATTGAAGATAAATTCCTTTTTTACGAAAATAAGATCGCTGACGTAGAGGACCGGAATAGAAGATGCAACATGAGAATTTACGGCTTGCCCGAGAACATTGAAAACGAGGTGCCGATTCATTATTTCGAAAAGATGATTCCACAATGGTTTCCGACCGTCTCTAAACCGGAGATTGATCGGGCGCATAGAATATTCAGGAACAGCCCCCCGGAGAAGGGCGACCGTCCACACGCTTTTATTTTTTTCTGCCTGCGGTTCCCTACACGTCAGGCTATACTACAAGAGCCCAGGAAACACCCTCCAAAAGTGGGTAATTATACCCTCAGATTCGCAGCAGATTTCAATTTGGCAGCCTGTCCGGCTTTAAGATCAACTGGCCAAAATCTGCTTTTCTTCCACTTAATGAGCCTGTGAAGGCTACCATCCTACCTGCAAACATACTTATGGTGGAGCACTTTAAATGTCTCAGGATTGAAATATTCCCTACTATTAGCCAGACGGTAAGGTATAATTACTCCAGCTTGGGTGACAGGATTACGAATGGCTTCAACAGATGGTCCAAATAAAATAATTCATTACAGGCCCGTGCGTCAATAATAAAAATTTATATTTACCCAGAATTAACTTTATCAGCTCCATGCTCCCGTTACCTCCTCCTGTAGGTTACTGGCAGAAATTGCAATCTGCCTAATATAAATTTGTTTGGAACAATAAACGCCTGCGCTTGTAGAGTTTGACGCTCAAGCAGCCGTGTCTTGGCGACCATTGGAGGAGAAGATTGTGTCCCCACATAGACTTCAAGATATTGTGTATACCAACATTTCAATTAAGCAATGCAAATTACGATTTGGCCCTCTTATCACACATGTGATCCAGACTTGGCGTGACACCCAGAAAGCATGTACTAACCGCCATAAATGGCACACACACTCCCCTCTATTTAATAATAATTTACTCCTTATTGGACAACAACCTATTAGGTACCCTAGATGGGAAATGAAACGCATCCACACGTTGGGGGATATTTTCGATAACTCTGGTCTCCGTTCTTTCCAAGATCTATCCAACGGATATGATCTCCCCGGAACCTCCCTTTTCTTTTATTTACAAATAAGAGCAGCTCTGAGGGCTCATGACGTTCCATGGGACGTTCCACTAGAGCGTCACCGTTTTCACAAATTATTTTATGACAAAGAGACATCGAGAGGCTTCGTTTCTGACGTTTATCGCCATTTACTTATGTCATCGTATAAGGACCTCCCACTGGATACGATTTGGAGAAAGGATGTCCCAGAGTTGGATGTAGATTTTGATTGGGATGCAGTCTGGGAAAATGTTCGGCTGTCCTCACGCAACCCAGATCACCAACAGATTCATCAACATTTTGTTCATAGGACTTATTTGACCCCTAGATGATTGAATCTAATGGGTCTCAGACCTGACTCTCGATGTACCTTATGTCCAAAAGGTGCCACCGGAACATTTATGCATATGTACTGGGAATGTCCTCCTGTTGAGCTCTTTTGGGAAAATGTTACCTCACAGCTATCAGATATTTTCTCTCTGACCATACCTGTTCTGCCTTCTGTATTGTTATTGAATGATGTTTCTCAATTACTGATCTCTATACATGTGAAGAGACTCATTCTAGCTGGCCTCACAGCCGCCAAAAAATGTATCGCCTCAAGATGGATACACCCAGATAAATTGTGCCCGAAGGTATGGATTCTCACTTATCTTGATGTGATTTATCTGGAGATATCCACTGCACGGGTTATAGGGGTTAATGAGTCGAATATCGTGATCTGGTTGGCAGCTGTTGCAAAGATAATAGAGCGCATATAACTCGATTGCTGAATAATATTTTATGTATTAACTCCTGGGGTGAGTGGGGGGGGGGGGGGGGGGGGCGAGCAAGCGAGTGCCCGTGTCCACATTTTTTTTGTGTGTGTGTTTGTATTTTATTATGTATATGTTGTGGGATCACTACACGGCTCACTACATGTGAGCCGGACCGGCAAGACCCTCTGATCTTACAGTTGCTGCCATGTTGCGGTGCGGTTTGGTTTTTGGGCCCCTCTGGCTGTGGGTCTGGTGGTCGTGGGCTCGGACTGGGGGGGGGGGCATGGTTCGGGGTCTCCGCGGGTCGAGGTATTAAAGAGGCGTGATGCTTTGGCTCGCGGGGGCGCCGGACTGTGGGTACTCCGGGGTTGGGGTTCATGGCTGCCGGGTCTGGGGATGGAGGGGGCTCAGGAGGCTCACTACACAGTATTCATATTCTTTTACCTGGTATATTCTGTGGCGACTTATTTTATTTTATAATCTGTTTTTATTATTTTTATTATGTCAATTTATTGTCATTATTGTTATTATTATTACTACTGTTATTGTCATGTGAAGTCCTGTCTATTATTGTTGTTTATTATTATTACTGTACTGTGTTGTGTCTTGTTATGAAAAAAAGAAAAGCAATACAAATATTTGATAAAAAGAAAAAAATTAGAACACCGCCCGCCACAATTGTATAAATATTTTGACTGGCTGACTATATCATTCTGCTACCATTCTATTCACCTCATACATGTACACCTCGCCCACTTCCAACATCGTCATTTGATTTAAGCTGAACTTCATAGCAAAGATGCTAGCTAGTGTGGATATTCCCTAACCAAATAAAAACGGCATCATTAGATTTGATATACAAGCACAGAACTGTTTAGCTAGCTCATCATCCTTATAACAAAGATACTTGTAAAGAAATAGAATGAGGGGCCCGGTGTTTCACATGAAAAATGTATGGACGGAGGCTAATATATCACTTCCTGTACAGTGACACAAGCTCATAGGAAGTTGAAGTTGGAAAGCTGGCAAGGTCGTTATTGCTTGTCCCATAATGTCCAATGGCCTAAACTTCATGTTTAACTGCCCGTCATAGCTACTCCGTCAACCTTCCATGGATAAACAGAGGTTAGAAATGTCCCCTAAGGTTAATCAACACAGAAAAGTGGTAATTTGTGAGGACCATATACTGGACCTCATTGGGAAAATGGGTATTTTCATGGCTAAGAGTTCGATTTACAATTAGCACGTCGACTGGGGGACCCGTCTTTTCAATGGAAGGAATACATTACTCTGCGTTACTGATGCTGCTGAGAACAGAACACGCTTGTAGCGTTAAACAGTTTCCAACTGTCAGCAAAAGAGAGCATTGTCGGTTAGCAACAGCAGAAGCCAAGGCCGCTGCTTCCCCAGGCATCTGTCACCACCTCCAGGCAAAGGTAACCTGGGTTAAAGTCAGGGTCAGGTGTTAAGGAACAGGGACGTCACGTTGGCCATGCTGCCATTGCTCTGGGTGCCCCTCCCCCGCTCAGAATGAAGTGCTATGTCTATACGTTGACCTTCTGCCCTCAATCTCACAACACTTTATGCACCAAGATTTAGTATTTAATAAATTGGTAGCTCTAGTGTCTAGTTTGAAATGGCAGGTGTAGAGTTCTGTTCTGGTTCATAGTTTGATTTTTCTCTCTGGCTACTGGATTATCTTGGTTCATAGTTGATTTCTAGCTACTGGACTCTCTTGGTTAATTAATTAAGGATAATACAAATTTTTTAAAGACTGACGATCAGTGAGACATTTGCTTCCTTCCTTGTAGCATTTCCTGAAAGTAAGTCAGCTGGGTAAGTTGGCTCAATCGGGTCTATAGCTAAGCAATGCATGGGCAACCAAACACCTGTATGCTATATGCTATAAACTGAGCCGTATTTCAGAAGGTGCTGTTGGCAGATAGACTACACTTGGCAGGATAATGCATAAGAAGAGAACGCCTGATTAAATTGTGTAAGTTGTAATTCCTTTCATATTCAGCATGTCACCTGCATGCTGGTTCTTGCTGGTTATAATAATAATAATAATAATAATAATAATAATAATAATAATAATAATAATAATAATAATAATAATAATAATAATAATAATAATAATAATAATAATAATAATAATAATAATAATAATAATGAAG
This sequence comes from Notolepis coatsorum, assembly GCF_963971535.1. Classification (NCBI taxonomy): domain Eukaryota; kingdom Metazoa; phylum Chordata; class Actinopteri; order Aulopiformes; family Paralepididae; genus Notolepis; species Notolepis coatsorum. The sequence continues at coordinate 127,136,318 of NC_140170.1, read as the reverse complement.
AATGATTTCAAATTACTCTAAACCCTGACTAAACACTGACTAATGGTCAACCAACATTTGGTGTGTGAATTTAGCTGTGAAATAATGGCCTGCATTACTTAGTGTTTTTACTTTTATCCAATTATTACAGCACAATGCACATTCTTGGACCAATGGCATATTCAATTGAATGGTAAATTATCCTATTTCACTCAGTGGCCAAATTTGTGCCATAAATATCTGATGATGCTGAAGGCCAAATGGCTTTGCCTGTATACCTCATACAAGTTCCTTGGGGTACACCTGAACAATAAACTGGACTGGTCGGACAACACAGAGGCCCTCTACAGGAAGGGACAGAGCAGGCTGTTCTTCTGAGGAGACTCAGGTCCTTCAATGTGTGCAACAAACTGCTGCAGTCTTTTTACCAGTCTGTTGTGGCCAGCATCCTCTTCTATGCTGTGGCATGCTGGGGAGGCTACATCAACTCAAGGGACACCAACAAGCTCAACAAGCTGGTGAGGAAGGCTAGCTCCGTGGTGGGAGTCGAGCTACCTAGACTTGAGGTGATGGTAGAGAGGGGGATGATAAGGAAGCTGGATGCCATCATGGAGAACCCCTACCACCCCTCTACGACGAGCTAGTCAAGATGAGAAGCTCGTTCAGCCACAGACTCATTCCCCCCGACACTCAACTAACCGCCTCGGACAGTCCTTCATACCAGCGGCCATCAGGCTCCACAACAGTGGGCAGCGACTAGCAGCCTCCAGGCCCCACAACAGCGACAGCGACTGCTACCAGACATTGACCTGGGACTTATAGGAACCCAATGGGGACAACGTAGACTACCCTGGTACTGTGATTAATGTATACTCAGTAGATAGTAAATTATAACACTACTGCACCTTATGTGACACTGTGAATAATGTGAATATTCCTCAGCTAGTCAGATAGTAAATTATATTGACCATATTGATCAATTGTTTACACTGCCTGTGTTGTCTTTTACTACCTGTATACTGTGTTGTTTTACTACCTGTACCCCTCCCCCCTCCCCCCCATGCTGCTATGATGCCTGAATTTCCCAAGGGGATCAATAAAGGAATATCTTATCTTATCTTATCTTATATACATCCATAATTCTAGGCCTGTCAGAGAATGAAAGTAAGTCAGAATGTAGAAGTATATAGAAGGATGTGTGTGTGTGTGTGTGTGTGTGTGTGTGTGTGTGTGTGTGTGTGTGTGTGTGTGTGTGTGTGTGTGTGTGTGTGTGTGTGTGTGTGTGTGTGTGTGTGTGTGTGTGTGTGTGTGTGTGTGTGTGTGTGTGCCTGCCTGTGTGTGTGTCTACATACGCAGAACACCATTAGTGAGAAACTAC
>NC_140170.1:127050573-127134761 GCF_963971535.1 Notolepis coatsorum | reverse complement strand
AATATTTTGACTGGCTGACTATATCATTCTGCTACCATTCTATTCACCTCATACATGTACACCTCGCCCACTTCCAACATCGTCATTTGATTTAAGCTGAACTCATAGCAAAGATGCTAGCTAGTGTGGATATTCCCTACCAAATAAAAACGGCATCATTAGATTTGATATACAAGCACAGAACTGTTTAGCTAGCTCATCATCCTTATAACAAAGATACTTGTAAAGAAATAGAATGAGGGGCCCGGTGTTTCACATGAAAAATGTATGGACGGAGGCTAATATATCACTTCCTGTACAGTGACACAAGCTCATAGGAAGTTGAAGTTGGAAAGCTGGCAAGGTCGTTATTGCTTGTCCCATAATGTCCAATGCCTAAACTTCATGTTTAACTGCCCGTCATAGCTACTCCGTCAACCTTCCATGGATAACAGAGGTTAGAAATGTCCCCTAAGGTTAATCAACAACAGAAAAGTGGTAATTGTGAGGACCATATACTGGACCTCATTGGGAAAATGAGGTATTTTCATGGCTAAGAGTTCGATTTACAATTAGCACGTCGACTGGGGGACCCGTCTTTTCAATGGAAGGAATACATTACTCTGCGTTACTGATGCTGCTGAGAACAGAACACGCTTGTAGCGTTAAACAGTTTCCAACTGTCAGCAAAAGAGAGCATTGTCGGTTAGCAACAGCAGAAGCCAAGGCCGCTGCTTCCCCAGGCATCTGTCACCACCTCCAGGCAAAGGTAACCTGGGTTAAAGTCAGGGTCAGGTGTTTAAGGAACAGGGACGTCACGTTGGCCATGCTGCCATTGCTCTGGGTGCCCCTCCCCCGCTCAGAATGAAGTGCTATGTCTATACGTTGACCTTCTGCCCTCAATCTCACAACACTTTATGCAACCAAGATTTAGTATTTAATAAATTGGTAGCTCTAGTGTCTAGTTTGAAATGGCAGGTGTAGAGTTCTGTTCTGGTTCATACTGTAGTTTGATTTTTCTCTCTGGCTACTGGATTATCTTGGTTCATAGTTGATTTCTAGCTACTGGACTCTCTTGGTTAATTAATTAAGGATAATACAAATTTTTTAAAGACTGACGATCAGTGAGACATTTGCTTCCTTCCCTTGTAGCATTTCCTGAAAAGTAAGTCAGCTGGGGTAAGTTGGCTCAATCGGGGTCTATAGCTAAGCAATGCATGGGCAACCAAACACCTGTATGCTATATGCTATTAAACTGAGCCGTATTTCAGAAGGTGCTGTTGGCAGATAGACTACACTTGGCAGGATAATGCATAAGAAAGAGAACGCCCTGATTAAATTGTGTAAGTTGTAATTCCTTTCATATTCAGCATGTCACCTGCATGCTGGTTCTTGCTGGTTATAATAATAATAATAATAATAATAATAATAATAATAATAATAATAATAATAATAATAATAATAATAATAATAATAATAATAATAATAATAATAATAATAATAATAATGAAGAATGATTTCAAATTACTCTAAACCCTGACTAAACACTGACTAATGGTCAACCAACATTTGGTGTGTGAATTTAGCTGTGAAATAATGGCCTGCATTACTTAGTGTTTTTACTTTTATCCAATTATTACAGCACAATGCACATTCTTGGACCAATGGCATATTCAATTGAATGGTAAATTATCCTATTTCACTCAGTGGCCAAATTTGTGCCATAAATATCTGATGATGCTGAAGGCCAAATGCTTTGCCTGTATACCTCATACAAGTTCCTTGGGGTACACCTGAACAATAAACTGGACTGGTCGGACAACACATAGGCCCTCTACAGGAAGGGACAGAGCAGGCTGTTCTTCTGAGGAGACTCAGGTCCTTCAATGTGTGCAACAAACTGCTGCAGTCTTTTTACCAGTCTGTTGTGGCCAGCATCCTCTTCTATGCTGTGGCATGCTGGGGAGGCTACATCAACTCAAGGGACACCAACAAGCTCAACAAGCTGGTGAGGAAGGCTAGCTCCGTGGTGGGGAGTCGAGCTACCTAGACTTGAGGTGATGGTAGAGAGGGGGATGATAAGGAAGCTGGATGCCATCATGGAGACACCCCTACCACCCCCTCTACGACGAGCTAGTCAAGATGAGAAGCTCGTTCAGCCACAGACTCATTCCCCCCCGACACTCAACTAACCGCCTCGGACAGTCCTTCATACCAGCGGCCATCAGGCTCCACAACAGTGGGCAGCGACTAGCAGCCTCCAGGCCCCACAACAGGGGGCAGCGACAGCGACTGCTACCAGACATTGACCTGGGACTTATAGGAACCCAATGGGGACAACGTAGACTACCCTGGTACTGTGATTAATGTATACTCAGTAGATAGTAAATTATAACACTACTGCACCTTATGTGACACTGTGAATAATGTGAATATTCCTCAGCTAGTCAGATAGTAAATTATATTGACCATATTGATCAATTGTTTACACTGCCTGTGTTGTCTTTTACTACCTGTATACTGTGTTGTTTTACTACCTGTACCCCTCCCCCCTCCCCCCCATGCTGCTATGATGCCTGAATTTCCCCAAGGGGATCAATAAAGGAATATCTTATCTTATCTTATCTTATATACATCCATAATTCTAGGCCTGTCAGAGAATGAAAGTAAGTCAGAATGTAGAAGTATATAGAAGGATGTGTGTGTGTGTGTGTGTGTGTGTGTGTGTGTGTGTGTGTGTGTGTGTGTGTGTGTGTGTGTGTGTGTGTGCCTGCCTGTGTGTGTGTCTACATACGCAGAACACCATTAGTGAGAAACTACATCCTCACATCAGTGCCCTTATTGGCTAACAGTGGGTGTGTGGAAATGCGTTTTTCCACTGGGTTCTTACATCATTGGGGATGAGGAGCTCCTGTGAGGTGGTCTGAGAGTTAATATCCAGTCCTGGAAGAGAGAGAGAGAGAGAGAGAGAGAGAGAGAGAGAGAGAGAGAGAGAGAGAGAGAGAGAGAGAGAGAGAGAGAGAGAGAGAGAGAGAGAGAGAGAGGAGAGAGAGAGAGAGAGAGAGAGAGAGAGAGAGAGGAGAGAGAGAGGAGAGAGAGAGAGAGAGAGAGGAGAGAGAGAGAGAGAGAGAGAGAGGAGAAGAGAGAGAGAGAGAGAGAGAGAGAGAGAGAGAGAGAGAGAGGAGAGAGAGAGAGAGAGAGAGGAGAGAGGAGAGAGAGAGAGAGAGAGAGAGAGAGAGAGAGAGAGAGGAAGCAGGTGAGGAAAAAATAAGAGAGGAGAGAAGGAAGGGAAGGGAATGCAGAGTGCATGAGGTGAAAGGGTAAGAAGGGAGAGAAAGAGAGACAATGTAAACGATGGAGGAAAATATTTAATTAATCTGAGACCCTATTGTAAAACAGAAGAGTTCACCATAACCTCTTTCTTTCTTTCTTCTTTCTTTCTTTCTTTCTTTCTTTCTTTTCTTTCTTTCTTTCTTTCTTTCTTTCTTTCTTTCTTTCTTTCTTTCTTTCTTTCTTTCTTTCTTCTTTCTCATTCACTCCACATGGAGTGGTCACAGCTTGCTAAATTGTGTGTGTGTTTGTGTGTGTGTACTGTGCGTGCACACACACATACATATGCATGCATTTCCACAACTGATGAGTTTTTATACCTGAATCTTAATGGAATAATCAGCCATCCATATCCCGACAGGATAGCATGCTCTCTGCATTTTCCACAACTGATGAGTTTTTATACCGAATCTAATGAATAATCAGCCATCCATATCCCGACGGATAGCATGCTCTCCTCTCATTCTCCACTGTGCACACGTTAATGGTTTGTTGAAAAATGGTATGACATGGTGTGAACAATGACGTGTTTGCAGATGGATGACATTTTGGAGAATTTTTATCATACAACCGTTGAAAAATTTGTATCTATTTAGATACAATTGTCTGTTAACAACTTGTAGGTATAATACCAGCTTTATATGCTCATAATCAAGGCTAATCAAAATGTTTAGAGTTGTATCTCATTCTCTGACCTGCCCCCTGCCCCAATGATCATTGTGAAATATTCATAATATTCCGAGCCTATTCAGGCTGCCCTCTGTAATATTGAGCTCTCTCTTTTCTGTGCCAACACAACTATCCAAAGCAGGAACAACTGCGAGAAGGAGTTTAAATACACCGTTATGAATAAAAGGATGACTCTCCTCTCTCTCTCTCTCTCTCTCTCTCTCTCTCTCTCTCTCTCTCTCTCTCTCTCTCTCTCTCTCTCTCTCTCTCTCTCTCTCTCTCTCTCTCTCTCTCTCTCTCTCTCAATCAATCAATCAATCAATCAATCAAATTTATTTATATAGCACGTTTAACATGACTTGTCAACCAAAGTGCTTCACAAAGCTAAGCTAAGAACAAAGAAAAGTATAAAATAAACAGATTTTTTTTTTAAAACAATCAACGGATAGACAAAGGAGAAACAGAACACACGTCAACAAGTAAGGCAAGAGTCAAAGTGAGTCAGGGAAGGCCAGGCGATATAGGTGGGTTTTGAGTTTTGATTTAAAAGACTCGATGGAGGGGGCAGATTTAATGGACATGGGGATGCTGTTCCAGAGGTCAGGGGCTGTGACCGCAAAAGCACACCCCCCCTAGACTTGAAGTTAGACCTACGGGTGGTTAGGAGACCCTTATCAGCCGATCTGAGGGCCCTGGCGTTGGATAGGGGGTGAGAGTCTGCTAGGTAAGCAGGGCCTTACAGGCTTTGTAAACCAATAAAGTCTATTTCTAAAGCGCACCGGGAGCCAGTGGAGAGAGGCAAGTACAGGGGTGATGTGAGCTCTCTTTCTGGGTACCTGTGAGCAGTCTAGCGGCAGCGTTTTGGGGGAGTTGTAGGAGGCTAAGGTGGATTATTAGCCCAGGTACAGGGAGTTACAGTAGTCTAAGCGTGAGGATATGAAGGCGTGAATTACTCTTTCCAGGTCTGAGGGGAGAGAATGGCCTTGATCCTGGCTATGGACCAGAGCTGGAAAAAATACCCCCTTCACCACCGAGTTTACCTGCCTATTGAAGGAAAACTCTGGGTCAAAGAGCACTCCCAGGTTTTTAACAAAGGCTTGACTAAGGGAGACAGGTTACCCAGGCTGCTGGCAATGACACTGGTTGGTTCGAGGGCCGAAAAGGAGGATTTCACACTTTGACTGATTGAGCTGTAGAAAAGTGTGTGCCATCCAGCATTTGATGTCGTCTAGGCAGGAACGAAGACTGTCGAGATTGTTATATTGTTGGGTTTCATGGGAGATAGACCTGAGTGTCGTCAGCATAAAATGGAAAGAGATGTTGTGTTTTTTAATGATCAGACAAGGGGCAGCATGTATAGGGAGAATAGGATAGGGCCAAGGATGGAGCCCCGCAAGAGAGAGAGGCAGAGGGAGGGAGCAGTTCCGATATTAAAGGAGAAGCTTCTATCACTGAGGTAGGAGGTGAACCATGACCCATCTCTCTCTCTCTCTCTCTCCTCTCTCTCTCTCTTCTCTCTCTCTCTCCTCTCTCTCTCTCTCTCTCTCTTCTCTCTCTCTCTCTCTCTCTCTCTCTCTCACACTCTCTTGTTAGGATGTGACCCTTGGTGCTGAAATGAGGACTATAATGGTTTATATTTTGTAAATGCAGGCAGGAATGAATGGGATACAAATATACCTTCTTTTTAATCTTTGGACAGTTTTTGGCACCCTTCTGCACTGCAGCCAGTAGAAGCTAAATCTGCTGAATTTGTCTTTTCAGTTAGATTTGAAAGCAGGCTTTCATATAGAAATGAGAGCAATATATCTTGGTTTTCTGTCGTGTCGTCACCTCAGTGCTGCCTACTAAATATTTGTGAAATAAGTGGAGTAACTGTTTCCGTTTTATAAATGCATCCTGGAATCCACAGATAGACCTATTAATAAACCTTTGTTGATAAATAGTAAGTGACATATTCATAAGTGCGGCCCCCAATGCGAGATACCAGGCTTTTTTTTCTGTAAAAATGGCTCCCACTTTCAAAAAGGTTGCCAACCCCTGAAGTTTAAGAATACTACCTTTGAGTATTGTACACTGAAAATAGGAGCAGATATATTAACTTTTAAAAGCATGCCATTTTCCACATATGAATGAGTGTGGTTCGGACATAAGATGTGCCTGGGCTCCCCAGGCAAATTACTATTCGTTTATCTCACGTTATGTAGCCTGAGTGTGTACTTTTACCTCAAGATCTAGACCAATCTGCAAGGGTCCCAGTGGAAATCTTATGCATGGGGACCTGTCGGTAATGTATTCGTATTTGTATTTATATTTAGGGGACGGCAGTGGATCAGGGGGTAGAGCGGTCGTCTGGTAATCAGAAGGTTCCCAGTTTGATTCCGGCTCCTCCTTGCAGCGTGTCAAAGTGTCCTTGAGCAAGACACTTAACCCATAACTGTTCTCCGCCGTTGGTTGTGAAAGTGTGAGTGAATGGGTGAATGTCTGACATGAGTTGTAAAGCACTTAGGATAGAAGCCCTAGCTATATATAAAATGCAGTCCATATTTGTATTTGAGGGTCCTTGAACAGTTTTGGAAATCATACATTGCAATTTACATGTTGTGTTGAAAGCTAACATAAGCAGACACACAGACATGTTAACACTTTGGACGCCACGCAGTTGAGCATCGTTTGTACTTACACGCCAAGCTCTAAGAGATAGGAATAAGTGGCGGTGTTTGCAGGGCTATAACTATATTCTATATTATAGCTATGGATACAATACTATGGCCCATTTGACATCGTCTATCTATCGTTCAATATGCGAAAAATAAATATTTTTTCATCCATACATTCCCGTTTTATATCATGGTGAATATGAGTATAGTTTAGAGTAATCCTGTCTAACCCCAGAAAACTACGCTATGCAGCAATACATGCATTTCACTAAAAACATTTCTCGCCTGGACACGGTACTATTTTGAAATAAAATCTATATTATCAGTATTATGTTTCATCATGAATGCATGAAAGGTGGGGGGGTAATTTTTGATGCTTCGATCATCACCAACGGCATACGTTGCTGAGTAATGTTACAGACACATGTTGTGATCGAGGTGAAGTCATGGTTGGATCAGAGCAGGATTGATATCATATACAGTAGCCCTTACCTTCACTAGGATGTATCCCAAAAAGAATATTCCAATTATCTGATCGCGAGTCCCAGTATTGGTGTCGCCAACATATCCGCCACACATCATGCATCGGGAGCATCTGACACTTCTCAATCCGATTGGGACAACCGCTCCACTTGCCCGACAAAGAAAAGTCCGACCGGAGACATTTGATCGATGCACAGGCCAAGATATAATGTTTCAAAGGGTGCTCGATACTGCCACCTGGGTGGATGCGGCCGGTATTGCACTTTGGCATTCTCAGGATGATTCCATCCCATGTTAACCCCAGAGTCTGTGTGCCTGTAATGAATTGAAATATCGAATAAAGAAATAACGATGAAACCCGACTATACTCGGGTTTCGGGGGTCCTGGCGCTCAATGGATGGTGGATAACCCGACTATCATGGGGTCTGGCAAATTTTTTTGAGGAATGTTAAATAAAAAAATGTCTTTCAGGGGAGCTGGAGACAATAGAGATGGAAAGAGACAACAAAGTGACTTCAAAGTCAAAGTGTGACGTGACTCACAGACTGAAGGCTTACACAGATAACCTGCTGACAGGCTGGTTACACACACACACACACACACCACACACACACACACACACACACACACACACACACACACACACACACACACACACACACACACACACACATACACACACACACAACACACACACACACACACACACACACACACACACACACACACACACACACACACACACACACACACACAGCATTGCGTAGACTCCCTGCTGTTCCTTCTGGGATGTAAATAGATGCGAGTGTTGATGTGTGTGTTGACATGTTTGTGCATGTGAACTGATGCGCACATGCACACATTTCAAATTAGTGTGTGCGTGTGTGTGTGTGTGGTGTGTTGGGGGGGGTGGGGGGGGGGGGGTGGGGGGGTTGTGTGTACGTGTGTACGTGTGTCCATACCTTGCATGACTGGTGCGACTGCCTGGCTGAGTTGAGCCAGGCCTTGTTGCTGCATCGATAACTGATGGAGTTTGGCCAACTGAAAGTGAGAGAGAGAGAGAGGAGAGAGAGAGAGAGAGAGAGAGAGAGAGAGAGAGAGAGAGAGAGAGAGAGAGAGAGAGAGAGAGAGAGAGAGAGAGAGAGAGAGAGAGAGAGAGAGAGAGAGAGAGAGAGAGAGAGAGAGAGAGAGAGAGAGGGGGGGAGAGAAGGAAAGTGAAAAGAAGGGGAAAAGACATGAAGTGGGATAAATGGGAAGATAAACACACAAGACACAGTTCACTGTTTTGACCAGAATGTTTAATGAGGAAATGTTCACTTAGTAAACTGCATGTGTGTATCTGTGTGTGTATCTGTGTGTGTATCTGTGTGTGCCGCCCATCACATGTGTGTGTCACTGCATGACGACATTGTCTATGTGTGCAATGAATAAAAACGTCTTCAAAATCCAGTTTAATCTTAATCTTTAATCTTTAATCTTAATCTTAAATATAATAAATGACCAGATTCACTGTAAAACAAAATATCCACCAAAACAAAGAGGATGAAAAGTCAAATATCTTTATATAATACAGTATTAGTACATGCTAGGCCAACTCAAGACATGACACTTATGATCTGTGTTTAGAAAACCGCATGCACTTCAGAGTTTAATTGTATCAATACATCTATACCACCATATCAATAAAACTATACCACCATATCAATACAACTATACCACCATATCAATAAAACTATACCACCATATCAATACAACTATAGGCCTACCACCATATCAATACAACTAAAGTACTTTCTCACCTCTGAATGTGGGATGCCATATTGACTCTGAACGGCGTATGCCTGAAACAGAAAAGGAACAAACAAAGCTGGTCAACAAATGATGATTAAACATTTAATAACACTTATGTTGGTAAATTTGGGTGGAGGATATTCAGATATTCCTTATTTCCACGTTGAAATTACGCAATACATTAAGTGTTGGGTCGACAAAAAAAAATCCTAAATAAAATGGGGTTGTGGTATAAAAAAGTTTGAGAACCCCTGCACTAAGGGGATGCCAGCTGGCATGGCCACGTCTGCTTCACATCCTAATGACTCACCTTGTTCTGCTTAGAAAACATCATGGTGGTGGGCGGATCTTAATACTGGTGTAGCATGCAAATAATGCAGGCTCAAGCATCTTGACTAGGCCTATTAATCAGAAATTAGGAGTATTCCTAAATATTTATTAGTATCTTCACTTTCTATGTTACCTCACTCCCTTTGGGTACCAGTCTGGTAGCCAAAACATGAGACATTAGAGAAGGCAGGGTTAATTAAATACAAGTCTTTACTGGGTGACATTTTGACCTGCTGTTTCAAGCTATAAGACAAGGCCAAGGTGTGGCCAGTCTGCAAGGTAAAGTGGACCTTTCAGAGCAAGTGAAACAATACAGCCCACAATGTTATCAATGTTATTATACTAGTACTTCCAGGTCTAACTTTATACAGTTTCATTTAACTCTCTTAAAGTGTAGGCTATAAAATTTACTGTATACTTTGTATACTATATGTCTTGGTTAAATTATTATTATTGTTATTATTATTATTATTATTATTATTATTATTATTATTATTATTATTATTATTATTATTATTATTATTATTATTATTATTATTATTATTATTATTATTATTATTATTATTATTATTATTATTATTATTATTATTATTATTATTATTATTATTATTATTATTATTATTATTATTATTATTATTATTATTATAGTATTATAGGTATGGTCTATATATAGTGTGTATCAGAGATGTGAACAGAGCTCTTTTGAGCTACAAAAATCATGTTCCCAAGACCTGTACGGCTGCCCACTCTCGCCTAATGCTTAAAACAAAAATGAAATGTGCAGTAAAACTCAGGAGTGGGCCCAGCATTGAGGGAAATAATACGTGTACGACAGCGTGAATGAGTGTGACTTTACCAGGAAATCCAGCCAAATAAATGCCTCCTCTAATATATAATCTCGTTTTTCTTTCTCTCTCTCATAAATAATGAATTAAAGATATTAATGGCCACTTAGTGTTACACTAACCCTCCCTTCCATTCCTGCACCCAGCCTCCCTTCCTCCCCCCTCTCTCTCCCTTCCTCCCCATATCTCTCCATCCCTCCCCTCTCTCTCCCTTCCTCCCCTCTCTCCATCCCTCCCTCACTATGCCACACAATCTCTCTCTCCATCCCTCCCTCACTATGCCACATAATCTCTCTCCATCCCTCCCTCACTATGCCACATAATCTCTCTCTCCATCCCTCCCTCACTATGCCACACAATCTCTCTCTCCATCCCTCCCTCACTATGCCACACAATCTCTCTCTCCATCCATCCCTCACTATGCCACACAATATCTCTCTCTCTCCATCCCTCCTTCACTATGCCACACAATCTCTCCCTCCCTCACTCCACCCTCTCTATCTATCCCTCTCTCCAACCCCATCATCCCTTCTTCTCTCTCTCTCCTTCTTCTCCCTCACCTCTCTCCTCATCCCTCTCCTCCTCTATCCTTCTCTTCCTCTATGCCATTCCTTCTCTCTCTCCCACCTTCTACCCAATTACTCCCTCCATCTCTCTCCATCCATCCATTCATCACCCCTGTGGACTCTCCATTAGCGAGCTTTACTGCTGTGTTAGCTGACACTGCCAAGGCCCCAAGCCTGCCACGCACCCCCCCCCACACACACACACACACACACACACACACGCACACGCACACGCACACACGCACACACACACACACACACACACACACACACACACACACACACACACACACACACACACACACACACACACACACACACACACACACACACACACACAACACTTAGTTCATGCGGACTCTCTGGACATCAGTGTTGTCAGCAGGATGTGTATCTATTCTTGTTCATGTCTGTTTCCTGTGGGCCTATTTGTTCACCTGCCTGCCGGGTCGGTCCATTGCTCAGTCATTCAGTACGCCAGGCAACCTGGTGGGTCAACCAGTAACATTTAACACTGAGCAAATTAAACAGTATGTGCAGAATCCACAAAGAATGGATTGCGCGGTGCTAATTGCACCCTTAACTGTGCGAGTTTAGCGTGCGGTATCTGCTCCGTATTTGCGAGCTATCCACTAAAGGCCCAAATATACTCAAAAACTGACACGCTGCGCACGCGGCTCTGTTTATAGTTAATTTTTGGTGTCTGTAAGCGTCAGCGTCGCATGCTTATCTATCTTTTATTTATTATAATATTTATTTTTTTACCCAGGGACAGTGCACATTAATCAACATCTTCAGTTTCCACATCAATGTACAGTAAATGTGCCAGAATTAGCTAATGAGCTAGTTTTCATCTGTAGTCCCTGCCTAACATGCATGTCTTTATGTTATGACAGCTGGGCACATGCGCAGTCGGCGGCGGCATTTTGCTAATGCATACTGTTCGGCTTTGCACCACTCATAGAAGATCACACATTGGGAGCTGCGGTGGAGAATCGGACCAGTTCAGCTAGCTTGTTGGTACAGCTGTGGTGGCCGAAGCCAATGCGGTGCCTTGTTTTCTCTGCAAATGTGTCAATTTGTTCTTAAGTACCTGTCGAAGATTGCTTCCACAGCTAGTATACTGTCATCTCTGTGAAATCATTATGGGTAAATTCATCAGGGTAAATTCCCCATCAATTCAATCAAGTAATTCATTCTCAATAATGAGAGAGGGATTTGATTGGATATTTAGCTGACTATCCCTGTAACACATTGAACCTTTCAATGGAATTTTCAGTCGAACATTCGTCTGCAACACTTAAACACAACAGCTGAGGTCAAACTAAACATAGGGCCTGAATGTCAGTATTGGGAACAGTTTAAATTCGTTTTAGTACCATATTGCCACCTTATTGAGGTAGGTTGTTCCTTCCTAACCGGTACAAGCACACCATCCGAAATCAATGTAATTTTCGTAAAAGAACAACCCAGCATTGATTTGATTTTTATTGTGGAGCACTCACTTGTTGCAGGTCCATTGCTCCCTGAGGCATGGAGAACAGGGGGTGAGAGCCAAAGTCTGACGCCTCGAACACCTTCAACCAACAGATACAAAGCAGTGTCAGTACTATGATTAAATATATTATAACATCTTCAACCAACACCAACAGATACAAAGCAGTGTCAGTACTATGATTAAATACATTATAACATATTAAACCAGCACCAACAGATACAAAGCAGTGTCAGTACTATGATTAAATACATTACAACATCTTCAACCAGCACCAACAGATACAAAGCAGTGTCAGTACTATGATTAAATACATTATAACATCTTAAACCAGCACCAACAGATACAAAGCTGTGTCAGGACTAAAGACATTTCTCAAATCCATGTGCATACATTTTAATAAGCATTTTATAAACATAATAATAAGAACATATTGCATAATTATAGGTTATTACACTGGTGGTTGCGCACTGTTTGGCCTTACAGTATATAGTATACGGGGTAGATATTGCCTGGCCCTAACTAGAATATAAAATAAAAAACAGACAAGATAGCCTCTAAGAAGCCTCTTTCATATTGGAATATTGGAAATACATGGGAGTCTCTAGTGCTCAATAGAGTAGAGACTGGGCCCCGTTCCCCGTACCTGGTTCAACTAAGTCGATCAAGATGTCATTATCCAGATTCAGTTAACCCGATGTTTGAAGCCGGGATTTTCCTGTTCCTCGAAGGTGGATTCAGTCTCGTTAACTCAAGCCAGACTTGAGACCCAGGATAAGTGCGCGCGGCCGCTCCAGTTGAAAAGCCAGCACGTATCGATAGCAGAGATCCTGATTCTCTAGCGGCATTGATTGATTAATTGATTTAAAACTTTATTAACATATTGCAGTACGGCTCAATCGCCTCGCCGACAAGTTAAATGCGTTATCTATAGGCTAATTTTAAGTCCCTCATTACCTCAATCAATCAGATTATATTTCTTTAAACTTGCCTGCTGGATTGAATAATCAAATGAGATCTTGCTAGCGAAAATAATTAGTTAAACTGTTATACAAAATAACGATACGGCTCTCTTCCCATTGATTGATGTATGGTCGATCTTTTACTTATCTCCACTGTGGTGTAACGGGTTCTTCTTTTGACTTTCACGCAGACGACCGGGGTTCGAAACCTAGTCTTTCCCTTCTTTTTGCGATGTAGGAATAATTCAATTTGGTGCACGTTGAGAGCTATATAAAGAATGACATCCTCAATGCATGTAGATTTATAATATTTTAACTTGAAACTAGGCTACTTTGGCGTATAATCATTAATATTATATTCCAAAAAACCGGTCGTTGGGTTGCCAGGATTGAGCTATGCCACTGTGCCAGATGGGATAAATTCATTGTTTATACATTAATGAACGAGACAAGATCCACAATCCACGCATAGACACTTCAATTTTATGCTTGAATGAAACACAATCCAGGCGCTCCATTAAACATCCACAGCGGAGAATATGAAAGGAATCAGAGCCAAACGAGCGATAGGTTTCAATCATTAAAAATATCCCTGCGGGATTCACATTTGCAATGCTGCGCGTTGTTAAAATAACCACATAATGTGTACATCGCACCGAGCGAGCGCCACGGTATATATAACGTGCATTATTTAGGACAAAGTGAATTTAGTATCAGCATTTTGGGTCTATTTTACATTTCAAAAGCCCCCTCTGGAAGAATGGAGCACAAAAACGTAATTCAGAATGGTATAAAGCAGATCCTAGACTGTGGGAATAATTTCAGGAAACGCGCTGTCACTTTCTTTGCGGGGGCGTGGCTGTGCTTCATCCGGCTAACTTGAACTTAAACCCTGCTTTCGACCAGGCTCAAACTTTTGGATCTGTTGTCATGGTGATTTGGACAATCCAGGTACGGGGAACCGGAAAGTCCGGCTTAAGTCAGACTTAACCGAAAGTTATCCGGCTAACTCAGTTATCCAGGTACGGGGAACGGGGCCCAGTAGGCTGTAAGGGCTCTTGAATGTGTAAACACTGATCTGTGTTGCACAGAGTGGGAGATACAGTAAGCCTTTATTAATCAGGAGGCAGGTCTGCCTCAGGGCACGACAATTGAAACAGATTGATTGAACTGGTTCTATAGACAATACGATGTATATCAATGTCAACATCGATGTATATGTATAACAATATGAATAATCAACAACATGAACACACTATTAGAATTATCCTGCGAGGACCCAGTGAGGTAAAACACTTTTCTTTCTCTCTTTTTTTTTAAATATTTTTTTTTACTAGATATGCCTGATTAAATACACAATTGTAACTGTTGCAAACCTCCTATCTGAAAAAAAATATTTTTTGAGAAAACAAAGAAAATGTGTTGTTTTCTTGCAGAATGCAATAATTTTAAGGATACCCAATACAATTAACTGCTTTTGGCTTTTGGAAATATCTTGCAGACAGACTGAATAGATGCACATAGGAGGTTTCTCATCATCCAAAGTGAAATCAGAACATCCTACATTTTGCAGATAGGAGGTTTTGCGTTTCAGCCGTCAATATATGCTCTCAGACCAGTAACAGACTACAGTTTATCTACCACTCTTCCTCGGGAAATGCATCCATAGCTTGAAAGGGCCAAATGACAACTTGCACTCCGCTAGGCTTCAATGTGCCGCTTAGGCTGAGTGCCCACAACAAGATCCCTTCAACCAATTAAGCATCAAAATTGTCATCTCAGAAAAGCTGCTGCAAAAGATGCAGATTTTCACCCTGTCCTTAAAATTTTATGAAAAGGCCCTAATTGGGGTTAAATCAGGTAAAGATCATTGGGTTAAGCAGATTTAGTCCCAATTAAATCGTCCTCACAGAGTTGAGAAGATCAGGGTGGATATATTGTCTCTCAGAGCACACTGAAGCTGGCTGGCGACTGTCGCACTGGACAACCTTGTTGGTTCCTTAATTGGTTGATGGAAGTCTTGTCGAACAGCATTCACTCTCAGTCTTGATTCTATTAATATAATGACATAATTTTCTCATCGACTACATCTACACCATATTGTAATCATGCAGAATCAATTAACAGCGTAAACGACTCCAGCTGTGAATAGCCTCAGTGGACACAGTAATCCGATGGAAATTGGCATTAATGTGATTGTGTTGATACAGTTGCAGTCAATCAAACTGCATATCTCAGAGGTGCATATACAAGGTCTGTACATGACCAAAGAAACCGAGCTTCCTTGATAGCGATGTGATAATGTGGTGGATGTGGGACCAACAGTGGCGCTAGTGCCAGTTCTGGAGCAGTCAGACACTGAAGTCCTGTAGCGTGATGTTCCTGGCACCCACTGGGCTTTTTACTCAACCTAATTATCTATAGACCTGGGGGTAGATAGTGACAGTCCTTGGAAAAGTGCAGACCTGGTTAGACATGTATTTTAGCTTAATATCTGAGTCAGGAAGAATCATTAGTCAGAGAACTGCAGAGAAATGCTTCATGCCACAACCAATTTAAATCAATGCAGCTGTAATGACAGAAACAGGAATCAAAGTTGCAGAATCACCCAGATTAATTCCCAGCTGAGGAATCTGCTTGGAGGTAGTGTTGCATATTCATGCTGGCATTGATATTGATGTCATTGAACAGACACAGACGCACGCACGCACGCACGCACACACACACACACACACACACACACACACACACACACACACACACACACACACACACACACACACACACACACACACACACACACACACACACACACACACACACACACACACACACACACACACACACACACACACACACACACACACACACACACACACACACACACACACACACACACACAGAATATACACAAACATTCACACAAATGCCAGCATTTATTTCTGTGGTACATGAGTATATCTAATGAATAGTCATGATTTATAATGAATAAACATTAGTAAGAAAGCCTCATTTGGTCTATTTGGTCTATACTGGATAAGCAGTGATGGAGTTATCATACACATTAGTGTGTGTGTGTGTGTGTGTGTGTGTGTGTGTGTGTGTGTGTGTGTGTGTGTGTGTGTGTATATTATATTTTGAATTAAAAAAATTTCCCTCTCATTAAACATTATTGTTAAGCAATTGATTCGGCAACACACCAAATGTTGTGTTAATGAAGCCCATTACATTAAATAGGTGTTTTGGTAACATTCAAAAGGCAAAGTAATCCATCCATCCGTCCATCCGTCCATCCGTCCATCCGTCCATCCGTCCATCCATCCATCCATCCATCCATCCATCCATCCATCCATCCATCCATCCATCCATCCATCCATCCATCCATCCATCCATCCATCCATCCATCCATCCATCCATCCATCCATCCATCCATCCATCCATCCATCCATCCATCCATCCATCCTTTACCTGGTTTCCTGACATCATAACCGTTCCTGGGGAGGGGTTGGGGCGGTACGGAATGGTTGCCCCCTTTGGAGGAGACTACAGACAGAAAAAAAAAAAAAAAAGTAGAAAGAAAGAAAGAAAGAAAGAAAGAAAGAAAGAAAGAAAGAAAGAAAGAAAGAAAGAAAGAAAGAAAGAAAGAAAGAAAGAAAGAAAGAAAGAAAGAGACGGAGAGATAGCACCATCACTTGAAAGCAGATTAGTCTAGGGTCAGCTTTTTTTTGTCTTTTCTTTTTAATCTTTTTATTTCTCTGTTCCCCCTAGCTCAGATTAAGGAATTTGGAATAACAATGAGCCTTTGATTGAGCTGTTTTTCACTTATAATCTTTAAGAGGAAGCTTGCCGTAACGCCTGCTGCCTCTGATTAATCAGAATACAATCATGAATTATAGATTGAAGATTTTTGGAATGTGGTTGTGTATCGCTTTTGATGTGATCTTGTCAGAGACTGGACAGGTAAGAGTCAAGCAGACTGCTAATATCACTATTTTTAAAGGTTTAGTTTTAAAAGATCGATCTCCATTCCTCCTGAAATCTGAACCTTCACAAGGGTTGCAGACTTCAAATTGACTTCAATGACAGATCGTCATTGATTGAAAAGGATCTTAAACCAAATATTAAATATGACAATTTTAGTTACGTTTATGTTCATTTGTACAATTACCTTTGACCCCCATAAAATAGGTGGGGGGGGGTATATATAAAAGGCCTACGTTTCCTACACAGTTCACCCAATATGGAAGTAAACACCCTCAAATTAATCACCCTCAAAACCATAACCCTCAAATTAAATAACCTCAAATTGAACAAGCTCAAATTAAACACCCTCAAATTAAACACCATCAAATAAAAGCTGAAAGTCTCTACTTTAACCTCAAAGTAATTGTTCCATTTCAAATCAGTGTGTCTGCTGCTTGGATTCATACAGCAAAGCACCCTGAAGAACAGATGCTGCTGCAGACTGCATGATGAGAGTGTTCTTGACTGTGGGTATCTACTGTAGTACAGTGGTCTCCACTTAACTTCCCACTATCCACTTACTCTACCTCCACTCTACAAGCACCCAGGCTGGTAAAGCACATTACACATTAAGGGTGATTCATAATTCATATACAGGGGAAAATAAGGTCAAAATGTTTTGGTTATGTCACTGCAAAACAAATATTTTGTAACTTGTCTGTCAGCCTCCAGTGAACTCAACACCAATTGTTCTCAGTAATTGTCCACTTCACATCTACAATAGTGCCTATTCCAGTTTGTCCATTCAGCCGTGCGAAGGAGGGTCATTCTATTCCTGAACTAAGCCCATTTCCCCAGTGGTTTGACATAATGTGTGACTGATTAATTCACACATCTAATTCACAATGGATGTATACAGCTGAATGAGCTGTATTTCCTTCCAACCACAGACCTCTTTCTGAAGGACACATTCAGCCTTTCACTCACTTCTAGAATGACAGTGCAGATGAGTTTGACACACTGGATGATGGCGTCCTGACTCCCTGATATTGTCACACCGCGCTCTGTGGAGTTGGGAAGGAGGTCACCGGCCACCTGCACCTGGGCCCCTGTCGTCTGTACGCACGCGTGCGCACACGCACGCACGCACGCACACACACACACACACACACACACACACACACACACACACACACACACACACACACACACACACACACACACACACACACACACACACACACACACACACACACACACACACACACACACACACACACACACACACACACACACACACACACACACACACACACACACACACACACACAATACACACAGAGGTACAGAAAGAGAGAAACAGAGTGAGAGGGAGAAACAGGAACATGTGATGATGCACCACCACTTTATGTGTTAAACTGCAGCAAAGCAAAATGTGTTGACTGCTTTTACCTGATAGAGGAAATAAATGACAGAGGTATGTAGTGCTGTTTCACACATGCTCACTTTCCACCTGGGATCATTAAGTCATCTCACCTCACCTCATCTTATATCACCTCACCTCACCACAATACACTTCATCTTATATCACCTCACCTCACCTCACCTCACACCACATCACCTCATTTCACCTCACCTTATTTCACCTCACCTCACCGCACCTCATTTCACCTCACCTCACCTCACACCACATCACCTCACCTCATTTCACCTCACCTTATTTCACCTCACCTCACCTCACCTCATTTCACCTCATCTCACTTCACCTCACCTCACCTCACCTCACCGCACATCACCTCACAGCACCTCACCTCATCTCACCTCACTTCACCTCACCTCACCTCACCTCACCTCATTTCACCTCACCTCACTTCACCTCACCTCACTTCACCTCACCGCACATCACCTCACAGCACCTCACCTCATCTCACCTCACTTCACCTCACCTCACCTCGCCGCACCTCACATCACCTCACAGCACCTCACCTCATCTCACATCACATCACTTCACCGCACCGCACCTCACCTCACATCACATCACCTCACCTCACTGCACCTCACCTCACATCACCTCACCTCACCTCACCGCACCTCACCTCACCTCACCTCACATCACATCACCTCACCTCACATCACCTCATTTCACCTCACCTCATTTCACCGCACCTCACCTCACATCACCTCACCTCACCGCACCTCACACCACATCACCTCATTTCACCTCACCTCATTTCACCGCACTTCACCTCACCGCACCTCACCGCACCTCACCTCACATCACCTCACCTCACCTCACCTCACCTCACCTCACCTCACCTCACCTCACCTCACCTCATTTCACCTCACCTCATCTCATCTTAAAAACAATCAGGGAGAATCAAAAGAGTCAATGAAAGTCGTGAAGAGGAAGGAAGATTAGTGTGATGGATACTAATGAGAAAAGGGACTTGATGGCTTACTTTCTTGGCCATGACGTCATACATCATTTGTCTTTTTAAGATTGGAAATATAAAAACAGTAACCTGCAGTGCAACCCCCCTGTAACAGTTAAGGTTCAGTGCTTTGGTCAATAGCACTTTGGGGATGATGGGGGGCACCAGAGATGTAATACCAGGCCCCCTCCAGTCACCAGCTCAACGCTGGAATACACTCTCCTGTGAGTGATGATGACCATAGTGTGACCTTTCAATTACCTCCATGCTTTAATGATACTAAAACCATTACAAAGATATAGTGAAAATGCACTGTACACTCACAGTATAATGTGGATAAGTCCACCAAATGGAACATATTGTATTATTATGAGACCCAGACAGGGGTTATGCCTGAAAGGTTGTACTGTATACTCCCTGGTGTGCTTTGTCTTGCTCAAGGACACTTTGACAGAGGTGCCCATACCTTCTAGACTCTCTGAACGCCAAACCACCAAACCTGCCACTCCGTATGGTGCGTTCGGCACTTTTATCAGTGTTAAACTTAAAACTATTCTGAGCTTGCTACTCAACAAGACTAGATACTAGACAGATTTCAGATCCACTCACCTCTCTGATTTCCTTGATCTTAGATCCACCCTTGCCGATGAGTGAGCCACATTGACTGGCTGGGATGACCAGTCGCAGGGTAACAGGAGGCTTGCTGGTCACGGTTCCATTGGCTACCAAGGCTGTGAGGTCCTAGAGGAGAAAGATGGTCGGTGTCAATGTATACAAATATTTATTCAAACTTGTTTTTTGTGATTCAAATATGCACCACATAAAGGCCTTGCTTGCACAGAATGGTTGTTTAGTTATCTTTCCTCTAACATGGCTGTGTGTAAAAATGGGTAACGTTTTTGAAAGAAAATGCTAATTTTAGTGCATTGGTAGAGTAGGTAAGACATTGGAAAAGCATGGTATCAATGTTCCACTGTGACTTGTTTTTGCGACTTGTGATATTTGTAAAGTAATGTTTCTCTCTCTCTCATATATATACAGTGTATACTGTATATAGTATATTATATACTGTATGTATCTATCTCTTTATCTTCCTCTTTCCTCTCATTTTCAGTCTCTGGTTTATTTTTAAAGGACTCTTAAAAGGCTTATAGAATTGTGTGTCTATCTTATCTATCTTTAATCTTTCAAAATGTACAGTTGCTATTGCATGCACTCATCTGTGTTTCACCACACACATGAGTGCATGCTTACCAACTGTCCGTCTGCAACACTACTATCACCAACATCTAAGAAGGGAGATCCCCCCTTGAATGGCCCTTCTAAGGTTTCTCTCCTCCACACTGCCTGTGGAGCTTTTTTCCCTATTGTTAGGTTTTAGTGAGTTTTTCCTTACCTTCGCATGGGGTATGTCTGGGAGTGCTTGCATTCTTTCATTTATTTGCATTCATCTAAAAATGTTTGGACCTTATGGTGTTCTTGTTCTGTTCTTGACTTATTGTTATGTTTTCTTCTTGACTTGTCTAAAGAAGACCTGTACGGCCCATGGGGACATTAACGTGTGTTGTCGGGCCCTATAAATAAATTTGATTTGATTTGATTTGTGTGTATTGACTGTATTCACATACAGTACATAGTCACTCACAACAGCATGTCAGCTTGCTTGCACACGAATAATGCACTTGCGATTTTGCTCATATTCACTCAAACTTGCAACATCATACACCAATCATAAACTACCTGTTTTGTAATCTGTAATCTGGTAAAATCTGCAAACAAAACAACTCAGACAGTTTTAAAAATCCACTTTTATAGCCCTGTTTGTTGTCAAAATGTTTTATCTGTAGACATCTCATGTTCTACTTCTGTTTTTTTTTTTGCATCTACTTTTTCTCCTCCTGTTTTTCTGTATTTTTCTCCCATCCCAATTTAGTCGTTATGCCAATTCCCTCCTCCCCGTCCTGGTCGTTGCGCGCATTTGCCCCCCACTTGCCGGTCTAGGGAGCCCTGAAGTCTATCACATGCTTCCTCCGATACATGTGGAGACAGCCAGCAGCCTCTTTTCACCTGACAGCGAGGACTCTCACTGGGGAAGTGTAACGGGTGGGAGGATCACACTACCTCCCCCAGTTCCCTCCCTCGCTGTGCAGGCGCCCTGACCGACCTGTAGGAGTCACTGTTTACAACGATCAGGACCCACCCCACCAGCTTTCCACCCGCTGACACTGCCAATTATGTCAGTATGGACGACCGCGGCAGCCGGAGGTACCGCGGCAGCCGGATTCTATCCCACTGTCTCTGCGGTGGTAGACAGACGCTTAGTCCGCTGCGCTACCCAGCCGCCCCATGTTCTACTTCTGTTTTGATAGAAGTAGATGGTTGTTTCCATGGTAGCGCATTTGATTACGTAATATTCAGTGGCAGAAGAAGAAGAAGAAGAAGGCAGAGGCCATCATTTTAACTAAAAATAAGACTATACAAGTGGATTTTTAGAAGGTTGGTAGAGGTTTTCTTGTTTGCAGATCTTACCAGACTAGTATTATTATTAGTGCTGTCAATAGATTAAAGAAAATTAACTAATTAATCTCACAATTTTCTGTAATTAATCTAGATTAATCTAGATTAAAAATAGCATTTTTCTAACCTCTTCCACCTGACGGTGTGAGGTTTGGTCCGCTCCCCGCCACACGCTCCGTTCCTTTAAGGTACTTTGTTGATTAATTGCATTCCCCGCCACACGCTCCGTTCCTGTAAGGTGCCGTGTTGATTGGTGCTCTCCCCGCCACACGCTTCTGGAGCAAGTATCAATTTCATCCCGCAGCTGTCACAGCTTGTAATCAGCGCCCTATAGGTTTTATATACCCTGATCCCCCTACTATCGATGTTGGATCGTTCTGAATACTCCTGCATTTGCCTGCCTTCCCCGTCGCTGTTTGCTGTCTTTGCTCTCCAGGACTTTCGTGGAGAATCCCTGTGGAGAACCTGGTTTCCCGTTCTGAGCTGCGCCTCGTTATCTGCCCGCTTTACGCGTTGCGCTCTGGTGAGTTTTTGGAAACAGTTCTTTTGGATCATCAGTTTTTTGTGTGTTTGTGAAACACCGAAGAGATCCCGTTTTTGTTTGTACTGTTCTCACCTATTTTTGTGTTGGATTTACACTTTGGATTACCGTATTGTTTTTTCTCTGAACTCTGCTAACTGTGTGTGGTACACCGAAGATCAAGTCACTTGGATATATACTGGATCAGTCACCTCTCTGTTTCTGTTGTGCGCTGGGCTAACTCAGATTTCTCTCTCTCTCCGTTTCCACCGCGAGTGAAAGCTGGGAGGATCTGCAGAGCCGCTTCAGACGTCACAAGCCAATTCCTCACCACCACCTACTGGGAGTATCTGCAGAGCCGCAACAATCTTCACATGCCAGATTCCCCGTTTGTTCGGTTGCTCAACTTCATTCCATCTTGTAACTCTGAAAATAAATACGCCCTTGCTTTGGCTAACTCTGAACAACTCTCTCTGTGCCGTTGCGTTTGAGGTCGGTTACAAACCCTAACATTACGATCCAACCATGACGACCACAGCCGACACAGAGAGAGTCAGAACAGCGTTGGCAGTCCAGATAGAGTTAACCAACGACCACAGCCTACAGCTAGATGCGGCTGCGGCTGCTGTACAGGAACTCCGAGAGCAGGTCCTGCCTATTCAGGGGTCCCTGGGCTCTCTGGCTAGCCAGCAGGCTAATATTCTCCTCCACTTACAAGCGCTGAGTGAAACCGTTAACACCTTGCTTGTAACCCCACTTACTTCAGGAGCCTCGGCCGGAGCATCACCCGCAGCCCTGGCAGGCCCTGCGCCTCCCGATCCCGCACCTCTGGAGCCCCGTCTCTCCGAACCACAGTTGTTCGACGGTAACTTCGAGGATTGTGCCACATTCATCATGCAATGTGAGTTGGTTTTTCGTCATCAACCCAGTCGATTCACTTCAAGGGGAGCCCAAGTGGCTTACATGACTAACTTGCTCTCAGGCCGGGCAGCCCAGTGGGTCACTGCCTCCTGGGTAATGGGGGCAGATTTCTGTTTTTCCTACCCAGACTTCGTGGCTGAGCTCCGCAGGGTTTTCCACCACCCAGCCCGTGGCCACGACCCTGGAGCCCGGTTGGGTACCTTCCGGCAGGGCAGTGGCGGGGTCACCGACTACGTGCTGGAGTTCAGACTGGCGGCAACGGAGGGGGCTCAACGACGCAGTCAGGGACCAGCTCGCGACCCGTGAGGAACCTGAGTCCCTCGAGGACCTGTTCAGCCTCGCCATTCGCATCGACGGATGCCTCCAGGAAAGAAGACGTGAGAGAACCCGACAGGGACCTCCAGAGGTACTCCGGACCCCCCGTACTCGTGACGGTACTGCTGGTCGCCCTGCTCCCAACACGACTGGTGGCTCTTTTCCCTCCCGTTCGGTGCCCGAGGAGGAACCCATGCAGCTGGGACGTTCTCATCTTAGCCAAGCTGAACGGGAGGCGAGGTTCAGGTCCGGCCTTTGCCTCTACTGCAGTCGGGATGGACACCGTATCGCCAACTGCCCCACCCGGCCAAAAGACCAGGCTCGCCGGGACCCCGGGAGATCCTGGTGAGCCATTTTTCTCGTTCCCAGAGCCGTGCACCACCTAGCCATCTGATGAGCGTCACCCTGGCCTGGGTGGACCAACGGGCCACGGTGGAGGCACTCATTGACTCTGGGGCTGACGAGAGTTTCCTAGACTTCGAGTTTGCTACCCGGGCCAACATTCCACTTGAGGACCTAGTGAGGCCATTGGAGGTATTCGCATTGGACCAACACCGCCTGGCTGACATCACTCAACGCACCTGCCCTGTCCTGCTCACCATTGCTGGTAACCACGTTGAGAGACTCCAGTTTTCTTATCACCAGATCCCCTCTTGTCCCAGTAAGTCCAGGGCTCAGGCCCTTCCGCCTCACCGGCCTTACGACTGTGCCATCGACCTCCGCTCAGGGGCTCCCCTTCCCGGCAGCCGCCTCTACAGTCTGACCGTCCCGGAGAAGGCAGCGATGGATCAATACATCTCTGAGTCCTTGGAAGCAGGACTCATTCGGCCTTCCTCCTCTCCTGTGGCGGCCGGTTTCTTCTTTGTTGGGAAGAAGGACGGAGACCTTCGACCCTGCATCGACTATCGCCAGCTCAACGAGATCACCAATAAGAACAAGTATCCTCTACCGCTCATGAACTCCACCTTCGAGCCTCTCACCCAGGCTACCGTCTTTACCAAGCTGGACCTCCGGAGTGCCTACCATCTAGTCCGTATCCGAGAGGGCGATGAATGGAAGACCGCCTTCAAGACTCCCAGGGGCTACTACGAGTACCTGGTGATGCCGTTCGGCCTCACCAACCAGGCGCTCATGAACGACGTCCTTCGTGACATGCTGGAGGAGTTTGTGGTAGTATACCTAGACGACATCCTCATCTTCTCCAAGACCCTCGAGGAACACATCCAGCATGTCCGCCGTGTGCTGGAGCGCCTCCTCCACAATCGGCTCTTCGTCAAGGCGGAGAAGTGCCGATTCCACTCCGACTCCGTCGATTACCTGGGCTTCATCGTGGAGAGAGGCTTGACCCGAGCTGATCCTCGCAAGATCCAGGCCGTGGAGGAGTGGCCAGAACCACCTCT
The DNA here is from genome assembly GCF_963971535.1 of Notolepis coatsorum. Taxonomy (NCBI): domain Eukaryota; kingdom Metazoa; phylum Chordata; class Actinopteri; order Aulopiformes; family Paralepididae; genus Notolepis; species Notolepis coatsorum. The sequence continues at coordinate 127,109,585 of NC_140170.1, read as the reverse complement.
CGGAAGGAGTTACAGAGCTTCCTCGGGTTCGCCAACTTCTACCGAAGGTTCATCCGGAACTAGAGTCAAGTGGCGGAACCGCTTACCAGACTGACCTCTCCCGCCCTGCCGTTCGACTGGTCCCCAGCGGCGTGTGCTGCGTTCCGCTCCCTCAAGAAGAGGTTCACTTCCGCCCCGATCTTGCTCCATCCAGACCCCAAGAGACAGTTCATCGTTGAGGTGGACGCCTCGGATACTGGACTGGGAGCTATCTTATCCCAGCGGTCGGCAACAGACCAGAAGGTACATCCATGCGCCTTCTACTCGCGTCGGTTCCTCCCTGCCGAGAGGAACTATGACATCGGCAATCGGGAGCTGCTGGCGGTTGTGGCTGCCTTGGAGGAGTGGCGTCATTGGCTAGAGGGGGCAGAGGAGCCGTTTACCATTTGGACGGACCACAAGAACCTGACGTACATCCGTGCTTCCAAGCGCCTCAATGGCCGGCAGGCAAGATGGGCCAGCTTCCTCAGTCGGTTCGACTTCTCGCTGACGTTTCGCCCTGGTTCCCGCAACACAAAGGCCGACTCCCTGTCCCGGTTACACTCCAAGGGGGCTCCAACCACTGAGGACCTGACTCCCATCCTCCCAGAGGCCAGGGTGGTAGGAGTCATCACCTTGGGGGGTGGTAAGGCGTGCCCTACGCTTCCATCGCGCTCCAGGCAATGTACCGGTTCATCGTCTCTTCGTCCCCGACTCGGTCCGGTCCCGGGTCCTCCAGTGGGGCCATACCAGCCGGTTCGCCTGCCACCCGGGGGTTCATCGCACGTTCTCCTTCCTGGCTCGTCGATTCTGGTGGCCCACCATGAGGAACGACGTCAAGGAGTTCGTACTGGCCTGCGCAGTCTGCGCCCGCAGCAAGGCCTCCCACCAGGCACCCTCCGGGCTATTACAGCCGCTTCCCATTCCGAGCCGTCCTTGGTCACATGTGGCGCTGGACTTCGTCACGGGTCTTCCCTCCTCCCAGGGGAACACGTGCCTACTGACCGTGGTGGATCGGTTCAGCAAGGGGGTTCACCTCGTGGCCCTTCCCAAGCTTCCCTCGGCGGAGGAGACGGCGGACCTCCTGACACGCCACGTGTTTCGCCTCCATGGTTTTCCCCAGGACGTCGTCTCGGACCGGGGGCCCCAGTTCACTTCCCAGGTATGGCGGGCTTTTTGCAAGGGATTGGGGGCAACGGTCAGTCTTTCCTCTGGTTATCATCCCCAGACTAACGGACAAACGGAGAGGATGAACCAGAGTGAGGAGTCTGCTCTTCGGTGTGTGGCTGCCGAGAGACCAGCTTCTTGGAGCCGTTTCCTTCCCTGGGTCGAGTACTCCATCAACTCCATGGTCAGTTCCGCCACCGGCCTCTCACCCTTTGAGGTATCCCTGGGCTACCAACCCCCTCTTTTCCCTGCACAGGAGACGGAGGTGGCAGTTCCCTCCGTACAGGACCACCTCGACCGGTGCCGTCGGGTCTGGGAGATCACCAGGACCGCGCTGCTCCGGTCATCAGAGCGCGCCTGTCGTGGGGCTGACCGGCGCCGGGTTCCTGCGCCGACGTACCACCCTGGGCAGAGGGTGTGGCTTTCCGCAAGGGACCTTCCACTTCGGTCCTCGGCCAAGAAGCTTAACCCCCGGTTCGTCGGACCTTTTGAGGTTCTGAAGGTACTCAGTCCGGCGGCGGTGAGTCTTAAGCTTCCTGCGTCCATGCACATTCACCCCGTTTTCCATGTGTCCCGGGTTAAGCCTGTCTCTCTCAGTCCCCTGATGCCTCCTGCTCCGGAACCACCTCCTCCCGAGATGGTGGACGGTCACCCCCAGTGGCAGGTCCGCCGGTTGATGGGTGTTCGACGGCGGGGTCGGGGGTTCCAGTACCTGGTGGACTGGGAGGGGTACGGTCCGGAGGAACAGAGCTGGGTCTCCCGCCGGCTCATTGTGGATCCCGGCCTGATCACCGACTTCCATCGTGCCCATCCGGGCGAGCCGGGTCGGCCTGGTCGCCGGGTGGCTCCCGTGGAGGGGGGGGTACTGTGAGGTTTGGTCCGCTCCCCGCCACACGCTCCGTTCCTTTAAGGTACTTTGTTGATTAATTGCATTCCCCGCCACACGCTCCGTTCCTGTAAGGTGCCGTGTTGATTGGTGCTCTCCCCGCCACACGCTTCTGGAGCAAGTATCAATTTCATCCCGCAGCTGTCACAGCTTGTAATCAGCGCCCTGTGGCTTTATATACCCTGATCCCCCTACTATCGATGTTGGATCGTTCTGAATACTCCTGCATTTGCCTGCCTTCCCCGTCGCTGTTTGCTGTCTTTGCTCTCCAGGACTTTCGTGGAGAATCCCTGTGGAGAACCTGGTTTCCCGTTCTGAGCTGCGCCTCGTTATCTGCCCGCTTTACGCGTTGCGCTCTGGTGAGTTTTTGGAAACAGTTCTTTTGGATCATCAGTTTTTTGTGTGTTTGTGAAACACCGAAGAGATACCGTTTTTGTTTGTACTGTTCTCACCTATTTTTGTGTTGGATTTACACTTTGGATTACCGTATTGTTTTTTCTCTGGACTCTGCTAACTGTGTGTGGTACACCGAAGATCAAGTCACTTGGATATATACTGGATCAGTCACCTCTCTGTTTCTGTTGTGCGCTGGGCTAACTCAGATTTCTTTCTCTCTCCGTTTCCACCGGGAGTGAAAGCTGGGAGGATCTGCAGAGCCGCTTCAGACGTCACAAGCCAATTCCTCACCACCACCTACTGGGAGTATCTGCAGAGCCGCAACAATCTTCACATGCCAGATTCCCCGTTTGTTCGGTTGCTCAACTTCATTCCATCTTGTAACTCTGAAAATAAATACGCCCTTGCTTTGGCTAACTCTGAACAACTCTCTCTGTGCCGTTGCGTTTGAGGTCGGTTACAAACCCTAACAGACGGGACCGGTACCATTTGAAAGATTATATATATATATATATATATCATCATCATTAGGTGGTTTCTTCGTTCCGAAGGTTGCCTATCACTCTCCAACCCATTCTGTCCCCACTTCTTCTCTCCAACTCCGTGACTCCGCCTCTCACTCCACTCCAATCACAGACATCGTCTACCCAGCCTCTTCTTGGTCTTCCACTTCCTCTCTTTCCATCCACCTTCCCCATCACCACCTTCTTGAACATCTCCCCGCTGGATCCTCTCAGAACATGCCCGCACAACTCCATCTTTCTCTTTTTCAACCTCTCCAGCAGCTGTCCCCCTTGCATATCCGCTCTTCTCAGTACCTCCTCATTCTTGATCTTATCCTTCCATGTTATCTTCAGCATCTTCCTCAGTGTCCACATTTCAAAAGAGTCTATCATCCTCTTTGCCTCTTCATTCAGCGTCCATGCTTCTGCTCCGTATGAAAAGACTGACATAACATACGTTTCCAAAATCCTGGTCTTCGTTTTCCAACTTATGTTTCTTCTCAATAATTCTTTATGGTTCCAGAATGTGCCCTTTGCAATTCCGGTTCTTCTCTTAATGTCCATGTTAGCTCTTCCACCTTCACTGATCCAGCTTCCAAGGTACATGTACTCCTTCACTTGTTCAAGTTTTTCTCCATCCACCTGTATTTTACAAACAGTTCCTGGTGTTTTTTCAATGATCATTACTTTAGTTTTCTTTGTGTTTAGTGACATTCCATAGTTTTTGCATTCGACATTCAGCTTATTCATCATGTCCTGTAGATCTTCTTGACAGTTACAGACTATAGCAGTGTCATCCGCGTATCTTATATTGGTGATGTTCTCTTCGCCAAGTTTTACTCCTTTCCCTCCTCTCAGACCTTTTTTCATCAGTGATTCACTGTACATATTAAAGAGTACAGGGGACAAGATGCATCCTTGTCTTACACCCTTCTCCACCGGGAAGTCTCTTGATTTCTCCTTTCCTATTCTAACATTAGCCTTCTGCCTCCAGTATAAGTTGGCAATTATTCTTCGGTCAGAAACTGGTATTTTGAATTCTTCCATTGTTCTCATCAATGTTGTATGTTCAACTCTGTCGAAGGCCTTCGTGAAATCGATGAAGCAAATATACAGCTTCTTCTGTTGGTCTATCGATTTTTCACCAATGATTCTGAGTTGGCAGATTGCATCTCTTGTTCCTTTTCCTTTGCGAAAACCCATTTGGCTATCCGAGAGCTGATGTTCAATTATGGGTTCTATTCTGTTCTTGATGATTTTCAGGAGTACTTTTGATGCATGAGATATCAAACTGATCAAATATATATATATATAAATGTGCGAATTGGCTATAATAAGGTAATTTATAAGCCTGCTATTCTATATTCCATAATAATTATTTCAAATTGTATTGGTCCGGATGGGAGAATTCAGTACAGTATCTACAGAACCTTCTGTTTATTCATCTTCCCTTTATTCATTTCCTTAGATTTCTTGTACACATGATCTGAAGAAGGTACTGAACGAGATCAGTGGCCCTTTTTAATGTTTGGTCATTATTAGAATGGTGTTATTCACTGTCAAATATGCAAAGAAAAATCATAATTCATATTCTCCTTTGTTTCATCACAATTTAAGCAAGCCTTGTAATAGACACAATATTTCTGACACTGGGAATGCATTCACTGAGGTCCATAGATGTCCCTAGATACCAAGAATATGTTGCCTTGTAGAAGTGGAGCAATATTCCATTTACCTAGGTATATATCTTTAGGCGGATTTTCAGAAAATAGGCTCCGGGTGGAAGAGATATTTACTTGAGAAAAAAAACACAAAGAAAGTATATTTAGATTCAAAGACTATTTTAATAGCTTTATTTGAATACAGTTTCTCTCATGTTCTGTAACTACTTGATTTTGCTCCTAATCGTACACATTTTGACATGTAATCACACACTAAGCACACTTGTGTTGTGATTACACTTGTAGTATAATAATTATAATAATAATGCTTTAACTTTGGAGATTAATTTAAATAATTTAAAGCATTAAAATAAATGTATCTAGATTAATCTATAGAGTGAAAAATCTTCAACGTTCTGAACTTTCAGCAGTATATTGCTTGTTCTTTTTTTGCATTGACTCATGCACCTTTTTGAAAATCATCTGACATGAAGATGGAACACATTTTTGTTAATATGATTTAAGACATTATCATCTAAGCCAATCTGCACTTTAACATAGGCCTGGGTTATTTTTATTTCTGTTTATTTTCTGAGAGAAACTGTATTCAAATAAAGCTATTAAAATAGTCTTTGAATCTAAATATACTTTCTTTGTGTTTTTTTTCTCAAGTAAATATCTCTTCCACCCGGAGCCTATTTTCTGAAAATCCGCCTAAAGATATATACCTAGGTAAATGGAATATTGCTCCACTTCTACAAGGCAACATATTCTTGGTATCTAGGGACATCTATGGACCTCAGTGAATGCATTCCCAGTGTCAGAAATATTGTGTCTATTACAAGGCTTGCTTAAATTGTGATGAAACAAAGGAGAATATGAATTATGATTTTTCTTTGCATATTTGACAGTGAATAACACCATTCTAATAATGACCAAACATTAAAAACGGCCACTGATCTCGTTCAGTACCTTCTTCAGATCATGTGTACAAGAAATCTAAGGAAATTAATAAAGGGAATATATATATATATATATATATATATATATATATATATATATATATATATATATATATATATATATATATATATATATATATATATATATATATATAATGTGCGAATTGGCTATAATAAGGTAATTTATAAGCCTGCTATTCTATATTCCATAATAATTATTTCAAATTGTATTGGTCCGGATGGGAGAATTCAGTACAGTATCTACAGAACCTTCTGTTTATTCATCTTCCCTTTATTCATTTCCTTAGATTTCTTGTACACATGATCTGAAGAAGGTACTGAACGAGATCAGTGGCCGTTTTTAATGTTTGGTCATTATTAGAATGGTGTTATTCACTGTCAAATATGCAAAGAAAAATCATAATTCATATTCTCCTTTGTTTCATCACAATTTAAGCAAGCCTTGTAATAGACACAATATTTCTGACACTGCAATGCATTCACTGAGGTCCATAGATGTCCCTAGATACCAAGAATATGTTGCCTTGTAGAAGTGGAGCAATATTCCATTTACCTAGGTATATATCTTTAGGCGGATTTTCAGAAAATAGGCTCCGGGTGGAAGAGATATTTACTTGAGAAAAAAAACACAAAGAAAGTATATTTAGATTCAAAGACTATTTTAATAGCTTTATTTGAATACAGTTTCTCTCAGAAAATAAACAGAAATAAAAATAACCCAGGCCTATGTTAAAGTGCAGATTGGCTTAGATGATAATGTCTTAAATCATATTAACAAAAATGTGTTCCATCTTCATGTCAGATGATTTTCAAAAAGGTGCATGAGTCAATGCAAAAAAAGAACAAGCAATATACTGCTGAAAGTTCAGAACGTTGAAGATTTTTCACTCTATAGATTAATCTAGATACATTTATTTTAATGCTTTAAATTATTTAAATTAATCTCCAAAGTTAAAGCATTATTATTATAATTATTATACTACAAGTGTAATCACAACACAAGTGTGCTTAGTGTGTGATTACATGTCAAAATGTGTACGATTAGGAGCAAAATCAAGTAGTTACAGAACATAGTAAAATTGCTTACAAGCATGGTGGTACGCTATCTCATCCACACTCTTTACTGCATCAATATGATAATAAACATGACCAGATGACAACCAGTGCTGGGGATCATGTTACAAAAAAACCACATTACTGTGTAAATGTTACTTTCTCCTGTAATGGATAACTGATTATTAGACATCTCTGATTGTGAGGTGAGAGTATTTTTATTTTTTTATAAACATAAAACAATGCTTGGATATTGGTTCTAAATAATTTTTTTGTGATCAAATCTTTTTTATTTTCCTTTTTTGCATGAAACAAAAACACAGCACATTACAGTCATCACAATAACAAACAAAACATCACCGGACAGACACAGCAACAATAATAATAATAATACAATAATGAGAAAAAGAAAAAAACATACTAACAAGCCACCTAATAATTCAATGAAAATAAAAAGAGAATAGATATAATACAAATGAATATACCAAGTAAAGGTACAGGAAACATTTAAATAGTTATTAGAGATTACAAAACTACAACACTGTAAATTGGTTCTAAATTATAATTATTTTCTTAACTTACTTACTTAACTTTACTTTTGATGTTGTAGGCAAAGTAATCCAAAAGTAACCAAAGTAATCCGATTATTCTAGTGGAGTATTCTAGTGGATTATGTTACTGATTACCATTTTAGGCAGCTAATCAATGATGGATAACGGCTCGGCGAGTGTCTTTCCCAGCCGTGCCTACAGATATCCTATTTTTAGAATGCATGCTTCAATCACAATAAGAGCGCTAGCGTGTTTTATTTTCTCTTTGAGGGTGTCCATGAATCAAGCACTGCAGCTTGGTCAGTGCTCGTATGTACGTACGCATGCATGGCATGCACAGACCAACCAACCAACACATAAACCAAACAACATACAAATAAATCAACCAGAACACAGTGGTTATAGTAGAGGTGCTCTTTCTGGGCACGTAAGAAAATCACCCAAATAAGAACTATGAACTATGCTAGAACCAAAGCCAGGGTCAAAATGGATGAATGTGGAACCAAAACAAAAACCAGCCCCAAATTCACCACTACAAAAAATATACATGCACGCAAGGATCCTTTTAATTAAATTCTTGCTTGTTTCTGAAACAGATTATAAATCATCAAGTGATCAACTGTATTAGAGCTTTACTAACATATGAATGGGCAAAAAAATGTCACATGTACTGACCTGATAGGGAATGCGTATACTACCTTGGGAAATGTACAAATTCACCATTTTGTCACATTTACCGTAACATACTATATACTATAGAGGCAGCGGCTCATCCTAGATTATTGAGGATAGTCCTGTAATGACTTCTCTAAACTCTCCCCCTCTCCCTTCTGTCCATTCTGTCATGTCAGCCTAGGGCTGCTCTTCTTTATTGTCCATTAGGTAAAGAGATATTTAATTAAAAGAGCTCATTCTCCTCTCCTCTCTTTTCCTATGATCATAAAAAAACATCACATTTGTCTCTATCTCTCTCTCTGCCTCCCTATTGCTCACTCCCTCTCTCTCTCTCCCTCTCTATCACTCTCTGCCCCTCTCTGTCTCTCTTTCTCTCCCTCTCTCTATCTTTCATTACAGCATTACAGTCTTTCCCGTTTCAGTACCCTTCCTCATGTCTCCCCCCCCCCCCCCCCTGTTTTCTTTTTCCTTAATTAATCCAGGTAATGAATACTGGCCCTAGTCACGCGGCCCTAATACGATTGCTCCAATCAATTAGGCTGATCCAGACTCTGCCCTGGTTGTGTTTGTGATGTAAATAGCAGCAGTGCTGTGTTGTCTGGGCTGCTGTGAGAGACGTGATCTGAATGAGACGCAGGAACGCACAACACATAGTTATTCATATTGTCTATCTGTGTGCTGCAGAAACCTTGAATCTCCCATTTTGGAATCTCCAAAGTTGAGGCAATGTTGAAATATATATGCTTTTCTTAAGTAATTTTCTGTTTGCAGCACAGCTGTGTGTGTGTGTGTGTGTGTGTGTGTGTGTGTGTGTGTGTGTGTGTGTGTGTGTGGGTGTGTGTGTGTGTGTGTGGTGATATGGGGGTTAGGGGGTAAAAGGATCATTTTGAATCATTTTAAATACGGCTGGCTGCTTAAGTCCCTGGTGTGCAGCTTGGTTTTCAACATAGTGAGATATGAGTGGTAGATGAACCCCCTTTTCCGGGGGTCTTTTTTTAGGCCATTATTATTATTATATGTATTTTTTATAATGTTTTTCTTTGCCATATGTCCTTATTTTCTTCCATAACCCCCCTCCCCCCTCTCTCATTACACACTCCTTTCCCCCTCACTCCTCATCCTCTCCTTATCTGTATCTTTTCATCCGTCCTGCTCCCTTCCATCAGGATCAGTATGATTTTAAAATTTCTCCTCTCTAGATTTAATTTCTCATTATGTGGCACGTTCTTAAATTACTGAGAACATTCCTTATCCACAGCAGCCAACCCACTGGCGCTCTAATTCCTCTCTACAGGAAGCCTGTCTACATCGCTGCATACTAATTCTCCTGGCAAACTAGGAGAGACTTATACTCATCATAGTACACGTCTCAGTTCATTCAACTTCAATATTCCATCATAATTTTCCTGTGTTATATGATGATGTCGTTGGCTGTGTGTATAAACATTTACATGTTTTATTTGGATACAATAAAGAGGCCACATTGGAAAAGAACAGATAGAAGATGCAAAAAGGGAGGAAGGAGAGATGGAAGGAAGGAAGGGTAGTGTAGGAGCCATAATGTAAGTTTCAGTATTCTCTATGGTGTTGTATGGTTAGTTGTACTGTCCACCGGTTTCAGGCATCTGTCAACTTTAAAATCTTCAAGCAATCCTGCAGATTTGGCCTCCAGGAGACTCAAAGTGGAATCGTTTCTGAAAGACGACACCTGGTTGTCTGGGCCTCCGTTTCTCATTGGGCCCGAAGATAAATGGCCTGTAAGCCCAGATGGCTCTGGAAGAATCTCCTCAGATGACCCTGAGGTCAAGATAAGTTTGATGGTGAATGATGTGCAGGCTGAAGAGGAGATTGATCCAGTAACCCGCTTGATTAATCACTTCTCCTCTTGGATTCATCTGAAGAAGATTGTTGGTTGGATCCTTAAGTTTAAGAACTTGCTATTGTGTCTTACTAGGAAGAGGAAGCAATTGAATGAGACTCTTGCCCAGTCTGGCTTGGATAAAGTCCAACAGGAAAGGGAGATGAAAAAAGAAATGCAGAGTATCAATACTCAGTGAATCTCTCTCAATTGAAGAACTCAGAGAAGCAGAGATGGAGAATATCCGCTTCTGTCAAAGGAAGAGGTTTCCAGATGAGTTCAACAGCTTACAAAGAGGAGACAGTGTGAGAAGGACAAGCCACATCTACAAGCTCAATCCAGTTTTTGAAGACAGTGTTCTGAGAGTTGGGGGACGACTTGATCATCTATGCCTGAAGAGTCTAAGCATCCTGCCATATTGGCAAAATATCTTCACATTTCTGCTATCATTCTTCAGCACATACATCAAGAAGTGGGACATGGAGGGCAGTCAGGTGGCGTAGCGGAGATTGCGTTCGTCACCAATGCCGGAGACGCTGGATTCGCCTGTTCGAATCCAGCTCCCGGCGTTGTCACCAGCTTGGTTGGCCATTCACACTAATACAATTGGCAGTATTAGAGGGTGGGAAAGCTGGCGGGGTGGGTCCGGGTCGTTGTAAACAGCGACTCCTACAGTTCGGTCGGGGGGCCTGCTCAGCGCGGATAGGATCTAAGGGGGGTAGTGTGATCCTTCCACATGTTACACCCTCTCAGTGAGAGTCCACGCTGCCAGGTGAAAAGAAGCGGTTGATTGGCTAGACGTGTGTCAGAGGAAGCACGTGATAGCCTCCACTCTCCCAGACCGACTGTGGGGGGTAAGTGCGCAGCGACCAGGAAGGGGATTGGGAATTGGCATAACGACTAACATTGGGATGGGAGAAAATCGGAGGAAAAAGGAGGGGGGACAATGGAACCAACTTTGTTGGAGCTGAGCGTCAATTGAATGAGGCAATGGAACATTGGAATCTTGCTCAAATTAACAACACTCTCCTTCAGAAAGGCATCAAGTGGATGTTCAATCCCCCTACTGGATCACATCATGGAGGAGTATGGGAGAGGTTAATAAGGTCTGTGAGGAAGGTCCTGAACTCTTGCCTGAAGGTGCAGAACCTCGATGAAGAAGGTCTTCACACAGTCCTTTGCGAAGCAGAAGCTATCATCAACAGCCGTCCCATCACAAAAGCATCTACTGACCCAAACGACTTAGGAAGCACTTACTCCTAACCATCTTCTGCTGCTTAAAACCATGCCATCTTTGCCACCAGGACAGTTTCAGAAGGAGGATATATGCTCATTGCAGATGGAAACAAGTGCAGTATATGTCAAACTTATTCTGGAAAAGATGGGTCAAGGAATACTTACCTCTACTGCAGGAACGTCAGAAGTGGTCAAGTGTCGAGCGCAACTTCATTGTTGGAGATATTGTGCTCATAATTGATGACTCGGCACCTCGCAACTCATGGCTTACAGGAAGGATTGTGAAAGCTATCCCAGATAGAAGAGGACTAGTCAAGTACAGATAAAGACGAATACCAGCTATCTGGACAGGTCTATCACCAAGGTTTGCCTCCTACAGGAAGCGGAAGAGCCATGAGGACGTCAGATGTTCACATTCATTGAACTTCATAGACTGACTTTGACACATGAACATTGGATTACCTTTTTTTTGTTTTTCTGACTTGACTGACCAAGCGATGATAAAGATCACTCCTGTTTTTTCAGGCTATGTGCTAGTAACCTCTGGCCATAGAATACATTAAGAAAGAAGAAAAGGACATTTGCGAGAAAAATATAAAAAAATCTAAAAGAAAAGGACATTTGCGAGAAAGAAATATAAAAAAATCGAAATATCTTCACATTTCTGCTATCATTCTTCAGCACATACATCAAGAAGTGGGACATGGAGGGCAGTCAGGTGGCGTAGCGGAGATTGCGTTCGTCACCAATGCCGGAGACGCTGGATTCGCCTGTTCGAATCCAGCTCCCGGCGTTGTCACCAGCTTGGCTGGCCATTCACACTAATACAATTGGCAGTATTAGAGGGTGGGAAAGCTGGCGGGGTGGGTCCGGGTCGTTGTAAACAGCGACTCCTACAGTTCGGTCGGGGGGCCTGCTCAGCGCGGATAGGATCTAAGGGGGGTAGTGTGATCCTTCCACATGTTACACCCTCTCAGTGAGAGTCCACGCTGCCAGGTGAAAAGAAGCGGTTGATTGGCTAGACGTGTGTCAGAGGAAGCACGTGATAGCCTCCACTCTCCCAGACCGACTGTGGGGGGTAAGTGCGCAGCGACCAGGAAGGGGATTGGGAATTGGCATAACGACTAACATTGGGATGGGAGAAAATCGGAGGAAAAAGGAGGGGGACAATGGAACCAACTTTGTTGGAGCTGAGCGTCAATTGAATGAGGCAATGGAACATTGGAATCTTGCTCAAATTAACAACACTCTCCTTCAGAAAGGCATCAAGTGGATGTTCAATCCCCCTACTGGATCACATCATGGAGGAGTATGGGAGAGGTTAATAAGGTCTGTGAGGAAGGTCCTGAACTCTTGCCTGAAGGTGCAGAACCTCGATGAAGAAGGTCTTCACACAGTCCTTTGCGAAGCAGAAGCTATCATCAACAGCCGTCCCATCACAAAAGCATCTACTGACCCAAACGACTTAGGAAGCACTTACTCCTAACCATCTTCTGCTGCTTAAAACCATGCCATCTTTGCCACCAGGACAGTTTCAGAAGGAGGATATATGCTCATTGCAGATGGAAACAAGTGCAGTATATGTCAAACTTATTCTGGAAAAGATGGGTCAAGGAATACTTACCTCTACTGCAGGAACGTCAGAAGTGGTCAAGTGTCGAGCGCAACTTCATTGTTGGAGATATTGTGCTCATAATTGATGACTCGGCACCTCGCAACTCATGGCTTACAGGAAGGATTGTGAAAGCTATCCCAGATAGAAGAGGACTAGTCAAGTACAGATAAAGACGAATACCAGCTATCTGGACAGGTCTATCACCAAGGTTTGCCTCCTACAGAAGCGGAAGAGCCATGAGGACGTCAGATGTTCACATTCATTGAACTTCATAGACTGACTTTGACACATGAACATTGGATTACCTTTTTTTTTGTTTTTCTGACTTGACTGACCAAGCGATGATAAAGATCACTCCTGTTTTTTCAGGCTATGTGCTAGTAACCTCTGGCCATAGAATACATTAAGAAAGAAGAAAAGGACATTTGCGAGAAAAATATAAAAAAATCTAAAAGAAAAGGACATTTGCGAGAAAGAAATATAAAAAAATCGAAAAAAAAATACACTATTGTTTGAATAATTGTGCCATATATTTAATGTTTTCTTGTTGGACTCCTACATAATTTACAGTTGTGTAATTATTACATTTGAATAATTAGGGGCCGACTTGTAGGAGCCATAATGTAAGTTTCAGTATTCTCTATGGTGTTGTATGGTTAGTTGTACTGTCACTTTAGGTGGTGGGCGTGTTCACGGGGGTTTGGTGGTAATGGGAGTGTTCATATGTAATTTCATTCACCTTTTCACTTGGTTGACAGTTTTACGGAAAGAGGGGGTGAGATTGGAGCGCATACTTTCTATTGACCGCAATCGTAATCACAATCGCAATCGCAAGAATATAGCATCCAATAGTGCAACAGTATTAGTATTAATGTATGTATTTACGTGTATTTCATCTGTATCAGTAAGCGAAAGAATAAAAGTTTGAAACGCGTCAAAGTGTTTGTACTCCTCTGCTTAGCCTCTCGGCTTGGCTTGTTTATGACAGCCTACTGCCGCAACAGGTAGGAAGGAAGGAATGAAGGAAGGAAGGAAGGAAGGAAGGAAGGAAGGAAGGAAGGAAGGAAGGAAGGAAGGAAGGAAGGAAGGAAGGAAGGAAGGAAGGAAGGAAGGAAGGAAGGAAGGAAGGAAGGAAGGAAGGAAGGAAGGAAGGAAGGAAGGAAGGTAGGAAGGAAGGAAGGAAGGAGGAAGGAATGAAAGTAGGATAGATAGAAGGAAGGGAGGAATGAATGAAGGAAGAAGGGAGGGTGGAAGGGAGGGAGGAAGGAAGGAAGGAAGGAAGGGAGGGAGGGAGGGAGGAAGGAAGGACGGAAGGAAGGAAGGAAGGAAGGAAGGAAGGAAGGAAGGCAGGAAGGAAGGAAGGAAGGAAGGAAGGAAGGAAGGAAGGAAGGAAGGAAGGAAAGAAGGAAGGAAGGAAGGAAGGGAGGGAGGAGGGAGGGAGGAAGGAAGGAATGAAGGAAGGAAGGAAGGAAGGAATGAAGGAAGGAAGGAAGGAAGGAAGGAAGGAAGGAAGGAAGGAAGGAAGGAAGGAAGGAAGGAAGGAAGGAAGGAAGGAAGGAAGGAAGGAAGGAAGGAAGGAAGGAAGGAAGGAATGAAGGGAGCAATGAAGGAAGAGGGGAAGAGAGGAGGGAAGGACGACAAGCCAAGCCTCACTGCTGAAATTGCTACTCAGTTTCATCACATTACACACAAGTTGCAATTTGTGAAGATTCATCTTTATTGATGATGTTGACTGACCAGTTGGTGGTTACATAGTGTGAGCAGACATCCAGATAATAGTATTTAGTTTGGATTAATTACATACATTCAAATGAAGTGGCATATATTTGTGCATAAATATATTGGGATTGGGGCCGAGCTGTCACTCTGCCAACCTGGGGCTGGCAGCGACACTATTGGTTGCGCAAGCCGGGGGTTGGCAGAGGGGAGGGGGCAAGGGCTGACCTGGGAAGTTCATGTTCAGTCTAGTAATTACGAGCAGAGGTGATGCACCCCGTCTTTTGTACGGAGAACTATATCCATAAGTTGAATAAACCAAAGTGAGAAACAACAGCCTCTGTGAGTCATTCATTAGCAAGGACGCTACAATAGCATACTATGTTTATATAAGTGTTATGTAAGTGCGATTTCTATAACATTCTGATAATTTTTTATTCATTTTGACAATACACACACACCACGGCTGCACATACTCCGGTTCACACAGAATACTCCGGTGTGTTGGTGAAATCGCAATATGGCGTAGTGCAATATCCACATTGCAGGAGGTTTCAATATTTGGTAAAAAAGGATTACCATTCTAAATTAAGTGTTTCTGAGATGTCCTGACCTATGATGTTCCACAGACATAATAAAACATACAGGCCCCTGCAAAAAAACACATCATCATCACTTGAAAATAATGATTCAGAAATTGCCATTCCCTCTAATATCGTGTATCATAACATTCACAAAGTTGCCAAGATGTCACTCAGGAGTCCACAATGCTGCCCTAATGTTAGTTATTTATATAGCGCTTTTATCCAAAGCCCTTTACAATTTTTGTTCCTCACATTCACCCATTCACCTACTCATTTGGAACAATTAGGGGTTAAGTGTCTTGCTCAAGGATACTTCGACACGCTGCCCAGGAGGAGCGGGAATCAAACTGGGAACCTTCCGATTACCAGACAATCACTCTACCTCCTGAGCCACTGTCGCCCCTGGTTGGTTGCTAGAAAGCATCTGCATTACCTGTGACCACAGAAGAAGAGTGCTCTGTACACGTTGCAGTGTGTCCACCATTGCAATATCTGTCAAAATCACAACATTATGTTTTTTTCCTTATCGTTCAGCGCTAGTGTGAATGTGTGTGTGTGTGTGTGTGTGTGTGTGTGTGTGTGTGTGTGTGTGTGTGTGTGTGTGTGTGTGTGTGTGTGTGTGTGTGTGTGTGTGTGTGTGTGTGTGTGTGTGTGTGTGTGTGTGTGTGTGTGTGTGTGTGTGTGTGTGTGTGTGTGTGTGTGTGTGTGTACCAACCTCCTCCAGTTTGAAGGTGATCATGGTGAAGGCTCTGAAAACACAGTCCGTGGGTCCAGTAATAGTGATGATTCTTTCCGGACATGAACCCTCTGAAATGTTGATCCGTGCAGAGCTCTGTAGAGAGAGAGAGAGAGAGAGAGAGAGAGAGAGAGAGAGAGAGAGAGAGAGAGAGAGAGAGAGAGAGAGAGAGAGAGAGAGAGAGAGAGAGAGAGAGAGAGAGAGAGAGAGAGAGAGAGAGAGAGAGAGAGAGAGAGAGAATGACAGTAGAGGTGAGAAGGAAGAGAGGGATGAAGAGAGAAAGAGGGATGAGGGATACAGAGAGGGAAGGGATGAATGAGAGAGGGAGGGAGCAAGGAGAGGGAAGGAGGGGGGGGGGGATCCGAGAAAGGAAGAGGGGAATAAAAAGAGGAGAGAGATAGACAGGTAAGGGGAAAGGGGTAAAGGGATGGAGGATAAGGTATGGGAGGAGATAGATAGGGAGCAAAAGGGTGGGGGTGGAGTAGCATGAGAGATGGAGGTTTATGTCCTCAGGTGGGTGAGAGGGAAGGATGGAGGGAGACCGAAAGGAGGGATGAGAGAGAGAAAGACGAAGGGATAAAAGAGGGGGAAAGAGAGGAGAAGAGAAGCTATTAGTGGAGGATGGACATAAAGGCCAAGATCGCTGGAGACTGAATCATTTACACTGCAGTGTCTCTCTGCTGCTCCTATGGGAGGTTCACCTCTGCTACAGCAGGAGGGCAAATAAGGAGAGGGGGAGGATGAGAGAGTCTCTGCTCTCTATGAATATTCTCCTTCCTATAGGAGGTTCATCTGTGGTATGCTGGTAGGAGGCAGATGGATGAGAGCCGAGAGGAGGAGAGCAGAGAGGAGCAGAGCAGTGATGAGGAGAGCAGAGATGAGCAGAGTAGAGATGAGGAGAGCAGAGATGAGGAGAGCAGAGAGGAGGAGAGCAGAGAGGAGGATATCAGAGAGGAGCAGAGCAGAGAGGAGGAGAGCAGAGATGAGGAGAGCAAAGAGGAGGAGAGCAGAGAGGAGCAGAGCAGAGAGGAGGAGAGCAGAGAGGAGCAGAGATTAGGAGAGCAGAGAGGAGCAGAGCAGAGAGGAGCAGAGCAGAGATTAGGAGAGCAGAGATGAGGAGATTAGAGATGAGCAGAGCAGAGAGGAGGAGAGTAGAGATGAGGAGAGCAGAGAGGAGCAGAGTAGAGATTAGGAGAGCAGAGAGGAGGAGAGTAGAGATTAGGAGAGCAGAGAGGAGGAGAGTAGAGATGAACAGAGCAGAGAGGAGCAGAGTAGAGATTAGGAGAGCAGAGAGGAGGAGAGTAGAGCAGAGAGGAGCAGAGTAGAGAGGAGGAGAGTAGAGTAGAGAGGAGGAGAGCAGAGAGGAGCAGAGCAGAGAGGAGGAGAGTAGAGAGGAGGAGAGCCAAGAGGAGCAGAGCAGAGAGGAGGAGAGCAGAGAGGAGCAGAGTAGAGAGGAGGAGAGTAGAGTAGAGAGGAGGAGAGCAGAGAGGAGCAGAGCAGAGAGGAGGAGAGCAGAGAGGAGGAGAGCCACGAGGAGCAGAGCAGAGAGGAGGAGAGCAGAGAGGAGAGCAGGGATGAGCAGATCAGAGAGGAGGAGAGCCAAGAGGAGGAGAGCAGAGAGGAGGAGAGCAGAGAGGAGCAGAGTAGAGAGGAGGAGAGCCAAGAGGAGGAGAGCAGAGAGGAGGAGAGCAGAGAGGAGCAGAGTAGAGAGGAGCAGAGCAGAGAGGTTGTGAAGTGCTTTCTGCTCTCTAGGCGGCTCACCTCTGTGGTACAGCAGAGAGCAGAGAGGACAATGAGAGCAGAGAGGAGGAACAAAGCAGAAGAGGGGGCTAGAGTGATGTGCTCTAGGTCCCCACCTGAACATGGAAGGGAGACATTGTCTATAGTGCTCTCTGCTCCCTATGAGTGCTCTCTGCTCCCTACAGTATCTTGGACATGTGGCACAGGAGAAAAAGAGGAGGGGGTCAGAGATGAGCAGGGTAGAGATGAAAGGAGAGAATAGATTTTTGATGTGAATGTCTGAGGAGGGGCGAGGAGTGGAGATACACTGTTCAACGAGGAAGCAAGGGGGAACGAGATGGAAAAATGCGGAGGGGGAGGAGGAGGAGGAGGAGGAGGAGGAGGAAGAAGAGGAGAGCACAAAAAAGGATGCAAACATTTCTGAGGGAAAAGGAGTCATTATGATATACGGATTCAGACAAGCATGAGTGGAGGGAGGGGAACGTGAGAGGAATTACATGTACAAGTAGAGGTGGATGAGAGTGATTTGGAATGATGTGGAAGATGGGCGTAAAGGGAGAAGAGGAGGGGAGGTGAAGCGGGCAGGGAGGTGATGACTCGGCGGTATTTCTCAAAAGAGCAGGAAGAGAAGCTAATCATGAGCTACGGTTGGATTAACCCCATGCCTGACAACTCTGGAGGTGGTGTGTTGATGGCCGTGCTTCTCCCTACATAAGGAGAGCTTCTTTTTTCCTGTTTCACCTCCTGCCGCTCTTTGCCTCCCTTCCACCATGAGCCCCTCCACCCCAAAAAAAAAGAAAACAGCCGCACCATCACCATGGATACAACCCTAGTGCTCTCAATGAAGACGTTCAGCACCGGGAGACATCGAAAGGGCACTTCACCGATTTTCAATCTTAATCCTATCGTTCTGTTGTGAGGATGACGTGATAATCAGACATGTAACTCACCAAACGTGTTCTGTGTCTCGAGAGCTCAGCTGCCTTCCTCCGGGTGACGTCACCAAGAGGAGAGCAGAAGTTTAGCGAACTGTAGACACTATTTCCTGACACTATTGGTGAGTTACATGTCCAGTTATCACATAGCACATCATTTGATCTCAACTCCACCCTCATCCTTGTCTGAGGAGAGCAACATTTGTGATTGGAAAACCAAGAAAAGAGGGTGGGTTTGAGATAGATTAATGGGGTAAATTCCAACAGCACGGTTTGTGTACCAGTGGCCATTTTCTAACAGGTTCATGACAACACAGACACGGATCTTTGACGTTCTTGCTAATATCTTCACCTACATCATGAGAGTTTTATTCATCATAAGATAATTATTTAGGGCGAATGAGTATGTAACTAGCAGCTCTTCTGGAGGGGGTTAGGGACCCTGCACAAGGGGACAACAGCACCACAAGCATATTTGAGGAACAAGATAATGTGTCCCATTCACTTTTCCCATCCAGATTCTTTCAGCCAGACTAATGATTCAAACTGACGATAACAGCCACAGCCCTGCTTCACTAACCTTCAGACCTCTGCTGCCAGAGTGGAGCTATATAACCACAGCCCTGCTTCACTAACCTTCAGACCTCTGCTGCCAGAGTAGAGCTATATAACCACAGCCCTGCTTCACTAACCTTCAGACCTCTGCTGCCAGAGTGGAGCTATATAACCACAGCCCTGCTTCACTAACCTTCAGACCTCTGCTGCCAGAGTGGAGCTATATAACCACAGCCCTGCTTCACTAACCTTCAGACCTCTGCTGCCAGAGTAGAGCTATATAACCACAGCCCTGCTTCACTAACCTTCAGACCTCTGCTGCCAGAGTGGAGCTATATAACCACAGCCCTGCTTCACTAACCTTCAGACCTCTGCTGCCAGAGTAGAGCTATATAACCACAGCCCTGCTTCACTAACCTTCAGACCTCTGCTGCCAGAGTAGAGCTATATAACCACAGCCCTGCTTCACTAACCTTCAGACCTCTGCTGCCAGAGTAGAGCTATATAACCACAGCCCTGCTTCACTAACCTTCAGACCTCTGCTGCCAGAGTAGAGCTATATAACCACAGCCCTGCTTCACTAACCTTCAGACCTCTGCTGCCAGAGTAGAGCTATATAACCACAGCCCTGCTTCACTAACCTTCAGACCTCTGCTGCCAGAGTAGAGCTATATAACCACAGCCCTGCTTCACTAACCTTCAGACCTCTGCTGCCAGAGTAGAGCTATATAACCACAGCCCTGCTTCACTAACCTTCAGACCTCTGCTGCCAGAGTGGAGCTATATAACCACAGCCCTGCTTCACTAACCTTCAGACCTCTGCTGCCAGAGTAGAGCTATATAACCACAGCCCTGCTTCACTAACCTTCAGACCTCTGCTGCCAGAGTAGAGCTATATAACCACAGCCCTGCTTCACTAACCTTCAGACCTCTGCTGCCAGAGTGGAGCTATATAACCACAGCCCTGCTTCACTAACCTTCAGACCTCTGCTGCCAGAGTGGAGCTATATAACCACAGCCCTGCTTCACTAACCTTCAGACCTCTGCTGCCAGAGTAGAGCTATAATAACCACAGCCCTGCTTCACTAACCTTCAGACCTCTGCTGCCAGAGTAGAGCTATATAACCACAGCCCTGCTTCACTAACCTTCAGACCTCTGCTGCCAGAGTGGAGCTATATAACCACAGCCCTGCTTCACTAACTTTCAGACCTCTGCTGCCAGAGTGGAGCTATATAACCACAGCCCTGCTTCACTAACCTTCAGACCTCTGCTGCCAGAGTGGAGCTATATAACCACAGCCCTGCTTCACTAACCTTCAGACCTCTGCTGCCAGAGTGGAGCTATATAACCACAGCCCTGCTTCACTAACCTTCAGACCTCTGCTGCCAGAGTAGAGCTATATAACCACAGCCCTGCTTCACTAACCTTCAGACCTCTGCTGCCAGAGTAGAGCTATATAACCACAGCCCTGCTTCACTAACCTTCAGACCTCTGCTGCCAGAGTAGAGCTATATAACCACAGCCCTGCTTCACTAACCTTCAGACCTCTGCTGCCAGAGTGGAGCTATATAACCACAGCCCTGCTTCACTAACCTTCAGACCTCTGCTGCCAGAGTAGAGCTATATAACCACAGCCCTGCTTCACTAACCTTCAGACCTCTGCTGCCAGAGTGGAGCTATATAACCACAGCCCTGCTTCACTAACCTTCAGACCTCTGCTGCCAGAGTAGAGCTATATAACCACAGCCCTGCTTCACTAACCTTCAGACCTCTGCTGCCAGAGTGGAGCTATATAACCACAGCCCTGCGTCACTAACCTTCAGACCTCTGCTGCCAGAGTAGAGCTATACTGTATAACCACTTATCCCCGGTCACTGCTCCTTTTCTTAAAAGCATCATGTAGAGTATATTGGCCTTGGGCTCAGAATGCTGAAATATACATGGAGAATAATGGAGGAAGAGAGGAAAGAGAGAAAGGGGGAAGGAAGGAAGGAAGGAAGGAAGGAAGGAAGGAAGGAAGGAAGGAAGGAAGGAAGGAAGGAAGGAAGGAAGGAAGGAAGGAAGGAAGGAAGGAAGGAAGGAAGGAAGGAAGGAAGGAAGGAAGGAAGAATGGATGGAGGGAAGGAAGGAGAGAGAGAGGGAGAAAGAATGATTCCAAGAAAGAAAGAAAGAAAGAAAGAAAGAAAGAAAGAAAGAAAGAAAGAAAGAAAGAAAGAAAGAAAGAAAGAAAGAAAGAAAGAAAGAAAGAAAGAAAGAAAGAAAGAAAGAAAGAAAGAAAGAAAAATATACTTAGAAAATAACCTCCCATCAAGTCATTCGGTGTGGTAAGCTCATCACAGGATGTGTGTGTGTGTGTGTGTGTGTGTGTGTGTGTGTGTGTGTGTGTGTGTGTGTGTGTGTGTGTGTGTGTGTGTGTGTGCGTGCGTGTGTGTGTGCATGTGTCTGTGTCAACAGCCCAGAATAAGTCTTTCTAACCGAGTTATTGAAATATCAACAGCTGCATGGAATGGACCATTTCACGGCTGCAACTACCATCTTGTTTTCATATCTGGTGGTCTGGGTCATGTAGGCTGGCTGTGAGATGCTGTCAGACGGCGGGTCTCACTAGGAGGAGGGCCAAGCCATTAGCTGTCCTTGGGGGCCACACAGTGTGTTTTCATGTGTCTGGATTACTATAGTCTGGAACCAGTGTAATTGACACTTGAGCTCAGCTGTCAATGACAAGTTTCTGAATATGACTACATTTCCTGTTTACATCCCTTGCTTATTAATTTATGCAGATATAAATAGACAATTGAGTGTGCGTGTGTGTGTGTGTGTGCGTGTGTGTGTGTGTGTGTGTGTGTGTGTGTGTGTGTGTGTGTGTGTGTGTGTGTGTGTGTGTGCGTGTGTGTGTGTGTTAATTGCCTTGCAGCAATGAATCCTGTCTGTTTTAATCAATCATGTCTGTTTCACTTAGAGGTGATCTCTATCAATGGACACAATACACAAGCACTGAGAGCGAAAGACACAGAGAGAGACGGAGAAAAGAGAAACAGAGATAATGTGTCTATGTGTATCTGTGAGTGAAAGAGGGAGAGAGAAAGAGAGACAAACCAGATATTATGTGCTCTATTTTTACAACAGTGGAAGAAGACTGTTGCTTAGTGAGAACAACCAGGGATATCACACACATGCACACACGCATGCACACAGCAACACAGCCAAGAGACAAAGAAACAATGGTGAGATGCATTTGCAGACACATGCACACAGGGCATCACATAGATACACATGTGCATGCACGCACGCTCACACACACACACACACACACACACACACACACACACACACACACACACACACACACACACACACACACACACACACACACACACACACACACACACACACACACACACACACACACACACACACACACACACACACACACACACACACACACACACACACACACACACACACACACACACACACACACACACACACACAGAGCAGTGCGATTGTATGATAATCTTGTTCCGCTGATGAATGACTATCTCTCTCCTCCGCCTCTCTTATCCAGCTCTCCATCTTTAACTTGATCAGTCTCTATCCATCCCTCTCTCTCATCTCTCTCTCTCTCCCTGCCAAGATCCGCCCATCCCGTCTATAGACGGGTTTAACTTGACAACTAAAACAACCAAACATTCTAGAATGGACTAGGTTTGATCTCCGGCCTGCTATTGATATCAGCAAACACTGCAACAGGAAATAAACTGCCTAGCAACGCAATTACACTGAAAGCGTCTATGTACCGCTCCAACCCTCCATCTCTCTCTCTCACCGTCTACTGTATCTCTACTGTATCTCTTTATCTAGTTGAGTTCAATGGACATTAGTGACATGTCATGTGTTGCCAAATCACATTATGAAATGGCAATATTGATTATGAAAGAAGATGGTAAAATAATGAAGGTATCAAGTTCAAACAACAAAATCAACATCATCATCATCATCATCATCATCATCATCATTCACTGAAAGAAATATATCTCTCTGTCATTCTATCACTCTATCATTGTCACTGTTTGTCCAAAGATCCGTACATCCCTACATGGGGATGGATCATCTGTCTCCCTTTCCATTCATCCCTCCCTCCCTTTCTCTTTCTCTCTCTCCCCTTCCCTAATGGATGAGATGGACAACACGCTGTAAATCTTTTCCGTGTTGTCCCTCATCCATCTCTTTCTCTCTCGTCTCCTCTCTCTCATCCAGAGACCACTAATGTAATTTGTTTGATTAGACTGAGACACGTCTCAATCACCGGAGCACTCAATGCACTGACTCCTCACACCGTCCGCAAACGTCTAGCGATACATACTCCCTGGGATTTAACACTCTTGTGACGATGGCTACAGACAGCGGGAGCCTCTCTCTCTCTTTCTCCCTCTCTCTCTCTCACTCTCTATCTCTCCCCCCCCCTCTCTATCTCCCCCCCCCCTCTCTCTCTCTCTCTCTCTCTCTCTCTCTCTCTCTCTCTCTCTCTCTCTCTCTGTGGTAGAGTAGGAGAGCTTCATTACTCCTCATTTGGAGGAGGAGAGGATGGAGAGGCATGACAGTCAACTAGATTAGTCTGGTCTGTTATACACTGTTAGAGACAGCAGGGAGGGTATGTGTGTTTGTGTTTGTGTGTGTGTGTGTGTGTGTGTGTGTGTGTGTGTGTGTGTGTGTGTGTGTGTGTGTGTGTGTGTGTGTGTGTGTGTGTGTGTGTGTGTGTGTGTGTGTGTGTGTGTGTGTGTGTGTGTGTGTGTGTGTGTGTGTGTGTGTGTGTGTGTTTGTGTTTGTGTGCTTGTGTTGACACTATTGCATCAACAAAGCCTTTTATAAAGAGGCCTTCTCCCCAACCTCAACTTTCAGAGTACTGGCTGTCTCTGTGTCTATATGCATGTTTGTGCACACATTTGTATATTGTATGTGTGTGTGTTCGTGTTCATGCTTATACTATTTGTGTGCTTACAGTACTGTAGGCGTATGTGTGTGTGAGTGTATGTGTGTCTTTTGGCACATTTCCACTGACCAGTAGGCACGGTACAGTACAGGTAGGCTTGCCGTGTTGCCTGTGTTGTTTTCCCAGTACACAACACACCCTGTCGGTGTAGGTGTAGGTAGGAGGAGCTGTGACAATAGAGGGAGGAGTTACTCCGCTTGCTGGCGTACATTTCACATTTCACTAGACACAACAACACAACACAATGGAGGGAGTTGAGGCTTTGCTGTACTTTTTCATGGGGATTTGGTTTTGAATTAAAGGAAGACGGAGGAAGGACATTATTTTCAATTTGAGTGAACGTCTGTTCGCCTCTGTTCCCATCTTTCAATTGATAATTTCAATGCAACTCAGAGATAAAATAAGAATTAAGATGCAGCAATAGGAAATAATCCTAAATATCCCCTAATATATTCCCTAAAATATCCCAGTAACATATTTGAGTGAACCGTTTAGGTGATTGGATTCTCTCATTCCCCATACGCTATGCTCATTCTCGGATGGACGTGTAGTGAGAAAGCAATGTGTGGACATTGGAAATAACATTACTTCCCCTATAAATACAACACTGTTTTATACAATCTTGTTGTAACCTTCACTGAAGGATTTGCTGAACAAAGTAATAGTTTTCGTGCATTGTTTCACTAGATTAACCAACTTATTTTAATATGAGTTTTAAAGCCTTTACTTGTTGATAACAAGATGAACGGAGACTAACAAACATGGCAGCGTCTTTTCCTAAATATAAGGTTGACTGTAAAGTGTTGCCACAGACCTTACCATGAACATTGTGTTGAGTTCCATTGACCAACCAGCAGTCTGCAGTATTGAATAGCACATATAGTAGCTACCTGCCCCAGAGCAGTGCTGTTCCGCACAGGTTAGTTGGCAGTGGAAAAAGCAAAACAAATATGGTAAAGTAGTGGAAATGCATGTACTGTATGCATGCAAGTGCTTGTGTACGTGTTTGTGTGTGTGTTTGTGTGTGTGTGTGTATGTGTGTGTGTGTGTGTGTGTGTACGTGTTTGTGTGTGTGTGTGTGTGTGTGTGTGTGTGGGTGTGTGTGTGTGTGTGTGTGTGTGTGTGTGTGTGTGTGTGTGTGTGTGTGTGTGTGTGTGTGTGTGTGTGCGCGCGCGTGTGTGTGTGTGTAGTAAGGCCATGGAGGAGCGGTGACAATGAAAGAAGAATGAATGAAAAGATGAAGCAGCTTGGAGAGCATTGTCCTTGAGAGGAACAACAGCCATTTAAAAATGCATGCTTCCTGTTTGGTAGCTAGGCAGGTAGCTCTCTATCTCTCTCTCTCTCTCTCTCTCTCTCTCTCTCTCTCTCTCTCTCTCTCTCTCTCTCTCTCTCTCTCTCTCTCTCTCCCTCCCTCTCTCTCTCTGTCTTCATCTCAATCTACTAAAATGTGTATCCAGGGCAGGTAAACTCACTCTTGCTAATTTCTCTTTAGTTGCCTACTGCTACAACACTAGAATATAAGCCCCATTCACCATAGCTTGCTCCCAAAGCTAACATTTGTGAATATCTGCAGCAGAGGCTGCCTGTGCTTCTCTCTGCAGTGTGGAAGGAAGGAAAACATGTTCGTAGTTGTGCGCATGTGGTCTCTTCACACACTGTCTAATATGATCAACATCACATACAGATCTATGCTCTTCTTGAATCTTGTGACGTCTACTGTTCGCACCCGGAACCCTTTCACTGCTGGCCTTTAGCTTCACAGATGTCAGTCAGCACACGCTTTTCAACTAGGGCTGCAACCAATGATTATTTTCATTATCGAATGGTATTATTAATTTTTTATTTCAAACTGTTCAATCTCTCAGTGCAAATATAACATTTGTTAACACATCAACGGAAATTCTTTCACCTACACTGCACTCAGTTTATATTTGATTTGTAATTATTTATTTATTTTTTAAACAAAAATATATAATGATATATTGCTTTTGCATGCATTATGCACAATCTTTAAATTAAGAAGTCGGGATACAAAGTAAAATATTTGCTTTCCCCTAGACATTCTCTTCAGCAAATGACTATATTAAAATTACTTTGTGGCCTGCCTTTTTATCATTTGTTTTTTCCCCCTGTATAATGAACACAAAAGCAAGTGGGACATATCTTACTGCAACTCTACCTACCAGCCACGGATCCCACCTCAAGCTGCTATCTTATGGATACAGTGAAACACTTATTTTCAGTATTTTTCTAAGGAGAATGATTTGCCAGCATAACATAGCTAAAGACATTTGTTCTTCTTGTGGCCCATCGTTGGGTCCCATTTTACAGTTACCTGACATTTTCAGCATTGGCAGACCTTCCTATACAAATTGACTGACAATAATTGAAACTGTACAAGAATGGTACAGTAGATTCCTCCATCACAGACATTGCAGCAATTCAAATAGGAGGGCAAAGGACAGAGCACAGACAGTAGAATAGATGTGTGTCTGTGGATGGGTGGGTAAATGGACTGCATTCATATAACGCTTTTATCCAAAGCGATTTACAATTCCTGCCTCACATCGAATCAGGAACCTTCCGATTACCAGGTGACCGCTCTACTTCCTGAGCTACTGTCACTGGCTGTTGTTGGATGGGTGGGTTGTGTGTTGATATTACTACATCAACAAAGCCTATTATAAAGAGGCATTCTTCCCAACCTCAACTTTAAAAAAAGGAAAATAATTCTGTCTCTCTGTCTGTCTCTGTCTCTGATCACTCTCAGACCACCCTAGGGTGGAGTCTTAGAAGCTGTTTGAAGTCCCAGAGCCTCATCCACTTCAGTCTATGAAATGTTCTTGCATTCACATCAGGTATAGAGCCTACACACTCCAGGCCTGTGTAGGGTGTGCAGTATGCAGTATGCAGTCTAATGTTTTATCAGGCCCTTGAACTTGTAGAGCCATGTGTTGAAGTATGTAGTGTATACAGCTCCATGCATGCACCCTGATGACTAATGGTGTATCTAGTCAGGGGGGTTGTACCAAGGCATTGCTTGATTGGTAGAAATATAGGAAAGTAGAAAGGATATGTATCTCATTATTAATCCCCTTGGCCATATCACGTCTCCAGATGGTGCAGAAGTCTGCGGCACGACTTCTCACCAACACAAGGAAACGTGACCATTCACCTGCTTTACACTGGCTGCCTGTGAGCTACAGAATTGATTTTAAGATTTTATTGATTACTTTTAAAGCCCTACATGGACTGGCCCCCAGCTACATTGTGGACTTGTTGTAACCCCATGTTTCGGAACGCTGCCTCAGATCCGTGGGTAAGGCCCTCCTGGTTCCTTATAAAACTAGCCTGGTCACCCGGGAGGACCGGGCTTTTGCGGCCCGCGCACCCATGCTCTGGAATGTCTTGCCCTTGGATCTTAGGCTAGCAGAGTCAGTGTCCTCTTTTAAGTCACTTAGACACATCTGTTTTTTAAATGTTTTTCCTAATGTTATGGGTCTAGGTCAGCTCTGATTGCATAAGCTGTTTTATCAATCTGCCTACAAATCCTGTTTGAAAGGTTTTTTGTCTCTTTTTCTCTTGTTTTATTTTCTATTTGATTTTTTCGCCTTTCCTGATGTTTGCTGTTTGCTGTTTTTAACCAAATAAACAGCGCTATACAAATAAATTCATTCAATTCATTCATTGGGGACATTTGTTTTCTGCTTTTGACCCATCCATTATTTAACCCGGATGAGTCAGGAACCGCCCAGCACTACATCATACAGTTGGCATTAGCTTCTTGGAGAGAGGAGGCACTAGCAAGCAGGGAGATGCTGGTATTTAGAGAGGAGGCTCTAGCAAGCAGGGTGATGCTGGTGTTTAGAGAGGAGGCTCTACAGTAGCAAGCAGGGAGATGCTGGTGTTTAGAGAGGAGGCTCTACAGTAGCAAGCAGGGAGATGCTGGTGTTTAGAGAGGAGGCTCTACAGTAGCAAGCAGGGAGATGCTGGTATTTAGAGAGGAGACTCTAGCAAGCAGGGTGATGCTTGTGTTTAGAGAGGAGGCTCTACAGTAGCAAGCAGGGAGATGCTGGTGTTTAGAGAGGAGGCTCTACAGTAGCAAGCAGGGAGATGCTGGTATTTAGAGAGGAGGCTCTAGCAAGCAGGGTGATGCTGGTATTTAGAGAGGAGGCTCTACAGTAGCAAGCAGGGAGATGCTGGTGTTTAGAGAGGAGGCTCTACAGTAGCAAGCAGGGAGATGCTGGTATTTAGAGAGGAGGCTCTAGCAAGCAGGGAGATGCTGGTGTTTAGAGAGGAGGCTCTACATGTGTGTGTGTCCCCTACCCCCCCCCCCCCCCCCCCCACACCTCCAATGTACAGCCCCCACCCACCCACCCACCCACCCACCCACCCAACCCCACCCAACCTCCTCCAATGTACAGTTTCTACGTCAAATGTATATACACTCTTTTTCTGGACACTTTTGTATCACAAACAGTACTGTATTTGCAAATCTGATATGTCATAAATGTATAGATGTAGCAGTACTGTCTATCTGTATGTCATGTATGTCATATATGTTATGATGAATTGAAAATGGGGGACCCTGATGTAAACAAGACGAAAGTCTTTCTCTGGTCTGCATCCCCTTAACAATTGTATGTATTGAGCTGTACTGTACTGTACCCATTCTGCAATCTGTTAATACACTTTTCAATCAATCAATCAATCAAACAGTAGCAAGCAGGGAGATGCTGGTGTTTAGAGAGGAGGCACTACAGTAGCAGGCAGGGAGATGCTGGTGTTTAGAGAGGAGGCTCTACAGTAGCAAGCAGGGAGATGCTGGTATTTAGAGAGGAGGCACTACAGTAGCAGGCAGGGAGATGCTGGTATTTAGAGAGGAGGCTCTACAGTAGCAGGCAGAGAGATGCTGGTGTTTAGAGAGGAGGCTCTACAGTAGCAGGCAGGGAGATGCTGGTGTTTAGAGAGGAGGCTCTACAGTAGCAGGCAGGGAGATGCTGGTGTTTAGAGAGGAGGCACTACAGTAGCAAGCAGGGAGATGCTGGTGTTTAGAGAGGAGGCACTACAGTAGCAGGCAGGGAGATGCTGGTGTTTAGAGAGGAGGCTCTACAGTAGCAGGCAGGGAGATGCTGGTGTTTAGAGAGGAGGCACTACAGTAGCAGGCAGGGAGATGCTGGTATTTAGAGAGGAGGCTCTACAGTAGCAGGCAGAGAGATGCTGGTGTTTAGAGAGGAGGCTCTACAGTAGCAGGCAGGGAGATGCTGGTGTTTAGAGAGGAGGCTCTACAGTAGCAGGCAGGGAGATGCTGGTGTTTAGAGAGGAGGCACTACAGTAGCAAGCAGGGAGATGCTGGTGTTTAGAGAGGAGGCACTACAGTAGCAGGCAGGGAGATGCTGGTGTTTAGAGAGGAGGCTCTACAGTAGCAGGCAGGGAGATGCTGGTGTTTAGAGAGGAGGCACTACAGTAGCAGGCAGGGAGATGCTGGTGTTTAGAGAGGAGGCACTACAGTAGCAGGCAGGGAGATGCTGGTGTTTAGAGAGGAGGCACTACAGTAGCAGGCAGGGAGATGCTGGTGTTTAGAGAGGAGGCACTACAGTAGCAAGCAGGGAGATGCTGGTGTTTAGAGAGGAGGCACTACAGTAGCAAGCAGGGAGATGCTGGTGTTTAGAGAGGAGGCACTACAGTAGCAAGCAGGGATATACTGGAGTTTAGGCTGTAGATCTTGAGGAATTCATGTATTTAATTTAATGCAAGAATGAATGATAGTCTATTATAGACGACCAGCAGGTGGGATGAATCCTATCCCCACCGGTTATAAAAATTAATAGGGACAGGCAGGGGCATCAAAAGCAGAGGTAGGGAAATCCCCCCCCCCCCCTGGTCATATGAACCATTCATAAATCCGCCTGGTATTTTCCGCTCTACTTCTAGCAAGTGGGTGGCTCGTCTTGCTGTGACAGACGTCTCATGCTTAGTATTGTTGCCATAGGAACGGAGATGACCTCGTCTCATGCTTAGTATTGTTGCCAGAGGAACAGAGATGACCTCGGCTTATGCTTATAGTATTGTTGCCAAAGGAACGGAGATGACCTCGCCTCGTGCTTAGTATTGTTGCCAGAGGAACGGAGATGACATAATGCATAATAACATAGGCTGAAATTGACATTTAAATAATAATATTTATTAGAATATGTTCAAACGTCATTTTTGGCAGCCCTAGAGCTTATCCAATTTACTGTAAATTATTTATGGAGTTTACATGTGCCAACTCAACAACAGAATACTTATCGGAATATTGGAATATTAATGCGTGTTTAAACTCACTCAATGAAAGAATAAGTCACCTATCTCAAATCCACCCTCTTTTCTTGATGCACCAATCACCAACCACTGTTGCTTCCCTCGGACAGACAAAGTTTGGACAAAGCAACAGTTGTGACTGGAAGTACAGGAAAAGAGGGTGGGATTTGAGATACTGTACTGTAGGTCCGTTAGACAGTAGGGCTGCCTCCTCTTTGGCAATTAGTCGACTCTTCAGTCATTAGGTTTAGCATAAGGTTTGGCCAGGTCTTGCTCGAAAAAGAGATCTTTGATCTCAAGTGACTGGTAAAATAAAGGTAAAATAAAATAAGCTGTGGCTGCACCTTCAAATAATGATACTGTATTTGACTGAAACAAGGGAGCAGTAATTTAGGTTCCCAAGGAATAATTGATTGAAGTCCCCAAGTTATTATAATTTTGTATGATGCGACGGGCTGTTAACACTTTGAGTGCCACGCCGGGTTTTCCTTTTTACCCCCTGAATGCCACCATCGGCACCAATGTTAACCTTAATATCGCCTAATCTATGTTTTAAATTATGGCTATGTGTCTAATCTGCCCATCGCATTATCAAAGACTATTTTCCAGTCAGTGCTGTCAAGGCAGATTGTTTTTTTATCGCGTCATTTCCGTTTCAGAGCATTTAGAAAAGCACCCGTTTTGAGATAAAAAACAGCCCATTCTGGACCATTCTATGAAAATCGTCTTTTACTGGAATATTCCACAACGTTGATATTCGTCAGCCTTTTTATGAATCGTTTTCAAATAAACGCTAGATGATCAATATTATACGTGCACGCAAGCACATTCGGGCCGCGCACGGATAATCGCCGCATTGATTTCCTCTTGGACTTTTACAGTGAAACCGAAAGAGCCCATTTCACAAAACAGCCTATAACTTCATCAAAATTAGTCTGATTATCCTAACACTAATAACATAGAGTCCTTACCTGACATCAGATGGTATCCAACTGGTATATTCCAATTCCTGATCACCATTCGAAAAAATCGATAAGTGTATAGATCCAACGCGATACAGTAGAACTCCATGATCAGCGGGGCTCAGACGCTCCAGAATGAACTGTGGTAACCCCGGCTGGATCAGTGGACTGGAAAATGTGGAGTACCGGATTTTTTTCCCCATCCATTTTCATTGAGTCCATTCCAAAATCCCTTATGTCATCTGAAAGACGATAGGGGGCGCTTTTTTCCACATATGATCTCCGGCGGTGCTCGTGTATACTTGGGTAGGCTCGTGTGATGCAATATGATTTCAGATCGCAAAAAAAAATAATAATAATAATTCCGAGAAATCTCGTGAGTGGCTTTCAACCAC
Organism: Notolepis coatsorum; assembly: GCF_963971535.1. Lineage (NCBI taxonomy): Eukaryota > Metazoa > Chordata > Actinopteri > Aulopiformes > Paralepididae > Notolepis > Notolepis coatsorum. The sequence continues at coordinate 127,078,066 of NC_140170.1, read as the reverse complement.
ATAAAAATAAACCCGAGATATCTCGTGTGTGGCAGTTAAAGTGTTAACATCTTTCACCCGGAGCCTATTTTCAGAAAATCCGCCTAAAATAAATGGAAAAGTAAATGGAATATTGCTCCACTTCTACATGGTCCATTTGCATATTCTTGGTATCTAGGGACATCTATGGACATCAGTGAATGTATTCCCTGTATCAGAAATATTGTGTCTATTACTAGGCTTGCTTAAATTGTGATGAAACAAAGGGGAATATGAATTATGATTTTTCTTTGCATCTTTGACAGTGAATAATACCATGCTAATAATGACCAAACAAAAACTGCCACTGATCACGTTCAGTACCTTCTTGAGATCATGTGTACAAAAAATCGAAGGAAATTAATAAAGGGAAGATGATTAAACAGAAGGTTCTGTAGATACAGTACTGAATTCTCCCATTCGGACCAATGCAATTTGAAATATTATTATAGAATATAGAATAGCAGGCTTATAAATTACCTTATTATAGCCAATTCGCACATTTATATATATATACATATATTATCTTTCAAATGCCCGAGTTCAATTTGGATTTAGTATCACCAGGCGTGCATAAGAACAGATAATGAAATCTACTGTAAATACAGTAGCTTTTTATTCTGATTAGGATGCAACCGTTTTGAAACAAATTTCAGATATAATTATTGCTACATGCTAACAATAGGGAAGATAAACTAATTACATTTCAATATTTGTCATAAACATTACCTTTTGTGGTAAAATTATCCCAAATAATAGCAGTTATTGTAATAATTCATACAGTACTATGAACCTTGAACCCAATAGAATCTTCCAGGAAGTGTAGAAAAATGGCAACGCAGAACCAGACATGTGGAAGTCCGCTACAAAATTCCCATTCCCCCGGTTTTACAAAATGGTCGCCTCTCGCGGATTATACATTCCAAAGAGGAAAATGTATCTATATAACACTTTAACCTATTCCTAAACTAACGTATTGATGATAATATACATTCTAAATGCTGTTGTGACATGTTCATGATGTTTATACTTGAATAGGTTTGAAATTAAAATCGCTAGTTTTATAGAACAGTCTGGAAATATTGATTTATGACCATTATGTCATTTGCGGTCCACCGACGGACCGCACAGGCGGAAGAGGTTAAAGGCCCCATGAAATCAAAATAGATGTTTTTGTTCTTTTATCACATGTCTTGCACTGGTTGTCACTTATAAGCCAGTATCCGTCCCAACAATGACAAAAAGGTTGTTTTATGCATTTTTTTTTTCTTTTTTTTTTCTTAAACATTTATTTATATTTATCAACTTACAACATTTAGACAAGACTGAAACAAAACCAAACATAAAACAGTACATTGACTTGGGTACCTTGAATTATTTTCATACAATAAGGCTCAGCAGCTCAGAACACCATAGGAGAGACCAACCACTCCCGCCATCCAACCCAAGAAACAGGACACCCGCCTATCCCAGGTCCACTACACCTGGAGCAGAGCACCCGGAGCCCCCACCTGCGTCTATACTTTCCGTAGCCGCATTTCTGCAGGATGCTCTCTGATTGGCCACTGACTGACGCTCTCTGATTGGCCACTGACATGTTTGTCCAATCGCGTGACGAGCTGTGTCTTTGCCCATTTCCGCGTCGAACAGCCTGCAAACTACCTGGCGTTCTATCGCCATGTTCTAAGACAAACTCTAACCTTAACCAACTTCGAAAGAGTGCCTAAGCTTAACCGTCGAAAGAACTTGCCGTCACGCTCTAAGACAAACTCTAACCTTAACCTACTTCGAAAGAGTGCCTAAGCCTAACCAGTGTAGAAACTGGCGTCGGCCAATCAGTGAGCGTCCTGCAGAAATGCGGCTACGGAAAGTATAGACGCCCCCCACCTGCCCCTGCTGTGATAGCCAGGCCCCCGGCCCATGAGAACCCCAAGCCCAGGATTGCAGAAGGCCAGAGCACCACGCATCAATGGCACTCAGACTCCCCGACGGCCCAGAGACAAGACCGCCCAGACCACAGCAGCCGAGGGCCCAAAAAGAACCCCACCCCACGCACAACGACCCCACAACACACAAGGCCCCCCTCTCCAGTGCCGAACCGCCGAAACGATGACCTCCCTCCCGATACTCCTCCCCCACTGAGCCAAGCCCGCCCACTTCTGTTCTTCCCATGTCGCAAAGACTAATATGTACGTTTATAGCAACTGCTGTTCTAACCAGACATAAAAAGGAAAAGAAAAAAGAACATTTGGTACTTCCAAGGTTTTTTGGGGGTTCTAGTTTTGTCCCCCTTGGCGGGTGGGGGGGAAATTAGTGATTGAAACCTGATTCCTTTCTTCTTTAGTATTTAATTTTTTTTATTTCTACGTAGCTCCGACGTTTCACAGCCACCTCCGTTGAATAGTCACAATCAAAATACACTCTCTGTCCCTCCACCTCTCTCTTCGCTTGCCAGGTTGCTTTGAGTATGTTTTCCTTGTCTTCGAATTTCAAGAAGTTGACAATAACTGCTCTCGGGGGATTATTTGACCTCCCCTCCAAGTCAATTAGCTTCTCCTGCATTTTGTTTTGTTGTTCGAGAGTAGCTACTTGAATCTCCTGGGCCTCTGTATTCTTTTGGGCCCGCCACTCCTCGTCAGCTGTCTTGAGCTCCTCTCTGAAATCCTCTAGAGTGTTCTGTATTGCATCTAGTACTCTCTGCGTGTTAGCTTGTATGTTAGCTTGTAGCCTCGCCACCCAGCCGGGTTGGTCCGCACTGTTATCTAACGTTCCGCTAGCTTGTTGTACCTGTTGCGTCATCTCCTCGTGTTGTATCTTTTCCTTCTGTGTATTTTCTTTGTCGGGAGTCATTCTTATATCGTTTCTCCTTGTGTTTTGTCATCGTTCTCTTGTCTTTGAATTGTCATTTTTTTTGCGTGTTTTAAATCATTTTACTTCCTTTTTTGATTTCTTTTTTACCGGGAGCTCTTCCATGCAGCTGTCTACCTGATCCTCGCAAACCGGAAGTCCATTTTATGTATTCTTAATCTTCCTACATACAATTATATGTATTCATCCTGCACATGGGGGTGAATACAAATTTTGCATCCAATTAAAAAGCTTTCTAGAATGACATTTACAGCACATTGTAACTAAGCTAGCACTCTTTAACTAAATTGAACAAATGCTTGCTAGCTAATGTTACTAATGTTGCGTAATGTTGCTAACATATGTTGCTAACATTAGCTTGCTAGCTAATGGGTTGACCATAATGCACATTCAGCGCTATTGGTTAGTGTAAACGGCAATCAATATCCACGACAAGTTCCTCCCTAGCTTCATATTTTTTACAGGAAACACATACATATGTGGAATCAAAATAGCATTCTGCTAGCCGTTTCATGGGGACTTTAAACGGTCATACCTATTCTAAGAGCATAATGCATTCCTGAATAAAACGCTGCCAACTGCCAACTTAACAGTGTTACAAAAAGAAGGAAAGGAAAGTTGGTAAAAATTAGGATATGCAGGAAACATATTTGACTGACCTCTTCTCGTATTCTCTTCACTGTTTCTCCTTTCTGTGGAAGAAACAGGTAAACCTCAGCCACATGACAGCAACAAACAGCAACACACAGGCTACAACATGCTGTTACAGTGGCTGACCTATAGTCATTTAAGCTTGAACATTCACATCATGCAAGGTACTTTGGAACATTAGCTCTTTCTAACAGCTGTCCCAACCAGTTGAACCCACTGTGGTTGAATGGGATAGCTGTAGTGAGCATCAGATCTGCTACAGTGCCCAGCAGCATAAGGATCCCAGCCTAGGGAGCCTCCACTGAGCCTCTACAGATTGCAACGACACGGCCTGAGTAGAAATTCTACACCACATTACGGTTCATGGCAGGGATGTCACTAGCGTCTGAACTTTAGGGAGGCTCAGATCCCTCGAGTCTAGGGAGAATATATATATATATATTTTTTAAACTGCCTCTATCTCCCATGAGTTTTGACAGGGGGATGGAGACATGTTTTCAATGAGAACTTGGGACTGTGAGCAACCTTTTCTTCTGATAAAATTATTCAAAACAAAAGCTCATTAAAGGGGTCATTGACCGCTTAAGCCCTAATATGTTTTCAAGGTGGTTCCAAGGTCAAGGTCTAAGTCAACAGCAGGTGGCACGTATAAGTACCATACACCATTGGAAAGATGGGACCCTATGGAATAATTTGAGCTCAACACTGTAGGTCAATACTTTATGTATATGCAATACATAACTTTTGAATCTCGCTTGGTATAATCGCTTGGTATAATCTCGCTCTCGCTTGAGCCATTGCTTTAAGCTCAATTATGTCTCATAAGATGTTGCAGCAATTTTTTTTGCCATTTGTTACACAGATTTGGTGCAACATTTAAACATGGTAAATCAATCCCTCCAACATATTCCATTAAGACCTCTAAGCTAGAGGTCACAATTTGTCATTTTATACAGTGAGTAGGGGTGTAAAGGTACAGGTATCTGTACCGAACCGAACAAGTTTCAGTGTGTACCGTACCGTACCGAACGGCTGTGTAGTGTACCGAACTAATACAACGGTATGTTAACCACTAACAACGGCCCACCGTTTCACAATCTAATATAATTATTATTATTATTTATATTTTTTATTATATATTTTTATTATTATTATTATTATTATTATTATTATTATTATTATTATTATTATTATTATTATTATTATTATTATTATTATTATTATTATTATTATTATTATTATTATTATTATTATTATTATTATTATTATTATTATTATTATTATTATTATTATTATTATTATTATTATTATTATTATTATTATTATTATTATTATAAGTCGATCATTAATTTCAATATAGAATATTCGTTGACAGCCCTACAAGTACAATTAGTTACTGCACACTACATCCCCCCTGAGTGGAACATGGAAAGCCAAACTTTCCCCCACTGTACCGAAAACCCGTACCGAACCTTGACTTCAAAACCGAGGTACGTACCGAACCGTGTTTTTTGTGTACCGTTACACCCCTAACAGTGAGGTCAGTTCTCATTCCACACCAGATGTGAATCTTCAATCAGAGGCTCCTGTCTCTTTCCCAGTAACGGGGGAGAGTATAAACGTTTGACCAGCCCAGAGGACAACGCAAGTTTGTTCTGCTTGGAACAGTAGGTTTGCATTGTAATTATCCCTCTTGACTAGGGGTGTAAAGGTACACATATCCGTACCGAACCGTTTCAGTGTGTACTGTGAACCGTACCGTACCGAACGGCTGTGTACCGAACGAATACAACGGTATGTTAACCACTAACGACCGCCCACCGGGGGCTGTTTTTCTCACAATCTAATATAATTATTATTTAAAAAAGAAATTACAAGTCGATTATTCATTTCAATAAAGAATATTCGTTGACAGCCCTACAAGTACAATTAGTTAGTGCACACTACATCACCCCTGAGTGGAACATGGAAAGCCAAACTTTCCCCCACTGTACCGAAAACCCGCACCGAACCCTGACTTCAAAACCGAGGTACGTACCGAACCGTGTTTTTTGTGTACCGTTACACCCCTACTCTTGACTATTTTGTCTTTCCTCCTATTATGATTGTGTTTCAGTATTCTGATGTAGTTGAATCTTCGTTTTGCTAATGCGCGTATTATGTCGACCAATTGTTAAACCTAACCTCGTTCTCTCCCTTGTAGCTTGGTTAAATGTTTTGCTGGTTAACTAACCCTCGCCTCTCTTCTCTTGCGTCTAGTGTGGGAGGACGCCGCCCTCGAACCACGCCACGCTCGTTGTGTATTTCCACTCACTTGCCCCTCCCATGTTTTTCCCCCACCTCGCCTACCCCTCGCGTTAAATTCCCTCTGGGTTCCCGATTTGTTTTCCTGGCGTTGTTTAGGCAACCCTGACCCACTACATATTTCAACACGGTAAGACTCCATTCTACATATTAACACACACATAGTCAAGTCAAGTCAAGTCAAGAGTTTTATTTGTCACGGCATACGAGTATACAATGAAATGCGGGTGGTCTTGCCCGCAACGATGTGCAATACAGTGGGTACAACATATAATAGAATCCAATACAATTTTTTTTTTGCAATAACAGGTAACAGGTAACATGGTGTGACATCAAAAACGGTATCTGTACATAGTTATTTACAGAGCATATAAGACATGCTAGGTAGCTTTGGTAGTGCAATACACTGTTACTGTTGCTAATACTGATTTAAAGTGGCTTTTCCTTTTGGCAATAAGTGTGAGTGTGTGCGCATGAGTGTGTGCCCGCTCATGTTGAAGTGTTAAAGTGGCTGCTAGTGTGTGAGCGTGCACAGCGTGCGTGTCGTGGGTGTGCTCATGTGTGCTTATGTGTGGATAGTTCAGTGTTCTGTGGTACTCAATGTTCATTGTTCAGGACTCTGATGGCCTGGGGAAAGAAGCTAAGCCTAAGCCTCTCTGTCCTAGTAGCTGGGGTTCGCAGGCGTCTGCCTGACCTCAGCAGCTGAAACAGGCTGTTATTGGGGTGGTGGGGGTCTTTCATTATTCTGCAGGCTCTGGATTTGCACCTCTTGTTGTATAGAACCTGCAGGGGAGGTAGTGCAATACCCGTGGTACGCTCGGCTGAGCGCACCACTCTCTGTAGGGCCTTCTTGTCCTGTGCCGTGCTGTTTCCATACCAGGCAGTGATGTTTCCGGTCAGGATGCTCTCTACCGCTCCTGAGTAGAAGGACTGGAGTATCTTCCCCGATACTCTGAACTTCCTTAACTGTCTCAGGTGGTAGAGGCGCTGTTTCGCCTTCTTTACTACTGTGTCTATGTGTGTTGACCATGTCAGGTCCTCTGAGATGTGGACCCCCAGGTACTTAAAGCTGCTCACCCTGTCCACGGTAGCCCCGTTAATCATCAGTGGTGTGTGCGTCTCCTGCTGTCCTCTCCTATAATCCACGATCAGCTCCTTGGTTTTACCAATGTTCAGGAGCAGGCTGTTGTCCTGGCACCAGCGTTCCAGTTCATGGCAGGGATGTCACTAGCGTCTGAACTTTAGGGAGGCTCAGATCCCTCGAGTCTAGGGAGAATATATATATATATATATTTTTTAAACTGCCTCTATCTCCCATGAGTTTTGACAGGGGGATGGAGACATGTTTTCAATGAGAACTTGGGACTGTGAGCAACCTTTTCTTCTGATAAAATTATTCAAAACAAAAGCTCATTAAAGGGGTCATTGACCGCTTAAGCCCTAATATGTTTTCAAGGTGGTTCCAAGGTCAAGGTCTAAGTCAACAGCAGGTGGCACGTATAAGTACCATACACCATTGTAAAGATGGGACCCTATGGAATAATTTGAGCTCAACACTGTAGGTCAATACTTTATGTATATGCAATACATAACTTTTGAATCTTGCTTGGTATAATCGCTTGGTATAATCTCGCTCTCGCTTGAGCCATTGCTTTAAGCTCAATTATGTCTCATAAGATGTTGCAGCAATTTTTTTTGCCATTTGTTACACAGATTTGGTGCAACATTTAAACATGGTAAATCAATCCCTCCAACATATTCCATTAAGACCTCTAAGCTAGAGGTCACAATTTGTCATTTTATACAGTGAGTAGGGGTGTAAAGCTACAGGTATCTGTACCGAACCGAACAAGTTTCAGTGTGTACCGTACCGTACCGAACGGCTGTGTAGTGTACCGAACTAATACAACGGTATGTTAACCACTAACAACGGCCCACCGTTTCACAATCTAATATAATTATTATTATTATTTATATTTTTTATTATATATTTTTATTATTATTATTATTATTATTATTATTTGCACCTCTTGTTGTAGTGTTCCAGTACCTCAACCTCCTCCCGGTAGGCCTTCTCGTCGTTGTCCGAGATCAGCCCCACCACCACCGTGTCGTCTGCGAACTTCACTATGGAGTTGGAGCTGAACTTGGCCACACAATCGTGTGTGTAGAGTGAGTACAGCAGGGGGCTCAGAACACAGCCCTGGGGGGACCCGATGCTCAGGGTGATGGTGTTGGAGGTCTGACCCCCCACCCTGACCGCCTGGGGTCTTTCGCTCAGAAAGTCCAGTACCCAGGCGCTCAGGGCGGAGCTCAGACCTAGCTCGATCAGCTTGTCCACCAGTCTGGTGGGGACTATGGTGTTGAACGCTGAGCTGTAGTCAATGAACAACAGTCTCACATAGCCCCCCTTCTGACGGTCGAGGTGCGAGAGGGTGCTGTGCAGTACCTGGGAGACCGCGTCGTCGGTGGACCTGTTTGTCCTGTATGCAAATTGCATAGGGTCCATATCACTGGGGAGGGAGGCACAAATGTGGTCCTTGACCAGCCTCTCGAAACATTTCAAGACCACAGAGGTCTGTAGTCATTTGGACATGTTGGGGAGGGTTTCTTCGGTACAGGGATGATGGTAGACATCTTGAAGCAGGCAGGGACCACTGACTCCGCCAGGGATTGATTAAATATGGCGGTGAACACTGGGGCCAGCTGGTTGGCACAGGACTTGAGTATGCGTCCTGTTATGCCATCTGGGCCAGCAGCCTTCCTGGTGTTCACCTGCATAAATGCTCTTCTCACACTGTGTTCCGACAACGAGAGAGCGTCCCCGCCCCCCCGCGGTTGCCCCCCCCCCCCCTCCACAACAGCCGGCGCGCCAGTGACGTCACTAGCCGGAGAGCCAGCAGCGCCACTGTCTACACCAAACCGAGCGTAGAAGGTGTTGAGCTTGTCCGCGAGGGAGGCGTCGTCGCTCCCCATTGAGGGGGCGCTGACTTTATAGTCAGTTATTGTCTTCAGTCCCTGCCATAATCCTCTTGTGTCATTTTGTGCCATTTGTGTCTCCAGTTTGTCAGCATATGTCCTCTTAGCAAGTTTAACAGCCTTGCGTAGAGTATAGACTGAAGCCTTATACTCCTCCATGTTTCCTGACTCTCTACCCAGGTTGTAGGCGGTGGTGCGAGAGTTCAGAGCTGCTCTAATAGTGCTGTCCACCCACGGTTTCTGGTTTGGGAAAACCCGCACTGTTTTCCTGAGGACAATACCATCAGCTATTGTTGTTATGTAGCTCACCACTGTGTCTGCGAGCTCGCTGACGTCACTGGCGCTTCCTTTGAACATATCCCAATCTGTGTCTGTAAACACGTCCTGGAGCGTGGCCTCTGATTCGTCGGTCCACTTCTTTGTCTCACGTGACACGACGGCGTCACGTGATCTTTGTTGATATGCCGGAAATAGCAAGATGGAGTCGTGGTCGCTCGAGCTTGAGGACCCCGTTAATGGCGGAGCGGCTACTGCCTTGTAGCCGGCTCTGAACGGGGAATAACAGTGGTCGAGTGTGTTCTTCCCTCTGGTGGAGCAAGCGATGTGCTGAAAAAAGGACGGCATCACTTTCTTCAGGTTTGCCTGGTTGAAATCGCCGGCCACTACCATCGCTGCGTCTGGATGTTTGATCTGGTGTCTGTTGAGGTGATCGTGTAGTTCTCCCAGCGCTTTGCCCGTATTCGCGTGTGGGGGAATAGATAAAATAAATGGGGCTAAACATTTTTCATTTTGGATAATTTTTTTTTGGGGGCTAAAATTATTAGCCCCTCTAAAAAGGGTCTGGCAACACCACTGGTTCATGGAGATGTTCTATCAGGGGCTGTGTCCTCTAGACCAGTGTTTCTCAACTGGTGGGTCGCGGGGCCATTTTGAGTGCGTCGCGGATGTGTGGTGTGTAAAAAAAAGAAAGGGGAAAAAAGTTTAAAGGATTTTTTTTTTTTTTTTCACTACCTATCTTTGTGAAAGTGGCTTCTCAGCTCTGGTCCAGCTGAAGACAAAGCGGAGGAACAGATTGGACATTGAGCATGACCTCAGAGTTGCTTTGTCTACCATCACCCCAGACTTTGAGACTCTTGTCAGGAGCAAACAACATCCCCAGTTATCCCATTAGTTCCCTGGGATGTTAAGCTAAGAAGTCTGCTAAGAAGGATATATTATTTATTATTATTATTATTATTATTTTATTTCATTATGTTTTTAGCCCTAGTTGCACTTTTGTTGCAACCCCAGTTATCCTATTAGTTCCCCCAAACTTACTGTAGGTCTGTTATGTTAAGCTAAGAAGTCTGCTAAGAAGCATAATTATTTATTATTATTATTTTATTTCATTGGGTTTTTAGCCCTAGTTGCACTTTTGTTGCAACCCCAGTTATCCCATTAGTTCCCCCAAACTTAGGTCTGTTATGTTAAGCTAAGAAATCTGTTAGAAGCATATTATTTATTATTATTTTATTTCATTGGGTTTTTAGCCCTAGTTGCACTTTTTGTGTTTATTTCATGTTTTTAACAGTGCATGTTTTTATTTATTTTTTTTAATCATAGTGGTTAAAAAATTTGGGTCGCGACTTAATGAGGAAAATGTTGGGTCCCGAGGCTAGACCAGTTGAGAACCACTGCTCTAGACCAGTGAAACCAGAGCAGCGTAATCACCAGCAGCCGGCAGAGTTTAGAAACACATTGTTTAACATTCAATCAACAAATAATACATAATGTAAACGATACTAGTTGTTTCGCAGGAAGACATCTCATTTCTGTGATACACACTGCATGTAACAGTGAACCTGCATGTACTCCGACCTCAAAAGTCATTGTTTGAAAATTAAGATTTTATTTTTAGTAGCACAAGGAGGAGTAGTCTGGCGGTCAGCGATAATCAACAATGAACTGGCAATTTGTTTTTGGCTGAAAATGACACAAGAGAACAAAGGTCCTGCTCACCTTGCCGATGATGCTTCCTACTTCCTGTGGAAGGAAAACAAGCACCAAATTTTGTAGATTTAGTAATTGAGTAGAGAACTCACTCACAAATGCACACATAAACACACACTCACACAATGCACCATTTGTTAATGTTAAGAGGAGTCATAGAGAGTCTTAGCATTAAAGATATGTTAGAGGTGCACATGCTATCCCCCTCCCTCTCCCTCTCTCTCTCTCTCTCTCTCTCTCTCTCTCTCTCTCTCTCACACACTCTCTCTCTCTCACACGCACGCACGCACACACACACACACACACACACACACACACACACACACACACACACACACACACACACACACACACACACACACACACACACACACACACACACACACACACACACACACACACACACACACACACACACACAGAGAGGTGTACTGGTAGTTGAAGTGGTACAGTTCGTATAGGGAGATTGGGCATATACTCCGACCCCACCAACCTTATTTCAGTGGTTGTCGTAAACAATGTGTTATCTTTTTTTTTATTTTATTTTTTTATGTTAGTCGTTATGCCAATTCCCAATCCCCTTCCTGGTCGTTGCGCACTCTACCCCCTACCGTCGGTCCGGGAGGGCGGAGACTATCACATGCTTCCTCCGACACATGTGTACCAAGCCCACCGCTTCTTTTCACCTGGCAGCGCGGACTCTCACTGGGAGAGTGTAACGTGTGGAAGGTCACACTACCTCTCTCAGATCCTTACCTTGCTGTGCAGGCGCCCCGACCGAACTGTAGGAGTCGCTGTTTACAACAACCAGGACCCACCCTCGCCGGGTTTCCCACCCGCTAACACTGCCAATTGTGTTAGTATGGGCGGTCGGCCAACCCGGAAGCACCACAGCTGGATTCGATCCCACTGTCTCTGTGGTGGTAGACAGACGCTTTGTCCGCTGCGCTACCCGGCCGCCCAACAATGTGTTATCTTCATACCTGTACGCACCCTAGACTGCACTGCGGCACACAGACTAACACTCACTGACCTTGCCGTGCATGAGGAGGCGCAGGGTGAGGGTGACGCCCGTGTCCCCGTCGCCAAAGTCTTGCTCACAGCTCATGGTGGTGTGGTGGGTGGAGGTGTGGGTGGAGTCTGTCCCTGGGAGACGCATGAAGTTCTGAGGCCCTGGAGGTCAGTATGGAACTGACAAGAACCACCTCAGAGAACCCTGTGGAAGAACCCAGGTTACTGGACTTAAGATAACCCTGTTTAAAAAAAACACTGCTTTTTGATAAATGCTGGGGAGGCTTTGTAACCTTTTTACAAAATGGAACCTTTCTTAACTCTTTCAGTGCCACTCACGAGATTTCTCGTGTTTTTTTATAGGTGGTTGCTAGCCACTCACGAGATTTCTCGGATTTTTTTTTTTTTTTTTTTTTTTGCGATCTGAAAAATTATTGCATCACCCGAGCCTACCCGAGTATTGCCGAGCTGCGCCGGTGATCACTGTGGAAAAAAGCGCCCCCTGTCGTCTCCCAGATGACATAAGTGATTTTGGAATGGACTCAATGAAAATGAATGGGGAAAAAAATCCGGTACTCCACATTTTCCAGTTCACTGATCCAGCCGGGGTTACTAGAGTTCATTCTGGAGCCTCAGATCTCCGCGGATCATGGAGATCCACTGTGTCGCGTTGGATCCATACACGTATCGATTTTTTCGAATGGTGATCAGGAATTGGAATATACCAGTTGGATACCATCTGATGTCAGGTAAGGACTCTATGTTATCAGTGGTAGGATAATCAGAGTAATTTTGATGAAGTTATAAGCTGTTTTGTGAAATCTCTTCTTTCGTTTTCACTGTAAAAGTCCGAGAGGAAATCAACAAGGCGATTGTCCGCGCGCGGCCGTAATGTGCGTGCGTGCACGTATAATATTGATCATCTAGCGTTTATTTGAAAACGATTCATAAAAAGGCCGACGAATATCAACGTTGTGGAATATTCCACTAAAAGACGATTTTCATAGAATGCTCCAGAATGAGTTGTTTTTTATATCAAAACGGGGGCTTTTCTAACTGCTCTGAAACGGCAACGACGCGATAAAAAAACAATCTGCCTTCACAGCACTGTCTGGAACATAGTCTTTGATAATGCGATGGGCAGATTAGACACATAGCCATAATTTAAAACATAGATTAGGCGATATTAACGTTAACATTGGCGCGGATGGTGGCATTCAAGCGGTAAAATGGAAAACCAGGCATGGCATTTAAAGAGTTAAGTGGGATGTCCATGGTCAGACCTGAAGCTCCCTGCATCTGTTAGGCTTCACTGGCCATGATGGGTACCTAGGGCTTTTGTATGGTTCTGCAAACCTCTCAGTATTTGAGTAAACTACAGAAAGGGCTGGGTGCACTGCACCACTAGAATAATGTACTGAATGCATTTAGCTGTTGTGTCTCTTGTACTTTATCATTTATCTTTTATCTTTTGTCTGTCCATTATGGATATTTTGGAGGGGGAGAGAGAAATTGAAGTTTGTTGTTGTTTGTATTGATTGTATTGTATTGTCTTCATGTATTTCATACTTTGTCAGTTTGACTGTACTAGGACTGGTGTTGTTACTTAAAGGGAAACAGGACAGTTACTGATAGGGCCTGTATTAAAGAGCTCCATTTTCATATCAAAGTCCTTGGATTTAAGACAACACCATTACTGAAGAATAACCCAGGTTACTGGACCTAAAGGAACCCTGGGAGAATGCTGAAGAAGAACCCAGGTTACTGGACCTAAAGGAACCCTGGGAGAATGCTGAAAAAGAATCCAGGTTACTGGACTTAATGGAACCCTGGGTTAGAACCCTGAAGAAGAACCCAGGTTATTGGACATAAAGGACCCTGTGTGAATGCTGAAGAAGAACCCAGGTTATTTGGAATGAAAAGGATACTGTGACATTTTTACATTTTCACTCAATTGTCATATTACACTCATAGGGCTCCATTTTTGTGCAGGTGAATTCTTTCCGCCTGCTTGGTAGGTTTGTGGCCCGATAGGAACCCGCTTGCGCCAAGATAGGCGAGGTGGTGCAGCTGGGGGTGAGTCAATACTGATTGGGGGATGTCAATACTGATCTGATGGTGTGTCAATACTGATCTGGGGGTGTCAATACTGATCTGAGGGTGTGTCAATACTGATCTGAGGGTGTGTCAATACCAGGGCCGGACTGGGGAAATAATTCATACCGGGAGATATAGCGCGAAATATAGCCCCAATCAGGCCACTTTTTAAGCGGGGGGTCTGGGGGTCCCCCACCAGGATTATTTTTGTTACAAAGACTTAATTTCCTGCATTCTGGTGAATTTTAGTGCATGTGAATCACAAACTAATGAGCCAACAATTGCTTAGTACAATGTACTGTTATGGACCTCAAATAAAACTGTTGTGGCACTAGCAATGCTACTCTCTCCACCTTCAAAAAGAAAAAAGCAAGAGCACAACATATTTTTCTATTTACTATTATAATACAGTTAACCACTCTCTCCTGTAAGGGCCTTTCTTTTTCTTTGTTTTATCCCTCTCTCCTCCACCCTTTCTCTTTCTTCCACTGTCCATCTTGACATCAACGTTAATTGACTTTCGCTCTACTGTATCTCTCCCGAGTCCCTCACTACCTGGCTCATTGCCTGTCTGTTATTCTGCATCTGAGTGCCGTCTGCCATTCCATTCGCCGCCTCCGCTGTCAATCAGTTGTATCGCCTGGTCCCGCCTCCACCAATCACAAGCGGCAGCACGGCTCCATTGTGTGTGTGTGATCCGCGTGAGGGAGAGAGTCAGATAGTTCTCCAACTCTGTCGCAGACAGTGAAATCCTGGTTGTTCCCCACCCATTTAGGTTATCTAACTATCGCCCTGCGCCGCCGCCACAACTAAAAACAATGGCCTGGCAAAAGAAAAAAAAAAAAAATATAATAATTTTTTTTTTTTTTTTTTTTATATAATTTTTTTTTTTTTTATCTGTGCAGGCCAGGCCACCGGGAAAACTCCCGGTGCTCCCGATGGCCAGTCCGGGCCTGGTCAATACTGATCTGAGGGTGTGTCAGTACTGATGTGGGGGGGTGTCAATACTGATCTGAGGGTGTGTCAGTGCTGATGTGTGGGGGGGGGGGTGTCAATACTGATCTGGGGGTGTGTCAGTACTGATGTGGGGGGGGGGGGGGGTGTCAATACTGATCTGCTGGCACAGTGCAAATGTGGTATCCATTTGGTATAAAAGCATGCTGTCAGCTCAGACCACGTCTAAGCACAGATGCTGGCACTCTATATTCACGACTGCAGTCTAGGTGAGCTAGACAAGCGCAAACATCTTCCCACATTCCAACAGAGCATTTAAGCATTTCATCCCATGTTGAAGTAAATCCTTCAATGCAATGGAGCCTTTCAATTAGTTCATCACAACAAGTTATTTAAGCTTGTGGTTATTGAATTCAAGTGTGGATCAGAATATATTAATACGGATCATTACACAGGGAAAACATCATGGTGACAGCCAGGGATTCGAT
Organism: Notolepis coatsorum; assembly: GCF_963971535.1. NCBI lineage: Eukaryota > Metazoa > Chordata > Actinopteri > Aulopiformes > Paralepididae > Notolepis > Notolepis coatsorum. The sequence continues at coordinate 127,062,707 of NC_140170.1, read as the reverse complement.
AATTCAACCTAACTATAGGATGCAACTGTGAGCCCAATGCACTTAGGAAAGGACACACAGGGACAGAATACTAAATAATAATAATAAATTATATGATAATCTATAATAATCTATTCACAAGACACTCCTCACAGATAGGCATGTGCATAGAAAGACATTATTGTTCATATTAAAAAAGGAATATTTTTGAGCCAACCCAATTAATAGTCTACACAACCGAGTCTTCCTCAGGGGTGTGCTCGACTGACTGAGGACTGTGAAACGTTGGATGTGGACTATCCTTGTTGCTGGCTGCAAAGAATATATATATTTTAATGTAGCCTAATTGAGCAAACATTCTCATTGTATGTGTGCTTCCCAATGTGGAGTGCTTTCACAGTTAAACATGTAATCTTTTTTTGTGATAGGCCATCCTGTCAAATAATTATCTATCTGTGCACTGCCTCCTATCATACTATTTGTGTGTTAGGTCAATCAATGGCGATTATGCATTTGTTTTAAATATGATAAACGTGTGATACATGTGTGAAAATAGGTGTAGGCTATTAAAAGGAATGCATCAAGTGTAGCCTATGGTATGACAACGAGGGATATAACCTGATGTATAATATAATAACTGCCTTGATGCTGGATCGCAACATTTTCACTTCAGTTCAAGTTTTTCTGGAGAGCCAGATTGTTCTTAACCCTTGTGTGATGTTTGCTTTTTTGTTACTCACCCAATGTTCTGGTGGACCCACAACATTATTGGGATTTTAAAACAATAAAGTCATAACAATTCATGTAAAAATATTTAACAGATGTTAACTTTATCTCAATTACAAGCAATCTAGACAGCATAAATGATTCATATTTGCCATTTACCTTTGCTAGATCACATTTATCAATAAACGTGCAATTTGTTTTTTGTGAGAAAAAAATGTATGTCTGTAAAACAAAGAATATATTATAATCAAGAAATTAATGGAATAAATCATGTTTATCTTAAAAAAATATAAATGAAACACGATGGAGGCAGACAGTGAACCTTTTTGTTGAATTTTTACCATATTTACTTGTTTTCACCTACAATTTCCACACTTTCCTGAACACCACATACTGTTTGTAATATAAATGTGTAGGTGGGTGCACAGTGATGTTTTACATGTTCTTCACATAAAATTGCATTGTATAATTTCTCTTTTAGTAAACATTGGAAACAGTCCCACAGACTGAACAACACACACAGGTTAAAGGGAATGATTTGATTGACCATACAAGTCACTGGCATCTCTGGTCGCCAAATTACCAAAATAAGTTGGACACACACTGATGTTACACCTTGCGTCATGCAAATATATAGGGCCCATATGTACCAGACACATATACTGGTTATGCAATTCACCATAGGGGTTGGAGTGTAAGAGAAGCCATTTTCAGCAATCCTGGAGCAGGTAGGGGTTCAGTGCCTTGCTCAAGGACACGTTGACAGAGATGGACACGTTGACCTTCCATTTGTGACCCCTTTTATTACTTTTCTTCACCAGTCATTCGTTAAATTACCAGGGACAAGGTTATTGTACAGTATTTGCCCTGCTATGATCATATATATCATTATTAGAATTTCACGGCGAGACCAGTGAGTAAAATTCTAAATGTCAAGGTACTCCTTCATGGACAATTAAAGCTATCCATGAAAAAAATAACATTTACATTTCCAAAACCATTTACACCAACATTATTAAACAAAAAAAGACTGCAAATAATCCTCAGCCTTGTGGGTCAGATCAACTATCAGACCAGAGTTGATGATCAGTTTACTGAGATAATTATACCATACCAATTATACCATATACTGTAATTATACCATCATTTTACCACCCAAAGGCAACTCTCTATTCATGTGTACAGAAAGCAGACTACAGCATATTGTAGTCTGTATGTAGTGGCACTGACCATGCCACTGGAATATTAAATATCTACTCATTTAAAAACACACTATGCATGATCAAAGGTAGGATAAATACATACAAGTATAAGTTCCAAATCTAAAACCTTCAAAGGAAAACTAACAGCAGATGATATTATACATACTATACTGACCTTGTGAAGAACCCTCTGAGAACCCTGGAGCTGAGGGTTGGAGGGACGGGGGGTTGGGGACCACAGCACACCAGGAGAGGAACTGTAGGTGGGTAGAACTGGTAGGAGGGTCAACCGGGCTACACTCCTTCCTCTCTTTCTCTCTCTCTCAGGTTTCTGGGGAAACAGAAAGGAGAAAAAAACCATGATCATTAGAATGTCTGTTGTGTAGAAAAGGACTCGAGTGGCATAAGAAGGATTTTGAATTAACATTAAAGTAATGCTTTCTGACATGTAACTGTTATTGTTTGGTTACTGGTTATTGTATAAATCTCTGCACAATGCCAACATGGCAAACGATGAGCAGGGATTTTAAGGTTAAAGGTAGAATCAGCAATGTCGTCAAACAATGGAAAAAGTCAGACACACGTGAGACAAAAACAAAAAAAAGTAAACAAAGCGCAATACCGAGCGGGCCTACAGTAGAGGTCGCTGTTTGACGGTATTACAGATTCGACCTTTAATACATGACAGCTACCGGACTGTGAGGGAGTTGATGATGTGACTCCTGGATGTGAGGGGGTTGATGATGTGACTCCTGGATGTGAGGGGGTTGATGATGTGACTCCTGTATGTGAGGGGGTTGATGATGTGACTCCTGGATGTGAGGGGGTTGATGATGTGACTCCTGGATGTGAGGGGGTTGATGATGTGACTCCTGTATGTGAGGGGGTTGATGATGTGACTCCTGGATGTGAGGGGGTTGATGATGTGACTCCTGGATGTGAGGGGGTTGATGATGTGACTCCTGGATGTGAGGGGGTTGATGATGGACTTTATAGTGTTCTCGTTTTGTTCTTGACTTATTGTGATGTTTCTTCTTGACTTGTTTAAAGAAGACGTGTCCAACCCATGGGGACATTGACGTGTGTTGTCGGGCCTTACAAATAAATTTGATTTTATGATGTGACTCCTGGATGTGAGGTGGTTGATGATGTTTATCATGTGACCAGCTGATTCTACTGGAGAACTGTTTCTTGCTGGTCTCTGATCACAATAAGGACCTACAGTCAGATGAAAAGCTGGCACCTGCTTTTTTGCCACTTGGCAATCAGTTTGTTAGGCCCATGTTATATTCTAAATCCATACTGCCAAGTAGATTTTAGTCAAAAAGCAAACACAAAAAATATATATAATAATACGGCAAACTGCAATTACACAGCGACTTAAAGGGGACCTGCATTGCTATTCCTAGCGCTATTTGGGCAACTTTACACAATTCCTGTGAGTCTATGGAAGACATCTGTAACGTTTATTTAAAAAAAAAAATCATTGTTTTATATTTCTAATGTAGTACTCAAAAGCATCATTTTCCAGCCTCAAGATTTCAGCCTGTTATTGGCTGGGCTCCGCCCATAAGTACTTTCAGTGACAGTCATCCACACAGTATGCGAGTGGCAGACAGAGAGAGAGAGAGAGAGAGAGAGAGAGAGAGAGAGAAAGAGAGAGAGAGAGAAGAGAGAGAGCCGCACGCTATAGACGGGGCGTTAGTTTTATGCTCCCGAATCGAGAGAGAGAGATAGAGAGGGGAAGAGAGAGAGACAGACCGAGAGAGAGACAGACCGAGAGACGACAGCGCGACGCGCGTGTGTGTATGTGTGCTCTGTCGCGAGGGTCTATCTGATTCTCCCTCTCTCGCTCTCTGTCAAACCCCGTTTGGTGCGCTACAACCACAGAGCCAATCGGATTACTATCCGCTCCATCCTTGCCACGTGACGTCACCATGCGAGTCAAATCAGAATTACCAGATTTTTTCGAACCAGGAAATGAATGACCTGAATGATGGCAATCCGCCAATATGCATCTGGAGACCAAAAACAGTTATGCACGGATACTTTTTATTGACTTCATCAGTGCCTTCAACACCATCGACCCCCTCATACTGTTCCAAACCCTGACCAACATGAACATTGCCCCCTCCCTCTGTTTCTGGCTGCTGGACACACTGAAGGGCCGCAAACAAGTAGTCCGCTACAACAACCTCACCTCTCTCCCTCTGACCACCAACATTGGGGTACCACAGGGGTGTGTTCTCTCCCCGTGGCTTTTTTCCCTCTACACAAACAACCTCCGATCAGCATCCCCCTCAGTCAAGACGCTGAAATACGCGGACGACACCACCATCCTAGAGCTGATCTCCAACAACAGGGAGGATGACTACCGGCTGGAGGTGGAGCGGACACTAACATGGTGCAGAGAACACAACCTTATACTCAACGAAAGCAAGACCGTTGAACTCATCATTGACTTTCGGAAAATCACACCCACTAAAACACCCATGCTCATCAATAATCAACCCATTTCAGCCACAGACACATTCAAATACTTAGGAACACACATCAGCAATAAACTCAACTGGGATCATCACACCACTCATCTACATAAAACAGCCAATCAAAGATTATTTCACTTGAGACAACTCAAGAAGTACAAGGTTAGGAAGACTTTAATGATACAATTCTACACAGCCATAATACAAAACATCATTTCACTCTCCATCACTGTATGGTACGGCAACACACCCAAACACACACTACACAGACTAGACAGGATCATCATAAGGGCATCCAAAATCATTAACTGCAAACTCCCCACCCTGGGCCCCATTCCCCGTACCTGGCTAACTGAGTTAGCCGGATAATATCCAGCATAGCCTGACTTAAGCCAGACCTTTCCATTCCCCGACGCTCGATTGTCTAAATCACTATGACAACAGATCAAAAAGTTTGAGCCTGGTCGAGAGCAGGGTTAAGTTCAGTTAGCTGGATGAACCATGGCCACGCCCCCGCAAAGAAATGCCAGCTCGCTTCCTGAAATGATTCTCACAGTCTAGATCTGCATTATACCATTCTGAATTATGTTCTTGTGCTTCGTTTGAAATGTAAAATAATATGTCTGCAGTAACGCTGATAATAAATCATATTCAGCCTATGAATTTACTTTGTCCTATATAATGCACGTCATATTTATACGGATACGGCGCTCGCGAGTCGCGACACACAGTTATTTTAATAACAGAATAAACGGATCATTGCAAATGTGAATCCCGCTGGGATATTTTTAATGAATGAAACCTATCGGGTGTTTGGCTCTGATTAGTTTAATATTCTTCGCTGTGTATTTGCTTAACGGAGCACCCGGATGCGTTTCATTCAAGCTGAAGCGTCTATGCGCGGATTGTGGATATGAATTATGAGGAATCTGAATCTGTGGAATATTTAATTGTATCACTGTGATAGTGTCACACGTTATTGTGATATTGTAACTGGGATTAAAATATATGAAGATGCGCTGTTTGATGGATTTGATGACGTGACGTGACTTGATAAATTGAATGAGCCTTTGGCGTTTTTGATGAATGAATTCGAGAAAATGCATTTATCTTTTCAAGCACTGTTATCTGATGATGAACATGAGGTGTCACTGGTATAAACCAAATGGTAATCAATTCAATGCATGTATGGATTAGGTCCGAAACAGATTAAAACCTGATTAATAGTGTAACTGCAAGCCTCCCTCCAAGCCTCTCTTTGGAAACCATGTATTTATATAGTACATAATATTAATACCTAAGCACATACAGATATCCTCATGATATAATTCGTATCAATTAGATATACTATTTGGGCTTGTTTTTATCGTTATTCTGAAAGAGCTGAACTAATTATTTTCGCTAGCAAGATCTCATTTGATTATTCATTCCATAAGCCTATACTGCCAGCAGGCACGCCCATTCTGCAATCTGTTAATAAAGTTTTAAATCAATCAATCAATCAATGCCGTTAGAAGATCAGGATTTCTGCTATCGACACTTGCTGTCTTTTCAGCTGAGGCGGGCGCGTGCAATTATCCGGAGTCTCAAGTCTGGTTCAAATGAACGAGACTGAATCCACCTTCGAGGAACAGGAAAATCCCGGATTCAAACATCGGGTTAATTGAATCTGGATAATGGGACTCTTGATCGACTTAGTTGAACCAGGTACGGGGAATAGGGCCCTGGACTCCATACACAAACATCACACCATCACACGCGCACACAAAATCATCAGTGACCCCCTGCACCCAGCTCATCACCTCTTCCAACACCTCCCCTCTGGTAGGAGGTTCAGGTCACTGGGCAGTCGCACGGTTAGGTTCAACAACAGTTTCTTCCCCAAGGCCATACAACTACTTAACTCCAACTCCTCCTAATTTTACCCCTTGCTGTTATGTTATGTTATGTTATGTTATGTTTATGTTGGGGCGGCTACGTGGCGTAGTACGTTAGCTCGCCACGAATGACGGAGACGCTGGGCTTGCCTGTTCGAGCCCAGCGCTCCACATTGCTTTCAGTTTAGCTGGTTGTTCATACTAATACACATTGGCCGTATTAGGGGGTGGGAAACTGATGGGTGGGGATCGGGCGTTGTGGACAGCGACTCCTACAGGTCGGTTGGTGCGCCTGCGCAGTAGAATCAGGAAGTGTCGGGGGCAGCGTGAGCCTCCCACGCGTTACTCCTCGCCACTGAGAGATCGAGCTGCGCAGGTGAAAAGATGCAACTGCTGTTACCTCAAGTACCGGAGGGGACTTGTGCTATGTATGACTTAGTCCACATTGCAGCCGGCTTGTGGGAGGCAAGAAACAGCGTTCGTGACAGGGGAGGGTTGAATTGGATGATACGAAATTGGGATGGGAGAAAATATAGAAAATGGGAGAAAAAGTGGATAAAAAAATGTTTATGTTTATGTTTATGTTATGTTATGTTCCATGTGTCTTCTTATGTCTTTGTGGACTGTGGTGTATTGTCGCAGCTACCACCTGCACCGTGCTCGAATTCCACCGGCCTGGCCGTGTGGCAATAAAAGGAACTTGGAACTTGGATATGGTATTTAGAGACACAAACACATTGATACTAACTCATATTACTATAATACAATGCTAGACACTGAAAAAAAAGATTTATAATGCATGTCACCTTTAATAATATGGAGAAATCCACACCATACCAGCCAATAACATTTGCCCTGATGCCATCAGTGCTTAAGGTTCTGGTAGAGCCCAGGTGTGGGTGTTGGGAGGAAGGAGCAGGCAAATATCAGGGAAGAAGTGTATTTTACATCAGCGATGGAATCTTTGTTCTGCCCATGTTCACCAAAACGCCTTTGTGACTGTTCAAGACCATTCAAACTGTGGGACGCCAGCGACTCCACGACTTTGACCTAGAATATAAAACAGGTCGATACTACATTCTGTCCTGGGTGTGGTCTCTCACAGAGCACCATGAGTCAGACATGCATGATGTCACACCGCCTTTATTTATTTATTTACCTGTCTGGAATGCCTTGAGCCGTGGTGTTTGATTCCGTGTCCGCGAGTCCTACATGCCATTCATTGATTTAACATGAGCTAAGCTGCTCTCCACAGCCCTGCAAGACGCTTACGTTCACATTTAGTCATTTAGCTGACACTTTTATCCAAAGCGACTTACAAGTTCTGTACAACCAGCCCGATCTTGTTTAAAATACGTAAATAAAGTACACAGGAGAAAGGTATATAATGTACGTTATGTTATAGCCAGAGGTGTATGTATTTATGTATTGTATATTTATGTTTACGTTATGTATCCGCAAAAAGAAAAAGAAAACGTTCGGGGCAAGTGCGCTCACTATGGGTACCGAATCACGTCGGTACTACCGAGTACCGATTCACGTGAGATCCAGCGGTGCCACATTCCTATGATGTCATCGTTTCGTTTACCGCAAAGCGAAACCTATGAAGTGTGCCGCACGTTCACGTCAACGGTCACACGCACAATACACGCTTACCTAGGATTTTACTTGATTCAACAACAACGCAGTCGGGGCAATGGCAAGCCGAAAACGGTCGCAAGTGTTGTTACACTTTACAAAGCTAGATGCAGACAACGCTCGCTGCAATATTATATATTAACAAATTGTTCTAAATAAATAATAATGATAATAAATTATTTGAAGTTTGGATTTTTTTCTTTTTTACAACTGAGGTAGGTAGATTACATTTTAGAGACTAACGTACCGAAAAAAGGTACCGTTGGGTACCGGTATCGATTCACAGGTTCAAATGTGAATGGTACTCAACCCTAGCGCTCACCACTAGCAGCCTGATCTCACTTACAATAAGTAAATAAAGCACTTAATAAAAAGGTACTTAATGTATGTTTTGTTATAACCATTTCATTTAACTTTTCTGATGAGAATGTGTTGGTACAACAAGTCAGCAAGAAGGGTACAACTTAGGGTGTAAACAGTGTCGAACATGAGTGCTAAAGTCTTGAGTGCATATTAGTATAGATATATTAGCATAGTAAATGTTAAATGGTGCATTTATATAGCGCTTTTATCCAATTTGTTCCTCACATTTTACTCATTCACTCACACACCGACGCATGCAACCATGCAAGGTGCCAACCTGCTCATCGGGAGCAATTAGGGGTTAAGTGTCTTGCTCAAGGACACTTCGACAAGCTGCCGGAGAGGAGTGGAAATCGAACCGGGAACCTCCAGATTACCAAGCGACTGCTCTACATCCTGAGCCACTGTCACCCCATAGTACAGGGGTGGCCAACCAGTCAGAGACTAAGAGCCACAAAAAAATTACTGTGGTACCACAAAGAGCCACACCATATACCAGCGTTTCTCAACCTCTTTTTTCAGTCACGGCACCCTTCATGTGTTTATAGGTCTCACCCTCTGGCCTCTGAAGTTGCTAATGTCTTTTTTATTTGGGCCTCACAGGGTTAAAAGTACCCTGTGAGACCCACGGTTGCAAAATTACAAAATCACTTTTAGCCATTTAAAAAAATAATGTTTATTTAAAAAATGTTAAAGGGGAACTATTTTACTATTTCTTTCACTATTTGGGCACTTTTACACAATTCCTGTGGGTCTATGGAACACCTAGGTTTTTTTCAAAAAAAATGCATTGTTTTGTATTTCTAATCAAGTACTAAAAACCGCATTTTTCTACCTCAAGATCTTAAGCCGTTTTGAGGCTGGGCTCCAACCACTGTGTGGCCTGGTGCCAACTGCCACATCAACTGCCACATTATTATGCAGCTGAGAAATCTCTGACATCACAGATATGCACATTTTCAGATGACTCAGTTCAGTGAGGGTGAATATTGTGAGAGGAGAATTGGAAGAATTCGCCAATATGAGAATTAGAGACATATATCCTATTAATATAAGTCCACATAGCTAAGAAACAATGGTAAACACTGAAAAAAGCCATTTATAAGATAGTTCCCCTTTAAGCACATGTATAGTCAATTGGTCCTGTTGTTCAGCCTCACAATGCTATTTGATAGTAAATGTGTTTATATGTCCCACCCTCTGGCCTCTGAAGTTGCTAATTTCTTTTTAATTTGGGCCTCACAGGGTTAACCTCTTAAGCCCGAGCTATACAGTAAAAGTGTATATTTTCAGCATTATGTTTGTTTACCAATTATTTTAACTGTTATTAGTGAAATATAAGATTATAGAAATCTCAGGGCATTGAGTCGGAAACCGGCGCATATTGACAGGAGGAAGTGGCACAGCCAAAAGTGAGTGTAGTCTTTTGAAGGAAGAGACGCAGGGCTTTCAAATTTCGAAAAACGACCCTACCCAGCTCACACCAGCCCCTGTCAATCATCTGACTTCTGGATTTACTTTTTAATTTCTCTTATTTTTTGGGATTATCTCCCACAAACCTGAACGTTATTGCCATAAAACAGAACGCAGTTAGTTTCTCTACCTTTCTGTGAACGTCTTGCAAAAAACGGTGTTGCAATATGATGAAAAATGGTGGAGAAATTTACATTATAAAAAAGATGGCAGAATTCAGTACTGTATCTACAAAACCTTCTGTTTAATCATCTTCCCTTTATTCATTTGCTTAGATTTTTCAGGTCTGGTCAATTTTAGCATGGTGTTATTTACAGTCAAAGATTATTTTTTTTTTAAATAGAATTGATATTCTCCTTTGGTTCATTACAATTTACTCAAGCCTAGTAACAGACACACTATTTCTGACACTGATCCATATATGTCCCTAGATTCAGATACCAAGAACATGCAAATGGACCATTTAAAAAAAAACTGTAAATGTTTATTCTACGTCCTTATGGAATGAGTGACGTAAAAAAAAAGTAAAAAAAAAAAAAAAAAAAAAAATTAATTATTTTTTTATGGATGGAAGAGCCGCACATTGACGGGCAAAGAGCCGCATGCGGCTCGCGAGCCGCGGGTTGGCCACCCCTGCCATAGTAGGTAGTAGTATAGGCAAGGTAGATTACTTTGTAGCAAAGTGCATAATAGTAAAAGACAGTACGAAGGTTTTTATAAAGAATGTTCAGATATTGATTGAAGAAGTGTGTTTTTTTTAAAAACTGGGCGGTTTCCAGCTGTCCTGACTGTGGTGGGAAGGACCAAGAATAGCCTGCTTTACTTTGATGACCCCCCAGGAGCTCGGATAGGAGTGGGTCTACTTAGCGCAGTAGGTGTGGAGTATTCACATAATTTCTAAAGTGTCAAAAGCTATAGTCAACATGTCACTGTGGTAATTTAAAAAATTATTGGGAACTCTGTTTAAATGGCTTAGGGGCAGAATTAAATAAGCTTCTGGCTGAGGAAGGAAATGCCACTCAAGCGTGATGATACTTAAGCACCCCCCCCCCCAAAAAAAAGGAGAGAGGAAAAAGAAAAAGATTTAGCTCTGTGTGTGTGTGTGTGTGTGTGTGTGTGTGTGTGTGTGTGTGTGTGTGTGTGTGTGTGTGTGTGTGTGTGTGTGTGTGTGTGTGTGTGTGTGTGTGTGTGTGTGTGTGTGTGTGTGTGTGTCTGAACGTGTTAATGTGTGTATATATTAGGGCTGGGCGATTCTTGCTCAAATGTGAATCACGATTTTTCTCTCTAAGAATTGAGATCACGATTCTCTCACACGATTCTTATTTTTTCAATAAAATCATTTATTGCACTCTTTCTTAAACAGACAACATAACATATATGAATTTAAAAAAGTAAAGTAAAAAGTAAAAAAGTAAATAAATAAAAAATAAATAAAAAATGTATACATTTATTTTTTTTTATAAAAAAAAATTCGTCATAATTTAGAAATGAGATTGCATAGGTCTATGAATCGAGATTGCAATTTTTTTTCGATTAATTGCCCAGCCCTAGTATATATGTACAGTATATGTGCACATGTGTGTTTGTGTGTGTGAGAGAGAGAGAGAGAGAGAGAGAGAGAGAGAGAGAGAGAGAGAGAGAGAGGGAAGAAGAGAGAGAGGAAGAGAGAGAGAGAGAGAGAGAGATAGAGAGAGAGAGAGAGAGAGAGAGAGAGAGAGAGAGAGAGAGAGAGAGAGAGAGAGACATGGTGAAGAAAAGAGGTAGAGAAAAGAGAAAGGGAGAACGGGAGGGCAAATGGAACACATGAGTCAGAGAAAGAGGTAGAGAAGAGAGAGAGAGAGAGAGAGAGAGAGAGAGATTGCGGGTGTTGTGTCTTTGTATTTATATCATTGTGTGTGTGTCTATGTATCCGGAGAGCAGTCAGTCAGGGTTATGTCTCTATGCCAACATGGGCGCCTTGGTGACAAGAGAAAACGTTCATTAGTGAGACTTGATTGTCACGCCTGAGCGAATAAAGGTGTGTAGGCAGGGGTCGACTTTTACTCAAGTACTGCACTAAGTACAGTTTTGAGGTACTTTATTTGAGTATTTTCCTTTTAGGTTCCTTGATACATCCTCAACTACATTTCATACCGTGGCAAAGACACATGCATGCCAGGGACACACTCCTGCCACCGCCCTTGACCAAGGCACTGCATTACAACTGGAGCTGGTCCCCAGGCTCTGCACTGTGGCTGCCCACTGCTCCACAGCAGTTAGGATGGGTCAAATGCAGAGGACAAATTCCCACACTGGGGTAATGAACAGGGGCGGATTTAGGATTGTAGGAGATCTGGGGCTTAGCCCAGATGGGCCCCCTTTTTTTATTTTTTATTTTTTTTTGGGCAGGC
>NC_140170.1:127025573-127048073 GCF_963971535.1 Notolepis coatsorum | reverse complement strand
AAACAAAGGAGAATATGAATTATGATTTTTCTTTGCATCTTTGACAGTGAATAACACCATGTTAATAATGACAAAACATTAAAAACTGCCACTGATCTCGTCCAGTACCTTCTTGAGATCATGTGTACAAAAAATCTAAGGAAATTAATAAAGGGAAGATGTAGACAGAAGGTTCTAATCTGTACTGAATTCTCCCATCCGGACCAATGCAATTTGAAATATCATTATAGAATATAGAATAGGAGGCTTATAAATTACCTTATTATAGCCAATTCGCACATTCATATATATTAGAGGTGGGCATAGATTAATCTTTTTAATCTAGATTAATCTATCTGCAATCCTGGATTTAATCTAGATTAATCTAGATTAAAATGGCAAAAAAAAAAAAAAAAAAAACCTGCCGAAGGCATTCAAAATATGTGTGTTCTACCCAAATAATGACCAGAAGTAAGTCCTTTTTCTTTCCTCCTTATGTTTCTCAGGCCAGGTGGCCCATTACACCATGAGCCCATCTCCCGTTTCCAAAATGCATTACAGACTGTTTGAAAAAGCTGTTTTGCTATGATAATTGGTAATGAAATATCAAAATAATGTTCAATAAGATGTACTTGTGTTTAATAAGTTGTTTTATTCAGAAGTTAACACAAATAAATAATATTACCAGTACAGTACAGTATCTAGCACTCTCAGGAGCAAAACAGAAAGAATCATTTCAAACTTGAACTATGTGACATGGCTTGAATCAACTGCTCCAGTGGAGTTGCTCAGTGGCCAATGGTGTCAACTGTGGTTGTACTGGGCAGCTCCCAGGTGTGAATGGAACTGTGTGAATGTGAAGCAGGGCGTTCCTGAAAAAGAGCATCTGTGCTCAGCGAACCTACCCTGGGTAAATAAAGGTAAAAAAAAAATAATGTATATAAAAAAAAATAAAAAAAAATAAAAAAAATTTTCTTCTTCTTTTTTTTAGATTAATGCGTTAATTATATTATCGTGCGATACTAGTATAGCGTTAATGCAGCACGTTAACGCCGTTAACGGCCCAGCTCTAATATATATACATATATTATCTTTCGAATGCCCGAGTTCAATTTGGATTTAGTATCACCAGGCGTGCATAAGAACAGATAATGAAATCTACTGTAATCTACTGTACTTTTTTATTTTCACCACAGTGCAACCATTTTGAAACTAATCTAGATCTAATTGTTGCTACATGCTAACAATAGGGAGGAGAAACTAACTGTGTTTCAATATTTGTCAAAAACTTTACCTTTTGTGGTAGAATTATCCTGAATATTAACAGTTATTGAAATAATCCATACAGAACGTTGAACCTTGAACCCCATAGAAATTTACAGGAAGTGTCGTTTTTGAAAAGTTCCAACGCTGATCGACAGCTAGTGATGTCTATTACAAATGGCCGCAAAAAGACTACAATTCCAATGGTTAAAAATTTCCAAAATGGTCGCCCTCTCGGAATAGACTTGACCAAATCGGAAAGTTAAATCTATCTAATGACACTTTTAACCTATTGCTAAACTAACGTATTGATGATAATATACATTCTACATGCTGCTGTGACATGTTTATGATGTTAATACTTGAATAAGTTTGAAATAAAAATCGCTACTTTTATACAACAGTCTAAAAAATATTGAATTATGGCCAGATGTCATTTCGGAACCGGTACCGGTCCCGTCGGGTGGAAGAGGTTAAGAAGAGATACGTGTGCATTTTGTATCATATTATATACAATGTCAGATGACCCCGTCCTCAAACGTCCTCTTATAAGCAAACGTCATAAGCAGGGCTTGACATTAACTTTTTGGCTCACCAGCAGTGGCGGCTACGTGGCGTAGTGGGCAAGGCGCTCGCCACGAATGCTGGAGACGCTGGGCTCGCCTGTTCGAGCCCAGCGCTCCACATTGCATTCAGTTTAGCTGGTCGTTCATACTAATACACATTGGCCGTATTAGAGGGTGGGAAACTGATGGGTGGGGATCGGGCGTTGTGGACAGCGACTCCTACAGGTTGGTTGGTGCGCCTGCGCAGTAGAATCAGGAAGTGTCGGGGGCAGCGTGAGCCTCCCACGCGTTACTCCTCGCCACTGAGAGATCGAGCTGCGCAGGTGAAAAGATGCAACTGCTGTTACCTCAAGTACCGGAGGGGACTTGTGCTATGTATGACTTAGTCCACATTGCAGCCGGCTTGTGGGAGGCAAGAAACAGCGTTCGTGACAGGGGAGGGTTGAATTGGATGATACGAAATTGGGATGGGAGAAAAATATAGAAAATGGGAGAAAAAGTGGATAAAAAAAAAACGTTTTGGCTCACCAGCCACTGTGGCTACTGGTTTTCCAAAGTCACTAGCCACTTAGCATTTTCACCAGCAAGCTCCCACGCCACGCGTGCCCCACGCGTGCGCTCGTATTCCGATCCCCGCAATAATATTCACGGGGGTAGATCCCGGACGGTTCTACAACTTCCCAAAGCCCTTCCATCAGTGAAAACGTCGGGAAAAAAGTTTTGCGCGACGTAGAATGATTTGGGTGATTTTGTGCAAGCTCCCACGCGCACGCCCGTGTGTGGATCAACGCAAGATTTTTCCCGGGGGTAGAACTCGTGGGGGGCACGATTTCCCAAATGCACTTCCATCAGCGAAAACATCGGGAAAAGGTTGGGGCGCGACGTGGAAAAATCTTGCAGATTTTGCGCGCGTCCCACGCACGTGCCCGTATTCCGATCCGCGCAAAGATACGGGGGTAGATGTCCTTGTGGGACACAATTTCCAAATGCATTGTCCCATGGGATTATGCCCCCCGCGGCGATATTAATTGAGGGGCAGATTCGCGGTGATGGGGAAATGAAAAAAGGTCACCCGCCAAAGTGACGGAGTTACACGCCACTGCCAAATTCTACCCGCATTTGGCGGGTGGCGGGTGTTAATGTCAAGCCCTGGACATAAGACACCTACTATCTCTTCCCTAGCAGCCACATTTTTGTATTATTATAATGAGTTGTCTTTCTAATTTAATACATATGGAGGAGGGGGTGTAGAGGCCAACGTGGGGCTGCTTACTTCAACTCCTCTCACAAAACAGATTTCAAAACACCCAGCCACACAAACACTAACATTTTGTCGTGCCACTTAGGGCAGTGCAAACTCTTCAAAACATACTATGGAAATATCCTTTTCGTGTTCTGTCATATTTATCTGTTGAGTTCCACATAAAAAATATGGTAACTCATAAGAAAGAGAGACAGAGCTAAATAGGAGTGGGATAGAGCGAGTTTCTGGAGAAAGAAGAGGGCAAGAGATGAACAGAGGGCAGGGGTTTCAGATGACCTGAGACACACAGAACGGAGGAGAGAGAGATGGGGAGAGAGAAGAGAATGAGAAGGGGAAGAGATGAGAGAGACATACAGACTGAGAGAAGAGGTGGGGGGAGGGGGGATCACAAGAGATCCCAGGAGGGCTGATGCAGGAAGTGATTGAAACGTGTGTCAGTTTGGAGGGCTGTAACAGGCACATCCATTACCCCAGGTCAAGGGTGTGTGTGTGTGTATGCAAATTTGTCTATATTTCTTTTACGTGTTCTGTGCAAGTGTGAATGCTTGATTATTTTTGTATTGTGTGTATTTTAATTTACAATCGTGTTAGTATGTGTGTGTGTGTGTGTGTGAGAGAGTGAGAGTGCGTGCGTACGTGCATGCGTGCGTGTGTGAGTGTGTGCGTGCGTGTGTGTGTGTGTGTGTGTGTGGAGGATGAGTGGGCTAGGTTTTTAACTGTAGCATCTGAAAGCTTTTCAATAATTCATACCTCAGCTTCCCATGTCTCACAAAGTCACAAAATCACACACACACACACACACACACACACACACACCCACCACACACACCCGCACACCCGCACGCACGCACGCACGCACGCACGCACGCACGCACGCACGCACACACACACACACACACACACACACACACACACACACACACACACACACACACACACACACACACACACACACACACACACACACACACACACACACACACACACACACACACACACACACACACACACACACACACACACACACACACACACACACACACACACACACACACACACACACACACACACACACACACACACACACACACACACACACACACACACACACACACACACACAGGAGAGTGCTGAGCTCATGCATGGCTGATTCATAGCTCATTCCCCAGGGTCCCTGTTCAGAAGGACAGCCCTGTAGGGACTGTGTGTGAGCATACAAGTGTGTGTGTGTGTGTGTGTATGTGTGTGTATGTGTGTGTGTGTGTGTGTGTGTGTGTGTGTGTGTGTGTGTGTGTGTGTGTGTGTGTGTGTGTGTGTGTGTGTGTGTGTGTGTGTGTGTGTGTGTGTGTGTGTGTGTGTGTGTGTGTGAGTTCCACAAGGACATTATTCCTAGACGGTACAGGGCTGTTAAACGAGTGTAAAACCAGGCTGCATGAAATGACATCAACTATTCATATAGTTTCAGATGTATAGTGATGAGCGATTCACAAACCATTAATTAATGTTGAACAACTCTTTAGTGAACATGATGATGATGCATATGATGAAGATTTTTCACAATAAGTAATTTTTCGAACTGAGTGGATCAAAGGACAGATTTCCTTGTAATGCCTGGTTGGGAATACTGTTTCGGTTCTATGCCCATCCCAGGCATTGGTGGCCTTAGCCATGTTTCACCCATTTCAACTGAAACAGGCCCCACCCACCCGCTAGCAAATGCACCCTGGATTGACAAAACATGCACACACTGTGACATTGTGGATAGCTGGTAGCCTACTAGTGGAAACACTTTGAAAAGGCACATCACCAACACAGAAAGATGTTCATTGCAAAATGATTTAACTTCGTATAAGAATCCTTAGTCCTGACATAAACCAAGTAATCTCCACAGTCTAGTCCACGGTCATTATTAACATTATAATTTGATTGGCTTCCTTGTGCGATTCTGTCCCATATTTGATCTTGAAACGCACCCCCTTAAGGCAGTCGTGCCGTTATTGTGTGCGCATAGTCGCATACTGCTAATCCGTTTTCTTGCTGTGGTGATATAACCCCACTATTAAGTGTTAGATAAACACTGAGCTACACAACGACTGCTATAGAGGGTTTCAGCTGAACGTTTTGTGTAGGGATGCACCGAATATTCGGCCACCGAAAACTATCGGCCGAAAATGGTTAAAAAAGGCACTTTCGGCTTTCGGCCGAAAGGGTTTTAGCACCGAAAAAATATCACAGAATGTCAAGGAATAGGGACGTTCGTAACCTACTTAACGTGTTGTTGTGATGACGTAATCAAAACGCGGCTTCAGTCATTACATGCTGTAGATGCTGTCATCCACCAATATTTAACACTATATACACCTTGAAAAACCTATATTTCCTTCAATCCTCCCTTTGATTCTAAATCAACCTTCAGAATCAACAAACTACTTGGTTTTTCAATCATACTCGGCTGTCTTTTTAACGTACACCGCCTCCCTCCCTCGTGCACAAGAAATGAAGATGGCATACGGTCAACCCAGTGATGTTGCTGTTTGATGTCTGTTTGCGCTTCCCTTCGTGCATAAAGGAAACTGAAACAGACCACCAAACCAACAACATCCAATGACTCATAACAATTAGGGCTCCTAATAATTCTATCTTGTCCTATCTTGTTGTTTTTACCCACCCCTTGCTAATATCCATCTTACAATGCGGTTTCCCCTATGGGAATTATCTCTTCGGATAGAACACCCTCCCTTCTTTGTGGTCCCGTGATAAACTCACCTTCCCCCCTCCTCCCTGGATCCTGGTGGAGAAATAGTTTATCTGTCCCAAAAGGACTATATTAACATACCACCGGAAATTGTCATCAATTTCCTCCCCTATATACCTTCTATATATATATATATATATATATATATATATATATATATATATATATATATATATATATATATATATATATATATATATATATATATATATATATATATATATATATATATATATATATATATATATATTATATATAAATTTAAAGGAAAACTAAATGTGAGTTTTGAATACTACTGCTTCTGCCTGCTTTCCCCCCGTTGTTGTGCCTCATCTACTTTCCCTCCAGGACATCTTTGGATTGCCGCTGGTGAATACCTTGTTCCTCAGTTTGGAGCTGTGCCTCGTTGCCTGCTTTACGCGTTTGCGCTTTGGTGAGTTGGAACCAAACCCTCTTTGGATTATCTGTTTTTGTGTGTTTGGATAACACTGAAGAGTATCGTTTTTGTTTGCACTGGACTCAGCTAAATTGTGTGTTTAAGATAAACACTGAAGAGTATCGTTTTTGTTTGCACTGGACTCAGCTAAAGTGTGTGTTTTGGATAACACTGAAGAGTATCGTTTTTGTTTGTACTGGACTCAGCTAAATTGTGTGTTTTGGATAAACACTGAAGAAGTACCATTTTGTTTTGTTCTGGACTCAGCTAAGGGAGGACGGAACTGCACTGCCTCTGTGTACTGTTGGACTGTTGTTGATCTCTCTCTCTCTCTCCGTTTCCACGTCGAGTTGAAGCTGGGAGTATCTGCAGAGCCGCAACGGCGTCAATGCCGATTCCCCACCTCTAACACCAAGAGGATCTGCAGAGCCGCAGATAACTCTGCCGAAGGCAGTCTTTTTTTTTGTTGTTCAGAATTTGTTACTTGACTCTTTTTGACTCTGTAAATAAATACGCCCTAGTATTTGGCTAACTCTGAACTACCTGTCTGTGCCGTGCTGTTGAGGTCGGTTTCAAACCCTAACATTACGACCCGACCATGACGACCTCAGCCGACACAGACAGAGTCAGAACCGCGTTGGCGGTCCAGATTGAATTAACCAACGACCACAGCCTACAGTTAGGTGCGGCTGCGGCTGCTGTACAGGAGCTCCGAGCCCAGGTCCTGCCTATTCAGGAGTCCCTTGGCTCTCTGGCTACCCTGCAGACAGCCCAGGGTAATCAGCAGGCTGATATTCTTCACCAATTGCAAACTCTGAGTGAAGCATTTAACGCCCCTGCTTGTAACCCCACCTGCTTCAGGAGTCTCGGCCAGAGCACCACCCGCAGCCGTGGCAGGCCCCGCGCCTCCCGATCCCGCACCTCGGGAGCCCCGTCTCTCCGAACCACGGTTGTTCAATGGTAACTTCGAGGATTGTGCCACATTCATCATGCAATGTGAGTTGGTTTTTCTTCATCAACCCAGCCGATTCACTTCAGAGGGAGCCCGAGTGGCTTACATGACTAACCTGCTCTCAGGCCGGGCAGCACAGTGGGTTACTGCCTCCTGGGCAATGGGGGCTGATTTCTGTTTTTCCTACCCAGACTTCGTGGCAGAGCTCCGCAGGGTTTTCCACCACCCAGCCCGTGGCCAGGACCCAGAAGCTCGGTTGGGCACCTTCCGGCAGGGCAGTGGCGGGGTCACCGACTACGTGCTGGAGTTCAGACTGGCGGCAACGGAGAGTGGTTGGAACGACCAAGCGCTTCGTCTCACCTTCATGAGGGGGCTCAACGACGCTGTAAGGGACCAGCTCGCGACCCGTGAGGAACCTGAGTCCCTCGAGGACCTATTCAGCCTCGCCATTCGCATCGACGGACGCCTCCGGGAGAGAAGGCGTGAGAGAGCCCGACTGGGACCTCCAGAGGTTCCCCAGACCCCCCGCACTCGTGACGGTACTGCGGTCCGTCCTGCTTCCACCACAACTGGTGGTTCCTTCCCCTCCCGTTCGGTGCCCGAGGAAGAACCCTTGCAGCTGGGACGCTCACACCTTAGCTCGGCTGAACGAGAGGCCAGGTTCAGGTCCGGCCTTTGCCTCTACTGCGGCCGGGATGGGCACCGTATCTCCAACTGCCCCACCCGGCCAAAAGACCAGGCTCGCCGGGACCCCGGGAGATCCTGGTGAGCCGTTTTTCTCGTTCCCAGAACCGTGCACCACCTAGTCGTCTGATGAGCGTCACCCTGGCCTGGGCGGACCAACGGGCGACGGTGGAGGCACTCATCGACTCGGGTGCTGATGAGAGTTTCCTGGATTTCGAGTTTGCTACCCAGGCCAACATTCCGCTAGAGGACCTCGTGAGACCCTTGGAGGTGTTCGCGTTGGACCAACACCGCCTGGCTGACATCACTCAACGCACCTGTCCAGTCCTTCTCACCATTGCTGGTAACCACGTTGAGAGACTCCAGTTTTTCATCACCAGATCCCCTCTTGTCCCAGTAGTCCTGGGCAGGCCCTGGCTCGCGCTGCATGAGCCCCACATCGCCTGGTCCTCCGGTACCATCAGGGGGTGGAGCTCCGCCTGTCATGCCCAGTGTCTTCAGGCGGCGTCCTGTCCCTCGCCCAGGAGCCCCCTTTGTGAGCCGCCTCCGGACCTCTTGACTATACCCCCCGAGTACCACGACCTCGAGGAGGTTTTCAGTAAGTCCCGGGCTCAGGCCCTTCTGCCTCACCGGCATTACGACTGTGCCATCGACCTTCGCTCAGGGGCTCCCCTTCCCGGCAGCCGCCTCTACAGTCTGACCGTCCCTGAGAAGGCAGCGATGGATCGATATATCTCTGAGTCCTTGGAAGCAGGCCTCATTCGGCCTTCCTCCTCCCCTGTGGCGGCCGGTTTCTTCTTTGTTGGGAAGAAGGATGGAGACCTTCGACCCTGCATCGACTATCGCCAGCTCAACGAGATCACCATTAAGAACAAGTACCCTCTTCCTCTCATGAACTCCACCTTCGAGCCTCTCACCCAGGCAACCGTCTTTACCAAGCTGGACCTCCGGAGTGCCTACCATCTGGTCCGTATCCGAGAGGGCGATGAGTGGAAGACCGCCTTCAAGACTCCCAGGGGCCACTACGAGTACCTGGTAATGCCGTTCGGCCTCACCAACGTTCCGGCGGTATTCCAGGCGCTCATGAACGACGTCCTTCGTGACATGCTGGAGGAGTTTGTGGTGGTATACCTAGACGACATCCTCATCTTCTCCAAGACCCTCGAGGAACACATCCAGCATATCCGCCGTGTGCTGGAGCGCCTCCTCCACAATCGGCTCTTCGTCAAGGCAGAGAAGTGCCGATTTCACTCCGACTCCGTCGATTACCTGGGCTTCATCGTGGAGAGAGGCTTGACCCGAGCTGACCCTCGCAAGATCCGGGCCGTGGAGGAGTGGCCGGAACCCACCTCTCGGAAGGAGTTACAGAGCTTCCTCGGGTTCGCCAACTTCTACCGAAGATTCATCCGGAACTACAGCCAGGTGGCGGAACCACTTACCAGGCTACCCTCTCCCGCCCTGCCGTTCGACTGGTCCCCAGCGTGCTGCGTTCCGCTCCCTCAAGAAGAGGTTCACTACCGCCCCAGTCTTGCTCCATCCAGACCCCAAGAGACAGTTCATCGTAGAGGTGGATGCCTCGGATACCGGACTAGGGGCTATCTTATCTCAGCGGTCGGCAACGGACCAGAAGGTACATCTGTGCGCCTTCTACTCACGTTGTTTCCTCCCTGCCGAGAGGAACTATGACATTGGCAATCGGGAGCTGCTGGCGGTTGTGGCTGCCTTGGAGGAGTGGCGTCATTGGCTAGAGGGGGCCGAGGAGCCATTCACCATTTGGACGGACCACAAGAACTTGACGTACATCCGTGCTTCCAAACGCCTCAATGGCCGGCAGGCAAGATGGGCCAGCTTCCTCAGTCGGTTCGACTTCTCGCTGACTTTTAGCCCTGGTTCCCGCAACACGAAGGCCGACTCCCTGTCCCGGTTACACTCCAAGGGGGCTCCAACCACTGAGGACCCGACTCCCATCCTCCCAGAGGCCAGGGTGGTGGGAGTGGTCACCTTGGGCATCGAGGGGGTGGTAAGGCGTGCCCTACGCTTCCATCGCGCTCCAGGCAATGTACCGGTTCATCGCCTCTTCGTCCCCGACTCAGTCCGGTCCCGGGTCCTCCAGTGGGGCCATACCAGCCGGTTCGCCTGCCACCCAGGCGTTCATCGCACGTTCTCCTTCCTGGCTCGTCGATTCTGGTGGCCCACCATGAGGAACGACGTCAAGGAGTTCGTACTGGCCTGCGCGGTCTGCGCCCGCAGCAAGGCCTCCCACCAGGCGCCCTCCGGGCTATTGCAGCCGCTTCCCATTCCGAGCCGCCCTTGGTCCCATGTGGCGTTGGACTTCGTCACAGGACTTCCTTCTTCCCAGGGGAACACGTGCCTACTGACCGTGGTGGATTGGTTCAGCAAGGGGGTTCACCTCGTGGCCCTTCCCAAGCTTCCCTCGGCGGCCGAGACGGCGGACCTCCTGACACGCCATGTGTTCCGCCTCCATGGGTTTCCCCAGGACGTCGTCTCGGACCGGGGGCCCCAGTTCACTTCCCAGGTATGGCGGGCTTTTTGCAAGGGATTGAGGGCAACGGTCAGTCTTTCCTCTGGTTATCATCCCCAGACTAACGGACAAACGGAGAGGATGAACCAGAGCGTGGAGTCTGCTCTTCGGTGTGTGGCTGCCGAGAAACCCGCTTCTTGGAGCCGTTTCCTTCCCTGGGTCGAGTACTCCATCAACTCCATGGTCATTTCCGCCACCGGCCTCTCACCTTTTGAAATATCCCTGGGCTACCAACCCCCTCTTTTCCCTGCACAGGAGTCGGAGGTGGCAGTTCCCTCCGTACAGGAGCATCTCGACCGGTGCCGTCGGGTCTGGGAGATCGCCAGGACTGCGCTGCTCCGGTCATCGGAGCGCGCCAGTCGTGGGGCTGACCGGCGCCGGGTCCCTGCGCCGACATACCACCCTGGACAGAGGGTGTGGCTGTCCGCAAAGGACCTTCCGCTTCGGTCCTCGGCCAAGAAGCTTAACCCCCGGTTCGTCGGTCCTTTTGAGGTTCTGAAGGTGCTCAGTCCGGCGGCGGTGAGTCTTAAGCTTCCTGCGTCCATGCGCATTCACCCCGTTTTCCATGTGTCCCGGGTTAAGCCTGTCTCTCTCAGTCCCCTGATGCCTCCTGCTCCGGACCCGCCTCCTCCCGAGATGGTGGACGGACACCCCCAGTGGCAGGTCCGCCGGTTGATGGGCGTTCGACGGCGGGGTCGGGGGTTCCAGTACCTGGTGGACTGGGAGGGATACGGCCCGGAGGAACGGAGCTGGGTCTCCCGCCAGCTCATCATGGACCCCGGCCTGATCACCGACTTCCATCGTGCCCATCCGGACGAGCCGGGTCGGGCTGGTCGCCGGGTGGCTCCCGTGGAAGGGGGGTACTGTGAGGATTGGTTCGTTCCCCGCCACACGCTCCTTTAAGGTACTGTGTTGATTGGTGCATTCCCCGCCACACGCTTCTGGAGCAAGTACCAATTCCAGCACGCACCTGTCATAGTTTGTGATTAGCGCCCCAGAGGCTTCTTATACTGGGACCTTCTTTCAATCGATGTCGGGTCGTTTTGAATACTACTGCTTCCGCCTGCTTTCCCCCCGTTGTTGTGCCTCATCTACCTTCCCTCCAGGACATCTTTGGATTGCCGCTGGTGAATACCTTGTTCCTCCGTTTGGAGCTGCGCCTCGTTGCCCGCTTTACGCGTTTGCGCTTTGGTGAGTTGGAACCAAACCCTTTTTGGATTATCTGTTTTTGTGTGTTTGGATAACACTGAAGAGTATCGTTTTTGTTTGCACTGGACTCAGCTAAATTGTGTGTTTAAGATAAACACTGAAGAGTATCGTTTTTGTTTGCACTGGACTCAGCTAAAGTGTGTGTTTTGGATAACACTGAAGAGTATCGTTTTTGTTTGTACTGGACTCAGCTAAATTGTGTGTTTTGGATAAACACTGAAGAAGTACCATTTTGTTTTGTTCTGGACTCAGCTAAGGGAGGACGGAACTGCACTGCCTCTGTGTACTGTTGGACTGTTGTTGATCTCTCTCTCTCTCCGTTTCCACGTCGAGTTGAAGCTGGGAGTATCTGCAGAGCCGCAACGGCGTCAACGCCGATTCCCCACCTCTAACACCAAGAGGATCTGCAGAGCCGCAGATAACTCTGCCGAAGGCAGTCTCCTTTTTTGTTGTTCAGAATTTGTTACTTGACTCTTTTTGACTCCGTAAATAAATACGCCCTAGTATTTGGCTAACTCTGAACTACCTGTCTGTGCCGTGCTGTTGAGGTCCGTTTCAAACCCTAACACTAAATTCATTATTCTATCGTCTCTTCTGCTTTTAGTCCAATGGTGGTTGAGGCCTCGTCGTTAGCCAAAACCCTTCTTTGTTAGGCAAAGCTAGCCTCCTCGAGGCATAGGAGGGGGGGGAGGCCCCTCCCACCACCCTCTAGTTAGTGCTCTGTCTCTCTCTCCCCGTCTGCTCGTATCAGCCTTGCGTCCGGTTCTAACATACACCCGGAAGGAACTCCACATTATAATATTCTCGGCATAGCAACGACAGGCCCGGCCTCTCTTCTCGTTGCTATGTGACACACTGTCTTTTGACCCAAATCCCTATGGCAGCGGCAATGTTGATATTATCTCAGTGCAATGTTTTGATTATGCATCTGCTGAACGACCCTGGGCATGCACACACACCCTGCTTGCTGCTACCACACTGACTCTCTCTGACCGCATCCTCCACCACCTCTACCTCTCTGACCTGGCTATAAGTAGATGCTGTCATCCACCAATATTTAACACTATATACACCTTGAAAAACCTATATTTCCTTCAATGTGCAACGTGAGCTCTTCAGTCCTGCATTCTGCAGCCTGTGATAACTCCTCTTGGGACTCGGGAGTCGCGCTGTTTCTATGTAAACTCTGCGAGCAACGCGTCCAATAAATGCGTCTTTAACATGCTTTATATCCTCGCCATTATTATATGCCCGTCGCGGTTAAAAACCTTTTTAACTAACGTTATCGTTAAGCTAGCTAACAAGGCTTCCGTTCCTCTTTCACTCGTCTCTCTTAAGCTACGTCATCCCCCGCTAAGAGTCACGGGAGATGTAGTAAATACAACAGTCCTTCCATGTAGGCTAGAACGCCGTGAATTATGACAGTAGTTCAAGTTTCGTTATTAGTTGTCATACAAAAATACAGAGTACTTTTATATAAAATGCTTACTGTAGCCACTACAGTAACATCATTAAGTCTGCTATAAGCTATTCTCCCTCTCATGTGTGCAGATATTTATGCAGTTTTAAAGCACCTTGGCTTTGTTCTGAATGCACTTTGTTGTAGTTATCCTACAGAGAAAAGAAAATGCACTTGACTTTAATGCACATTTTGTTGTATGCAAAGAGAACATGTTTAAATTGTACAATCTTTCAGCAGTCAGTCTGGAATTAATGTATGCATTCAAAAGTGCTGAATAAATGTTTTATGGACCCATAATATTGATTATTAATATTATTTAAGTTAAGTTTTGCCATAATCATGTCTTTTGTCATAATCAGGTAGCTGAACAAAAAAAAATACATTATATTTCTATGAATCATTTTCGGCCTTTCGGCATTTGGTTTTCGGCCAACTGTTTCCTATTTTCGGTATCGGTTTCGGCCAAGAATTTCCCATTCGGTGCATCCCTAGTTTTGTGTAATTCTACCGAACAGCTACAGCTATAGACACCTTGTTGTGTTGCTGTTTGCTGTTAGCATCTTAAAAAAGCACATTTTCTCCGTCTAAAAGTCCAGTGAGGGCGTATCTTACATGCAGTAGTCAGTGTCACACACATCTATGGTAGCTGGTTCCTGTGACACAGGAGGATGGTCCTTTGTTCCCTCAGTAAGAACTACTGGAAGACAAGCCGGCGGCTCCAAGGACACCAGCCAGCATTACTGCCCCAGTGGAATCAAACAAACCGATCTTCTTTCTCTTCCAAAGTCAAACAGGCACATTTCAAAAGAACAGAAATGTTTCCCCTGAACTAAATCAAAATCGAGGAGAGTAGTTGAGAGGGAGGGAAAGAGAGAGAGAGAGAGAGAGAGAGAGAGAGAGAGAGAGAGAGAGAGAGAGAGAGAGAGAGAGAGAGAGAGAGAGGGTCGGGGTGGTGTTGGGGGGCAGAATACATCCTAATTGACAGTCATAAGATACTGTAAACCGCTGTATTGGATTTGATTACAAGGGGGGCATGCCTGATTGATTCTAGCTGATGACAACTAAAAGCTGATTGGATTAAAATGGTGAGCCAAGAAGTCGTTGCTCAAAGCTGATTGGATTAAAAATGGTGAGCCAACATGTCACTAAAAGCTGGTTGGCGGAAGGCTGACTTAGATCAAGTCACTGGTCAACAGGGACGTCAAGTATGGAATGATTTTAAAGATAATAAAATGTCATTACCTTTCAGAACCTAATGTGTGTGTGTGCGTGTGCTGTGGGAGATAAGACCCCCTTCCTTCCACCCTCCCTTTGATGATCTCCCGCTACCCATCTTTCCTTCCTACCCCCATCCCCACCTTTCCATATGTCCCCAAAGATGTCACACCCCTATGGTCATGTATTCCTGTGGCCCCCACCCCTTCCAGTTTTGTATAAAGATGTTCCAAGATCCGGTGGGGGGTCTCTCTTCTCTGGTGTCCTAGCTAACCACCTCGTTGAGAGTCATCCAGCCTACTGTAACTCTGACTATTTTGTAGGGATGCACCGAATGGGAAATTCTTGGCCGAAACCGATACCAAAAATAGGAAACAGTTGGCCGAAAACCGAATGCCGAAAGGCCGAAAATGATTAATATAAATATATATATAATGTATATTTTTTTCCAGCTACCTGATTATGGCAAAATACATGATTATGGCAAAACTTTACTTAAATAATATTAATAATCACTATTATGGGCCCATAAAACATTTATTCAGCACTTTTGAATGCATACATTAATTCCAGACTGATTGCTGAAAGATTGTACAATTTAAACAATTTCTCTTTGCATACAACAAAATGTGCATTAAAGTCAAGTGCATTTTCTTTTCTCTGTAGGATAACTACAACAAAGTGCATTCAGAACAAAGCCAAGGTGCTTTAAAACTGCATAACGATCTGCATAAAGACACACACACAGGACTGTTGTATTTACTACATCTCCCGTGACTCTCTTAGCGGGGGATGACGTAGCTTACAAGAGACGGGTCAAGGAGGAATGGAAGCATTTTTAGCTAGCTTAACGCTAACGCGACAGGCATATAGTAATGGCGAGGATATAAAGCATGTTAAAGATGCATTTATTGGATGCGTTGCTCGCGGAGTTTACATAGAAACAGTGCAACTCCCAAGAGGAGTTAGTTATCACAGGCTGCAGAACGCAGGAAGAGCTGCCAAGCTGCTCACGTTACACGTTGCGCGTTTTGATTACGTCATCACAACAACACTTTAGGTTACGAACGTTACGTAACCCTGTTCTTTGACATTCTGTGATATATTTTCGGTGTTAAAACCCTTTCGGCCAAAAGCCGAAAGTGCATTTTTAACCATTTTCGGCCGATAATTTTCGGTGGCCGAATATTCGGTGCATCCCTACTATTTTGTATTGATACTTTGATTGAGTTAATAAATCATATTAACCAGGGCCCTCATTTATCAATGGTGCGTACACACAGATATGTGCGTAAACCGTGCGTACGATCCTTTCTAAGCAAAGTGTGGGACTTATCAACATGAACGTACTGTAGGGCTGGGCGATAAAATTATAATGATAATTATGGCGATAAACTATTTCCTCGAAATAAACATGAAACGTGGTCGCAAAGTTTCGATATATCGATTTTCCAAGCTTGGATATCAGCACACGCACTAACAACCAATCAGGAATAGAGCTACGTTACGTGATGACGCGCTTACGCACCACAGCTCCAGATGTGCTACTGTTTTGGTTTTCGATTTCCGAGGAGATTAGTTTAGCAACTTTAGTTAGGAAAATGCATGAAAATTCCAGTGAAGGAGATGGCGACAGCGAAGGAGATGACAACCCTACGCCTACGGTCACCGCAAGCTTTAGCGCCTTGTCAAATGTAGAGGAAATTGTTAATAAGAAAGGTGTTTCGATGTCGGCAGTATGGACACTTTTTAAAGTCGGACAAAAATCAGAGCAGCATTCGCTGCAAACTGTGTCGACGACCGGTGCTAACAAAAACGGGGAACACAACAAACATGTTCTATCACCTAAAAGTTTATCACTCATTAGAGTACACTGAATGCAAACGCATTCAGTCGGAAAGGAGTGGTGGCGTTAGCCGACAGCCACGAACAAGAACCATTGAAGTTCGTGCTGCGCCTGGAACTGATGTTTGTTTTGGCGGTCGGAAATCACCCATAATCACAAGAAACATTCATTCAGACAGTACAGTTGGATCTAACAAAATGGATTTATATGGACACATTCATGGAGAATTCAAGCCGGGACCACAAAGCTTCTCAAAGGGTTGGCTCGACACGCAACGGCTATCCAAGTCGTCTCGTAGTGACGTCTTCATTCTACCGCAGCAAAACAAGTGAGTCTATCTATTAATAGCCCGCCGGTGCCGGGCATAAGAAGTTAATTAAACTTGACAGAAATAATTATTTCATGTATATCGACGATAATTATCGATATCAAGTGATATGAAAATTATTTTATTATTTTATCGCGATAAAGTTTTTGGCCATATCGACCAGCCCTACATGAATGTGTGCTTGAGATTGCGCGTATATCTACGCACAGCTCAGACCATGCGTACATGGTGCCAAGCGGTAGAATAAGAAAACTGCAACACGGAAATAAGCTTTTGTGTATTAGTTTCAACACTGACGTGTTCGGTATGACCCGTAATTCATTATAGTTAATTGTAAAATAGCGACATTAGTGTAATTATTGTCAACCCCTATAAATAGCATTTGGAATTGGTCTTTCCGAATGAATGCATCATGGTTTATCGTTGCATTTGGCTGATAAGTCATTGCCGTTGGCCGGGAGCAACGCACGACCCAGGCCTAATTTTATTTAATTAAATTGTAATGTTATTACTGGGGTATTTGTAATTAAAATATCACTTAAATGCAGGGGATCAGGGCTATCTACTGAAGCCATGGCTGATGACTCCTCTGATCAACCCCAACAGGAGCGCATCTACAACCGGGCACACTCGTGCACAAGAGTCTCCCTGGAGCGTGCAATTTGCCTGCTGAAGGGTCGATGGCTCTGCCTGTCTGGCACAGGGGGCACGCTGCAGTACCGGCCTGAAAAGGTTTGCCACATCGTCATGGCTTGCAGTGTGCTCCATAATCTGGCCATCAGAAATGGCATCCCGCTGCTGGAACCCCCAAGACCTGACGCATGTCAGACATGGAACAGCCACCTCCAAAACGCAGCAGCAATACAGACAAGAGCTAGGATCATAGAGCAGTTTTATGTAAATCTACCCATTAGGCTTGGGCGGTATGACAGTATTACGGTATACCAGGGCATTTAGAAATCCCGACTAAAGCAGGGAACAACAATATTTTGCATACGAATTATGCAGAATGTAATATCATAACTGTCTATTACTTTTCTTGCAATTGAGCCAATTTTCCTTAGTTACGGTTTTGAGGTGTGTGTTCAACAGAATGTAGTATCAAAAACACATTCACAAAAAGTATGGGTTACTGAATGCTGAACTGCACTATTATAATCACTAAGCCAGACCTTACCTGTGTCCCTGTATCACTTGTCTCTGCTGCCCTTTGATAAAAAAACGTCCCTATGTCCATTTTCCCTTTTTTTTGGGCATATTTCAGTTAGTCACAGTAAAAGTCACCTAGTAAAAGTGAGATAATTGACAATATCAAAACATGCTAGGGCTGTACCAAATAGTTAGAAGCTTCGTTCATAATGTTGACATTCGAATTCTAAATCAACATAAAAAATTGTAATAAAAAAATATATATATATATTTTAAATGTTTTACATTTTTATTTGCCAAGGTATGGCGAGCAGGGCCGCCTCAGGGGGTGTGCGAGCAGTGCGGTCGCACAGGGCCTCGCGGGAAGGGGGGCCTCGCAAAAAAAAAAAAAAAAAAAAATTATTATTTTTTATTATTTTTTTTTTTATTTTTTTGCGAGGCCCCCCTTCCCGCGAGGCCCTTTTTCATCACAGACCTAAAATCTAGTTTTGCTTATATGCTTATATATTTCACATTAGACACGTTTGTAGAATGACTTGTTCCTGGGTCTGCACCTGGGTCACTATTGGAGCTCTGGTGCTCTGCAGCAGGCATTGGTTTCAATGAGGGGAGGGGTTACACTATTCTAAAGCGTCTGACTATTCCGCGCGGCGCGCGTGCAGCATTGGAGTTTATCCGAGCCAAGGTGAAGAGGACATCGTTCGGCAGATGGACTGAAGATGAAAGTTGTTGCATGTTAGACAGTTCAGTCAGGCTAGCCATCCCGGCTAAAGACAGGGACAGCTAGTTAGCTTTAGCTACGTTATAATATTGAGTGCTATCCCGGCCGTGTGGTTCAGTCGGGATAGCCATGATGCTGTCGCCGGCTAGTAGCTAGCTTAGCTAACGGCTCCTTCCACGTTGATACTGCGTTATGGTGAGTGACCGTGAGTCAACATATGATTATATACCCGCCGTGGATCTGTCTTTCTCTATCTGGAGCCAAACTGGTCGACTAGCTAATACTACTAGTAGCTAACGCTAACGGTGTGTGCCTGGTGCTGGTGGTGAGAGCACCTGGCTGTATGCAGCTACATAGAGCCACGTGCCTGATTGAGCTAACTGTTAGCCAGACGCCATGTGTGGGCTGGCTGGCTGGCTGTCGGCCCACCACGTCCTCCCCACACCCAGTCTCCTCGGCCGGAGCCGTGGCCCCCCGTACTATACCAGGAGGGAGGGGTGGGGAGCGAAGGTGGAGGGAGGCGCGCTGAGGCCTTTTGTCAACGTGGAGACCTGTGTTGCGGCCTTTCGCCCTGCGCCCTCGTGCAGGTAACTAAGATTAATGAAAATGTCATGACATTACCCCACTCTTACTTCCTTCCCCTCCCGAATGTTTTGTTAATAACGATGTTTTTTTCCAGGCAAAACATATGCTACTTCACAACATTTGGAGATACGACATGTGCTGTGTGTGAATGGTGTAGCTTGTGTAGCTTGTGTAGCTTGTGTAGCGTTGGGCCATTGGCCAAAGCTGTGTGTCGCCTGGTGTCACAGAGTACCTGGCTAGCCTATTTAGCTGATGTCGGCCATTGGCTCCTTGCTTTGGTTTCTCTGGTATACCCTGCTCTTCTTGTTGGATTTAAGTGTTGATCTTTGTCCTTTTGAATCTGTCATACATGCTCTAGTCTCTAACACACACACACATGACAAACACACATGTTCTCTCTCTCTCTCTCTCTCTTTCTAACACACACAGTCTGCCTATGGCGGCCTTTCTCGATGGCTAGGCTGTGCTCAAGGATCTTCAGTCACAGTGCTCAGGTATTCTGCCACTGTGTACTCTCTGTTTAGGGCCAAATAGCATTTCAATTTCTTTCCAATGTGTCTCTCTCTCTCTCTCTCTCTCTCTCTCTCTCTCTTTTGATCTTTGTCCTTTTGAATCTGTCATACATGCTCTAGTCTCTCTCTAACACACACACACATGACAAACACATGTTCTCTCTCTCTCTCTCTCTGTACACTGTATATTGACTGTAGAACGGGAGCTCTCTCTCGCTCTCTCTTTTGCTATATGTTGACTGTATCATGCCCCGCCTCGGGCAGCGCTATTATTTAAGAATATGTTGACTGTATATATAAAAAAAAAAAAAAAATATATATATATATATATATATATATATATATTTTTTTTTTTTTTTTTTACCTTTGGGGGGGGGGGGGGGGGGGGGGGGCCTCACGTTAAATCTCGCACAGGGCCTCGCATTTCTCCCAGGCGGCCCTGATGGCGAGTGCCATACCTTGCCATACCAAAATGACGCCCCTGGTGCACACACAGCACGCGCCAGCAGAGGGCGAGACCAGTCCTCACTAGTGGAGCGTGCACACGCAGAGCTGGTTGTCTACACACAGGAGGACACAATCGATAGGGGAAAACCCACTTCAGTGGTGGAAATTAAATGAGACACGCTTACCGTTGCTGGTGCTGCGGGCTAACTGGCTACCGTTCTGAGAGCTAACGTTACTAGTACTAGGGTGCTGCAGGCTAACTGGCTACCGTTCTGAGAGCTAACGATAGTAGCACTAGGATGCTGCGGGCTAACTGGCTACCGTTCTGAGAGCTAATGTTACTAGCACTAGGATGCTGCAGGCTTCTGGCTACCGTTCTGAGAGCTAACGATAGTAGCACTAGGATGCTGCAGGCTTCTGGCTACCGTTCTGAGAGGTAACGATAGTAGCACTAGGATGCTGCAGGCTTCTGGCTACCGTTCTGAGAGCTAACGTTAGTAGTACTAGGGTGCTGCGGGCTAACGGACCAGTATACCTTATATCATATCATATTCCTATATGTCTCCCAGGAATCGTGGGGCTCTGGCGAATAAAGGTTGGGAAGACCCTGCTATGATAGCCCATCGTTTATAATGACTGTTATAGGCTATTTCATTTACAGTTTACTCTTATCAACCTACCCAGCATGTAATACGTTCTTTGTTAGAACTCAACTCGTTATTATTTTGCACATAGATTGCAGAAATACGGGAACGTTTTGATTTATATTTAAAAGGCTTTGACATTGTAAAACTAAATAAGTGAGATTCTGTAAGCAGAATACAAGTCATATCACCCACACGATATATGCTCTGTATCCAGAGCATGTATGCTTTTCATTCATTTAAGAAACATTTATTGCAAGGGTTTTGTAATACACATACACTCAACAAATAGAAGAACACTATATCGTGGGTGTTCATATGACTTGTATTCTGCGTACAGCTTCGAAATTCCACATGTTTCGTTTAACAATGGCAAAGCCGTTTAAATATAATCAAAACGTTCCCATGTTTCTGCGGTCTGTGCGCAAAATGATAACTAATGCACGGAAGCTTATTTCCGCGTTGTAATATTCATATTCTACCACCGGGCGCCAGGTACGCATGCTCCGAGCTGTGCGTAGATATACGCACAAAGTCAAGTTCACGGTCAAATTGATAAGTCACACACTTTGCTTAGAAATGATCGTACGCACGGGTTACGCACATATCTGTTCGTAGGCAACGTTGATAAATGAGGGCCCAGGTCTCTTTGGACTGAGTAAGTTATTAGCTTCGGCTATATTTTCCACCACAGTGCACTATATTTTGGTGTATCTATTATGTGTGTCTGTGTGGTCTTGTGTCTGTCTCAATGAGTGTGTGTGTGTGTTTATGAGTGAGTGAGTGTGTGCGTGTGTTAGTGTTGTCATGATACTGGAATTTCGAACTTCGATACTTTGAAAAATATCAATACCATTTTCGATACCACAGGGCCCTGTTCAGTTTCTTAGCTATGTGATTATATACAATCATACATTGTTGCTGGTGGGGTTAGGGATCGCTTGTCACAAAATAAATCACACTCGTTTGACTTATATTTGAGTGCATGTAATCATGTTATCTTGTGTTATGTCTTTCAGCAAGATGCTTGGCCAAGTTGGACATGTTGGCTCCCTTGGTCTGTGTGGGTTGGAAACATATTCTACAGATGGAACCGTCGGCTATCTGAGCAAAAATAATGCTCTGTGCGTCTGCTTTGTCAACAAGCCGTGGACGGTTGGCAAGGGCACTTGTCGTAGTCTACTTGCTGTCATGCCTCGTTCTGTCACCAGGAAAGCTGAAAAGACGGTTGGCACGCCCACTATGCCTGCAGGGAGTGGAAGCTGAGCACTGCACACACACACACACACACACACACACACACACACACACACACACACACACACACACACACACACACACACACACACACACACACACACACACACACACACACACAC
This sequence comes from Notolepis coatsorum, assembly GCF_963971535.1. Classification (NCBI taxonomy): domain Eukaryota; kingdom Metazoa; phylum Chordata; class Actinopteri; order Aulopiformes; family Paralepididae; genus Notolepis; species Notolepis coatsorum. The sequence goes on along the minus strand of NC_140170.1, from coordinate 127,026,135 downwards.
ACACACACACACACACACACACACACACACACACACACACACACACACACACACACACACACACACACACACACACACACACACACACACACACACACACACACACACACACACACACACACACACACTGCCCCACTGTCGCACATACACAACTCATAGGGAACCTGGCTGTTAAAACACTGTTGTACCCGTACTAATACAATTGGGTATAATACCATTTATTTTTTAAAGATTCTTTTTTTTAGCATTTATTGCTTTTTCATGGTCAGACATGACCGACAGAGGAGGAGAGGATGAACGGGAGGAGAGGCGGGGAAGACATGCGACAAATGTCACCAGGAGCGGGAGGCGAACCCGGGACGGCCGTGTAGGTGTGCGAGGCACTATGCCAGGGCTATTCAACTAAATTGTTCAGGGGGCCACATTGTCAGAAACCCAAGGAGCCAGGGGCCAGACTGCCATGGCGCCTCCCCGTGCTATGAATATATGTACACTTGACACCACACGCAACCACATTTTCACAACTTTTATTTAACTACATTGCAAAAGTAGTATACTTTAA